>NC_088387.1:76333214-76647142 GCF_037993035.2 Macaca fascicularis | reverse complement strand
ACGAAAGGAAAGACTACCATAAACACGAAAGGTAATCATGTTACATTTTGATGTATTTGTGTGGGTGATATTATGGAAGGGTGACATTAAAGGCATTTAATTTCCAATAGTTTTCTGATACAACTAAAACATGAAATGTACTGCAACAAAAATTCTTTTAATAGAACTGAAATCAAACCAATGATGACCTAACCACATCTTAAATGGGCTTTTTTTCTTCCCTGGGAAGACACTTGTGTGAGAATATATAGAGAGTATGAACGACCTATGATGGGTGATGTTTAAACTAAGCGTACTTGATAGCCAGAAATTGCTATCGCAGTTCCAAACTGGATGATGGGGATGGCAAGATAAATTGCTAATTTCATCTCTAGGTTTCACACTTGATCTTAGCCAAAAGGCTGAGAAGCGATAATCTCTAGGTTTTAAAGGTCAGGGGTTGGACTGCAACAGAAGAAATTTCCCATTAACTAGTTCACAAATACCTTCCTTCTGAGAGACAAGCACAGACAGAAGGGTGAAGTCACTAGCAGGGCATTTATATTTCACATGCAGAAACTGGACCATATAAAAGTTGGCCAAAAAAAGTCCTGTTTAACAGGAGAAATTCAAGATTTTTCAGGTTTGAACACTGCTGATGGCATTATAAATCAGTGTGTTACTTGGTGATGTATTTCAAGAGCCACAGAAACTTTCAAGCCCTTTAATAGAGTAATTCTACTTCTAGGAATGCATCATAATGAACCACTATTAGCGCTGCTATAGCTAAAATAAGTTACAGTTCAATCACTTGATGAAACATTAAGCTTTTAATGAGAGGGATATATAGAAACAAAAAACAGTGCTTACAATAGAAAGCAAACTGACAAAAATTGAGAAACTTCTAAACCATATTATAATCAGATTACGGAAACAAACAAAAACATACATTATAAAAGATACTGGCTGGATACAGTGGCTCACGCCTGTAATCCCAGCACTTTGGGAGGCCGAGTAGGAGGACTGCCTAAGCGCAGGAGTTCAAGACTAGCCTGGGCAACATGGTGAAGCCCCGTTTCTACTAAAAATACAAAAATTAGCTGGGCATGGTGGCACAGCACATGCCTGTAGTCCCAGCTATTTGGGGCTGAGGTGGGAGGATTGCTTGAGCTCAGGAGGTTGAGGCTGCAATGAGCCAAGATCACACCACTGCACTCTTGCCTGTGTGACAAAGTGAGACCCTGTCCACATTCCCTCCGATCCCCACCCGCCCCTAAAAAAGATAGTGATTTGCACAGAACAAAATAATGTAGTCCCCATGTACAGCTCAGAATTACTGCAAGAAGTCTATGAAACCCTGTGCACATATGCACCTTCTCATCAAACACTAAAAAGACAATTACTATGGAACCACAATTTTTTTACATTAAAAAAAATCAGAACCATGTCCCAAAGTTGAGAACAAGACAAGGATATCTGCTCTCACCATTCCTATTCAACACTGTACTGAAGGTCCCGGCCATTGCAATAGGCAAAAAGAAAAAAAGAAAAAAGAATAAAGTAAAGAAAAATAAGAGGCATGAAGATTAAAATGGAGGAAGTAAGGTTTAATATAGTTACTGATGACATAACTGCTTATATAGGAGAACTTAAGGAATCTACAAATACCTAGTAGAACTAGTAAGTGAATTTAACAAGTCTGCAGGATATAAGATTATACAAAATTCATATTTTTATATACTAGCAACAAACAAGTAGCAAATTTTAAAAACTCCATTTACAATAGTGTTGAAAAACATACAATACATTTAATAAAACACATGCAAAACCTGTACACTGAAAACTAAAAGACACTGCTTAGAGAAATAAGACCTAAATAAATGCTAAGATATAATAAGTTCATGGACCAAAAGATTTGATAAATATTATTAAGACAGCAATAAGACATTTCTTTTGGTCTCTAAAAAAAAGAGGTAAACCACAAACTGGGAAAAAATATTCATGAATCATATATTTGACAAAGTACATTTTTATATATGCAGGATATATTAAAAACCCCTAAAACTCAATAATAAAAGGGCAAACAATTCAATTAGAAAATGGCCAAATAATATGAACAAATATTTCACAAAGAAGATATACAAATGACTAGTAAGCACATTAGAAAGTGTTCAATGTTGCCAGGGAAATGCAAATTAAAACCACGTAGATCTTTCTACACACATTAGAATGGCTAACAACTACCTAACATCATATGACAAAAATGCAAGGCAACCAGAATTCTCATGGTGAAAGTGTAAAACGTGAAATGGTACAACCAGAGGGATTCTAAGAAAACTAAACTTTCATCAGACTTCATGACTTATCAATTCCTCTCCTAGGTATTTTTCTAAGATAAATGAAAACAAAGGTCAAAGGCAACAAAAAAACTGTGCAAGAATATTCACAGCAGTTTTACTCAGAATGGCCAAAGACTGGAAATAAGCAAGGTTCATGTGATATTGGGAAGTACATATCTGGCTTTCCTCCCATTTCCCTGCAAAAAGCTCCTAAAACCTTTGGAATCTCCAGAGTGATAGATAAGAGTGTATTTTGTATGACATGACTGGTAGCTGGGGTCCCCTAGATAGCTTCACAATAGGGGACGGTCACCAGAAAAACCAAACAAGTGAGTAGAGGGGTTGTCACTTTCAGCTCCAGACCCTCAACCTCCAGGGAGGGGAGAAGGGATGAAAGTTGAGTTGATCACTAACAGTCAATGATTCAATCGTGCCTATGTAATGAAACCTACTAAAAACCCAAAAGCCTGGGTTCCAATGAGCTTCTAGATAGCTCAACACCTGGAGGTTCCTAGAGGGTAGTATGCCTACGCAGAAGTTCCACATCCTTCCTCCCATATGCCTTTCCTCTCTACCTTTCCCTATACATCTTCTCCATCTGGCTGTTCATCTGTATCCTTTGTAATATCCTTTATAATAAATGGATGAACATTAAGTAGATGTTTCCCTGAGTTCTGTAAACTGGCAAATCAATTGAACTCCAGGGTCGTAGGAATCCTGAAGTTATAGGTCACAAACCAGGCGCCTGAAGTCGGGAGTAATCTTATAGTACTGAACCCTCAAGCTGTGGGATCTGACACTATCTCCAGGTAGACAGTGTCAGAAATTAACTGAATTAGAGGACACCCAGGTGATGTCTGCTGGATAATCTGCTGCAGAATCGACTGGTTGGAGGGGAGAAATCCCTACATATTTTGGTGACCAGAGGCCACAGAAGTGTTCTACATTGTACCGAATGTAGAGAGTATAAAAAAACAGTTTGGTATTTCCTGTACCTCTTAGATTAATAGGAAAATAGATTAACAGGAAAATAGATAAGCTGTGGTATATTCACACAATGGAATATAACTAAGCAATAAAAAATAAGCTACTGATACTTGTTACAACACAGATAAATCGCTAAATATGATGCTGAAAGAAGCCTTACACAGATGAGTACAACTGTATGGTAGAGGGAGAAAACTAATCCTTGGTAGAAAAAAATCAAGTAGTTACCTCTGGGAGGCTGCGGCAGTAACTGATTGGAAAAGGTATAATGGAACGTTTTCAAATAGAAATGTTCCTGATCTCAACAGCAGTTTGGTTACACAGATGTAGGTATTTGTCAAAATTCAGCTAATACAAACTTAAAATTTAATTGTATGTAAATGTGACCTCAAAAGAAAAAAATTGTAAAGAATTATCAAATTGTAGTTAATTATTTGAATGTTGACGTATTTAGTGCAAAGTGTACCAATGTCTGCAACCTTCTTCGGAATGCATCAAAAACATAAGATGGGCCAGGTGCAGTGGCGCATGCCTGTAATCCCAGCTCTTTGGGAGGCCAAGGTGGGCGGATCACTCCAGTCCAGGAGTTCAAAACCAGCCTGGACAACATAGCGAAACTCCGTCTCTACTAAAAATATAAAAAATTAGCCAGACCGTGGTGCTGTACACCTGTAACTCCAGCTACTCAGGAGGCTGAGGCGCAAGAATCACTTGAACCCAGGAGGCAGAGGATGCTGTGAGCCAAGATCACACCACTGCACTGGATGACAGAAAGACCTTGTCTCAAAAACAAAACAGAACAGAACAAAACAAAAAAGATGGATGGACAAGTAGATGGATATGTAGAAAAACAAATATAGTAAAATGTTAATGATAAAATCTAGGTGTGGCTATATAGGAATTCACTGTAAAATTTTTGTTTCCAATTTTTCTGTATGGTTAAATTTTTTCATCATAAAACTTTTGGGGGAAATCACGAACCAGCTGGATGTTGACAGAATATTATTTTTTACTTCTTTTTTCTAAGTTTTCTATAATATACTATAGTCTTTTAAAATATTTTTAAAAGAAAGCAAATTAATGACATAATGACATTTACTAAAATAATCAAATACAAGTGATTTTAAAACAAAAATCTCATTTTAGATTCAATAAAAGTCAAAATATTCACTATATTTCTTATACTGTCATATAATTCAGTAAGAATCTTTTAAAAATGTCATTATGTAGCAAGTCACTGTTTTTGAACTAATTTAAAAAATTTAAAACTAATTAAATATGCTATTAAAAAGTTTTTTCTTTTTATGCCTTAAACTTCCCTTATACTCAAAAGCTTCCCCCATGTCATTCTGTTAATGTATACTCACTAAAAGTACATCATTTCTTAGATTTTAATAACCAATAACCAATAAAAATATTACTTAAGAAAGCTGAGTTGGCTGTATACTTTCAAAAGGGTTTTATCTTTAGAAAAGCACAAGTTTTATGCCAGGTTCTAGTCAGTTGTGTCTTGTTAATTTCCAAAACAAACAGAGGGGAGTGCCATGCAATTTCCATTACACACACTTCACCATTAGTATCAGGGTTTATTAGCTTGACAATGCTCCAGGAGTAATGGCTTCATTCCTCACTGAAATAAAATAATGTGCCACATAACTCAGCAATGCAGAACTTCTGAAAAATGTTGTCACATTAAACATGGTCATATTTTTCAGTTTCCATTATGCCAAAACAAAGGCCATTTGCTGTAAAGAACTCACTCTGGATATGGAGAATTTCCACATGGGCCTCAGACTTACCTCATTGCTATGTCATATGATTCTGGATGAATACAAGTTTGGTCCAAAGGATTTGGCTTCAGTAAAACATTCACTGCAGTTTTGCTCTTCTTTTTGCCCTGCTTCTCATTTGTGACCTCAATGTCTGCTGAAGATGTAACAGCAACTCCTCGAATTTGGCCTGAAGATTCAGTTTGCTGACTATGTAAAACCAGAAAAAACCACATTTATAAAAAGGGGAAGGTTGGGCAGAAAAGTCTTCAAATTAAAATGTGCTTATTTCTCTGTCATACAAATATGCAAAAACAGCAACCAGATTCTGACCTTTCACTTCATAGAAACTACCACTTATTTGTTTAAATCACTGGGAAAAGGGCTTTCTGTTACTTAAAGCCAAAAACATTCTTAACTGATTGTCTGTATAACTGGCATTCTAGGAGAGAAAAGAGGAAAATGTAGGGAAACAAAATAATATTTCTCAGAGCTAAGAAAAACAAGCTCTCAAAAGAATCTATTGAGTGTAGAACAGGATGAACAAAAAAAGACTCATACTTGGCTAAGCGCAGTGGCTGACGCCTGTAATCCCAACACTTTGGGAGGCCAAGGCAGGCAGATCACCTGAGGTCATGAGTTCAAGACCAGCCTGGCCAACATGATGAAACCCTGTCTCTACTAAACATTTAAAAATTAGCTGGTTGTGGTGGTGCATGCCTGTAGTCCCAGCTACTTGGGAGGCTGTGGCAGGAGAATCGCTTAAACCTGGGAAGCAGAGGTTGCAGTGAGCTGAGATCTTGCCATCGCATTCCAGTTTGGGCAACAGAGGGACAGACTGTCTCAAAAAAAAGAAAAGAAAAAGACTCATACTTGACGTATCATGGATAAACTTTACAATATAAATAATTTTTAAAATTCTAAAAGGCTTTCAAGAAAGAAAATTAAAACATTACTTAAAAAGGATCTGGAATCAGGCTAGCATCAGATTTCTCATTGGCAAACATCAGATGTCAGAACATAGTGGAACAGTATCTTAAAAGTTCTGAGAGAAAATGATTTTGAATTTAGAATCACATACCTAGTCAAATTAGCATTTGAGTAAGAGGGCAAATTGAAATCGTTTGCAGGTATGTAAGGACTTAAGTATAACCCATACGACCTCTCTAAAAAGAATTTCTTAAGGATTAATTCTAGCAAAAACCAATAAATCGAAGAAAAATGATAATATGAATTACAAGAAACCGTGTAGAAACCACAAAAACTGATTAAGTAAATGCTAGTGAATGATGTAAATATATATACATTATGTGTATATACACACATACAGTATGTGTATATATGTTAAAATATACATCTATAAAAATACATATTTTTATATAGAGAGGAGTGTGTATAGTGTATGTGTATATTATATACACATATACACATGCATATGGTGTATACATGTATATGTACACACGCATAGTGTGTATATGTACAGACACATGCATAGTGTATATGTACAGACAGATGCATATAGTGTGTGTATATGCAGACACATATAGTGTGTGTATATGTACAGACACATGCATATAGTGTGTGTATATGTCGCAGATGCATATAGTGTGTGTATATGTGAAGATGCATATAGGGTGCGTATATGTACAGACAGACGCATATAGTGTGTGTATATGTACAGACAGACGCATATTGTGTGTGTATATGTAAAGATGCATATAGTGTGTGTATGAGGGGAGGGGAGGGGAGGGGAGGGGAGGGGAGAGGAGAGGAGAGGTGAGGAGAGGAGAGGAGAGGAGGGGAGAGGAGAGGAGAGGAGAGGAGAGGGGCGGGGAGGAGAGGAGAGGAGAGGGGAGGAGAGTACTGAAACTAAAATCCCAGGTCGTCTTATCATGAGAGGTAGACAGAGTTGAAGAGAGAAAGATTGGGAAGGATACTGTTTCTAGTCGTCTCTAAGAGGGCAGAGACACCTATTAACTCCAGAGGTCAGTCCAAAACAAATTTAAGGATGATCATCAGAAGAACAGAAGATGTGCAACTTTGAAATCACTAAGGAGAGATAAAGATGAGATGAGATAACAAGGAAACAGAAAACTTATTAACTGATAAATCTAATAAATAGCCTAAAAGGAAAAGAAGAATCAGAAAGCATGATGGAGGCAAAATACATAGGAAGAATAAGCCCAAACATATAAATAAATACAACAAATGTGAATGTATTAATATCAGATTGAGTAAAACCATGAAATCTAGCTATATGTTTCTAAGAGCCACATCAAAAATGTCATAGAAAGTATAAAAATTAGAAAAAAAAAAACCAGGCATATTTTGAAAAGGCAAATATAGTAACATTGCTAGCAAATAAATTTCAAGCAAAAAACATTAAATGTGGTAGCAATATTCCATTCTGAATAAACCTATGAACTATTCAGGAGATGTAACAGTCACAAATCTTCAAGTACCTAATTATCAGCTGGAAAAATACAAGGCTTTAAAACAAGCTCAATATTCATCAATAAGACACTGATTAGACTAAATTATAGCTCATCCATACAATTAAATATTATGCAGACAATATAAAGAATAAAAAGTTAGATATCTATATGTAATAATTTGGAAAGAGATCCAGAAGACTGAAACAAATAAAGCAAGTTTCAAATAGTTGCAGAGCCTGATCCCTTGTGTATACATTTTTAAAAAAATAAACATATACAAACAAGGTGACATAACTGTAAATTTACTTTCTGGAAGCAACATATAAGAAACTTTTTCAAGTGAGACTTGAGAGGCATCTTTGACTTTTTGTTCCTTTTTTATACTGTGAGTTTTTTTGGTGCTTTTGGGGTTTGTCTGTTTTTGAGATAGATAGGATCTTGCTCTGTCTCCAGGCTGGAGTGCAGTGGCATGATCTTGGCTCACTGCAACCTCCACCTCCTGGGTTCGAGTAGTTCTCCTGTCTCAGCCTCCTGGGTAGCTGGGATTACAGGTGAGCACCACCACACACAGCTAATTTTTGTATTTTTAGTAGAAACAGGGTTTCGCCATGTTGGCCAGGCTGGTCACAAACTCCTGACCTCAGGTGATCAACCGCTCCTGGCCTATGCTGTGTTTTCTAACCAAGTGTTCAAAGAACATGTAAACTAACAAAAACAGAATCATTTTATCTTCAATTTTTTTCAGTGCTGGCTTCTAGGTTTCATGATCTATTTAGAAAGAATTTCCATCACTCTAATGCTCTGCAATATTTCCCCATGTTTTCTTCTGGTGCTTTTACAGTTTTACTTTTTTTTTTGCATTTAAGTCTATGATAAACCTGTAATGTATTTGGGCACAGGAGTGAGAAGTGGGACTATAGCTTCCTTCACACATATTGAATTACTGACAGTTGTCATAATATCACTTGTTAGATAATTAATCAATTTTACCCTACCATTTGAAATGTCACCTTTACTATAAACTAAATTCTAACTATGTTTTGGTGGATTTCAGACCTTATTCTGTGCTATTCCTACATCAAAAGCAAACTGTTTAATTACCACAGCTTTATAATATATTCTAGTGAGGCTTAATCAGTCTTTTCCAGAATAAAGGTTATCTTCCATATGACCTCTATTATAATTTTGTCAAAAGAAAAAAGTACATATGAATTAACCAGGTAGTCCCAAAGTAGTAGACACGTAAATGTTCTTTCATGATTATACCATGCTAAGAAGTTTATCTAACAAGCTTTTGTGCTTTCAGGATTAGAAAGTAAAGAAATTTAGCTCTTGATACACACAACTGATAATCAACGCTTTGATCCATTTTCAGTGAGGAGGGAGTGGGGAAACATATCTATGCTTAGGGAACAGCTATGTCAATATAAAGTGGTCACTTTGAAGTCACCATTGTCACCTCATCTTGTACCAGTCCTTCCTATTTGCTATGCTCCAACTGTGTGCGCCTTTCCCTCATTTCCTGAATACATCAAAGTTGGTCCTGTCTTAGGACTGTGCACACTTAGTGTTCACTTTGCCTGGAATGCTTTCTTTCTGATACTTGGGTGGCATTTCATTCAAAACTCTGCTCAAATAAGTTTTCAAAAAATAACGAATCTAAAGTAGTTGTATTACTCCCCTAAGACAGTGTCACATATCCCTGCTTCAATTTTTATAGCACTTCTTGCCTTCTGAAACTACTAATTTTACTAGTTTGCTTATTGTCTGTATTACACGTTAAAATACAACTCCATGAGAATGCAGAATTTGCTGACTTGCTCACTGCTGTATTCCCAATGCCTGCCAAAGGACACTCAACACATATTGAATGAAGGCATGCAATGGACACTTAGAATTTACACTAATCAGTAGTAGGATAGGTAACAGTAACAAGAGAGGAGGTTGACAATAGAATCAAAGTGTATACTTATAATCACCTGCAAAATGTTCGGATATAATCCTGGTTGATTCTGATGAAGCCAGCACACTGTTGGAAGGATTTTGGACCCAGTCCTTTCACTTTCTTCAGCTGTTCTCGGTTGATAAAGGGTCCATTTTTCTCACGCCATTCAATAATATTTTTGGCTCTGTTGGCATTGAGTCCTGCAATATGCCTAAGGAAAAAAAAAAAAAAAGGCAAACTGAAAAGAAGATATCATCTGAAAAGACAATGATATAAAACATTTGGATCATAAAAACAACTGCAATGACATATCCTCATATGTATAAGTTAAGTTAATCCAAAGGGGAGTCAAAAAAAGAAAACCAGAGGAAAAAAAAGAGTTGTGCAAGAGGAAAGAAAAAAAAAAAAAAAGACAAAACCAATAGCTGTCATAAAGATGCTGGTAAGCTGGCTAACACTGATGCAAGAAAAAAATGTTCCTCACAGTTTTTCTATATATTCATATTCCTTATGTTTCTGGATAAAGTAATAATTTTGCCTATTTTTTTCAGCATACATACAAAGTGAGTTAGAAGAAGTTATAATAGCTACAACTGTGTTGTACTACCTTTTTTGCATGTTAGCCTGTTCTCAGTAATATAGAGCTGAACTATAGAAAGGTCCTTATCTATAATTGTCATGGTTAGTATAAATTATATATAAAAACTATATTAGGTAGTTTCCTTGGTGTTAAAAGATTATTTCAGAGAATTTCAACTTTATTATGAAATTCCATATATGAAATTATGAAATGTTTGTAGCTGTGTTAGAAAATCAACAACTTAAAATGTAAGGGATAGTTTCTCCTATACCTGTTTCAGCGAAAAAGGTCCAGATCAGAGAATTTCATGCTGCATTAGCAGACTTGTGTAATAAATGCAAAACTGTGAACAAAAAAGCAGCTCTTCTAAAACCACGGGGGAAAAAAGATTATATAACATGTGATTATACTATGATAAAAATTTTGACAGGTTTCTTGTAGAATCAGGGTAAAAATACGGTAACCATACTTTGAACCCTCAGAATTTATCTTTTGGTTACTGCCAGGTTTGACAGATGCATGCAAGAGACTTAACTAGTGAAAAATCTCTACTCTCATGTGGTGGGAAACAGCTCTTTTCCATGTTAACCTTATTTAAATTCTATTAGCAACACTAATGCACTCAATGGTTACCATATGCTCTATGCTCTTCACTTTAGACCTGCAATATTAAAAATGATAATGTGAATTGTTATAATTCTTTTCTTACATGATGTCTTCCCCTCTGATTACTTAAAGCAATGTATAAACCCATAGATGTTCTATACTTGACAACTTTATACACGTGTTCCCTTCCTCTAGCCGAGTTTGGACTGGATAGCCAGTTAAACTCGATTCTGTGATCTTCAGCCACAGATGTGTCTCACCTTAACAAAACTTCTGAACAGATGTTAATGTCCACTCCCACAAAGCTGACACATTCTTCTACAACACTGTCCAGTGTTGCCTTGAGTAAAGTCTGGGATACGTCATGCTGAAAAGACAAAGATCAAATATCAAAAGTGAAGGAGATGTAGTTCTTGGACTATTCCATTACTCTGCCTACATTACTGGTGTTAGTTAACACACACCATGGTAAATTTCTTCATTCCTCTTAAACACACTGTTAGCAGACATAATTAAGCTGAAGTCAAGCCATCTATGGTTTCTTACTCTTTAAGCTATGCATATATGCCTAATTTGAATATAATAGTACCAGTATTTTTCCCTTGCCTAAAATTCTGCCCAGAGCAGTGGTTCTCAAACTTTAGCTTGCATTAAAATCACCTGTATGGCTTGGTAACACACCCACATCCAGATTTCTGATTCAGTAGGTCTAGGGTGGGGTCTAAGAATTTGCATTCTAACAATTTTCCGGATAATACTGTGGCTGCTAGATCAAAATGAGACATAGTCTCTATGATTCATGCATGGCCTTATAGTGTTATGGAGAAGAAAACATAAGTTATAATAGGAAGCAGTACAATAATAGTAAGACAGTAAATCAAACTTTTGTTTCATCAAATTCAAGATAGTACTGTTTATATGAAGCACCATTATTTTATACACCACTAAGGAAGAAAATAGTCAAACCATGACACATGCTTTCTTATTGCTTAAATTATTTATTTATTTTAAATAGTGAAAGAGCTCTTTAGACTTATTTAGAAACTGTAAGAACCATATATTATGTACAAATAAGAAAAACATAAGCAATCTAAACTGGCTAAGTTATTCCTAAAATTTCTTCACATTCAGTGTTCAATTCTTCTGATCACTTTTATATTCAAAACCATAGGTGTCAAGGTTTTCCATGTAGTATTGTTTTTATACTATCAAGATCCTTGATAATGTAGCATTTCTTAAAACAGCGATCCTCTGTTGTCTCTGGGACTTTCTTTCAAGCTTCAGATGCTCATTCTTACAAGCTTTGATGATAGTAGCACTATCTTAATCTTAACAGAGGGTATTAACAGAAGAGATTTTGGACAGTAACAAAACTCCTATTCTTTTCTCAAAGGTCCTTAAATGGTTTATTATTCAATGGTTTGTTAATTAAAACAACGAAAGGTGTGCAGTTCAGTCATGTCTCTAGGATTACCAACCAAGTTCATGTGGAAACTACACCATGATTTACCACAGGGACAACAGCAACTGTAGGACACTATTAAATGTAAGCTGCATTAAAATGTCAGAAAATGCGCATCTTACAATTGGTGAAATGCAATATTTTAAAGTATTTGTTGACTAATTGAAGCTAGGTTACAACAATTAATACACTTGATGTTACTCATAATTCTAAAATTAATGATCTGTGGGACAGCAGACTTCTCTTTACCAACGTCAACGAAAACAAGGAATATAATCTAGTAGAGTCCCCAAGTATTGTGCTTACATTATTACCATTTAATAACAGCAGAAGCTTTTGTTCTGGAAGACTGAAGGGTACAGGAGTACTTCTGTATTTCAGAGATAACTTACTGGTAACTAGCCAGGCCTCAGCTAAAAATTTTGGATGTCATTTAAAAAATCTAATAAGCAAGTATCACCATGAAAAAGATCACGAAGTAAAACCTAAGATCTTACCGAGAACTTGGTTACTCAGTTACTCTTGAGTCACAGCTTTTAAGAAGCTAGTCTTTTGTCTAAGCAGATGAAAAGCAGCAAAATGAAAAGGGAACTTTTTAAAATGAGAGGGTAGGAGATAGAATGACAATATAAAGGCAAGCACAATGATAGCAACAAGAAAAAATATCTGAGGAACACAAAACTACAAACAAACCAGAAAAAGGAAGAGTAATTGTTGAGAGCCAATGGAATAAGGGAAACAAGTTGGTACAGTACTTCCAAGCACACCAGATGCTTAGGACAGTTAAATGAGTAAGCTACAGTCTCTGCAGCAGATTATTTTGGTTGCCTATCCTAACCTCTAGTTGTCAAACCCCTTCTCTTCCTTTCAAACAGAAGCCTAACGGTGTGTCTAGCATTTATCCCATTTCTGTAAGGCCATATGCTTTGGAAAAGCTGGTCCCACCTCCGATAGACAATGGTGACTGGTTAAAATCCATGTTTTTCAAACTGAGGGTTATGATCAATTAGTGGATCATAAAATTAAATCAGTGACTTGCCACTGGCATAAAAAAATGAAGGAATAGAATAAACCACATAGAGCATATTGCATATATCCTTAACATCGAATGAACAATAGGATGAACAATGCAGCCAATTGAGACTACCATGTGCGAGGAATACAACATAAATTGTTCAGGAATAGGTATTTGGTTCACTGATACCTCATTTGATCTTCTGACACAGATTTAATGAAGAGGTTAAAGAGTAACTCTGCAGAGTTATAAGCAAAGTATGTGAGAAGTTTATCTATTGGCAAAGTGCTGATTCCTTCACCAAGTTTAGTTACAAACTTTCAGTGCATTTTTCAGAAAGAATGTTATTGAGTATAAAATTTTTCAATTCTCAGCAACTGTAATATTTTAACTGATTTAATACAAGTGGTCCTTAAAATGAATCAATCTACATTTAGAAGAAAAAAAGACAGTGAAGTAAAACCTACAGAGGCAAGCTCAACTACCAGATTTGGAAGTGTTGACAGTGACAAAATTGAGAGAAAATGTTGACTTCAATCAGTAACCTTTGACTTGACTTGAGCCACGTTTTATATAGAAAATAATAACCATAAGACTTTAAAATAAGCTTGATTTAAAACATGGTTTTATAAATGTGCAAAACAATAAAAATGACTGAACCCAGATGTATTGTTGGTAATGATATTCTTGTAGATGACAGTGTTAAAATAAAACTTAAAACTTAAAAAACAAAATCACGTGGAACACCCCTACCACAGGGCTAAAATGAAAACAATGGAAAATACCAAATATTGATGTGAATGTGGAGCAACTGGAATGCTCAAACGATAAGTGCATTTTAGGTTACATATGCAAGGCAACGCAGTTTAATGGAGGATTTATTTTATATGGTTTAAATGTAACTTCACATAAAATTAAATCAGATATGTTTACACAATGCAAAAATGCATACTTGTTCCATATACTTTAAACCAGATACGTGGTAAGAGAAAAAATGGAAAATTACTAAGAACATCAAAATTGCCAAAACTGACTCAAGAAGAAATATAAAATCTGAACAAACCTATTAAGTACAGTTAATAAATAATCAAAAATCTCCCAACAAAAAAAAGTTCAGAACCATATGGTTTCATTGGTGAATTCTACCAAACATTTCAAGAACACCAATCCTTCTCAAACTCTTTCAAAAACAGAAGAGGAGCCAATAGTTCTTACCTATTCTATGAGGCCAGCATCACCCTGATACCAAACCCAAAGATACCTCAAGAAGAAAGAAACCTACAAATATTAATATTTCCTATGAATATCAGTTCAAAAATCCTCAACAAAATACTAATAAACTAAATCCAACAGCCTATTAAAAGGATTGACATACAAGACCTACATATAATGTATTCAGTATGTATGAACTTAAGAGCCAAACTCACATTGTTTTGATTTTAAAACAATCTCTCTTGACATTTTTAAATTTTAACTGTGAAATAATTTCAAATTTAGAAAAGGCATGCAAGAATAGTCCAAAAACTTTATTACCCTTCCTTCACATAAATACTTCAGTGTACAGTTCCAAATAACAAAAACATTGACTTACATACCCATAATACAATTATTAAAATTAGACAACATACTGATGTAATAATATCACCTAACATTCAACCCATGCTCAAATCATCAATTTTCTCAATTTTTCTTTACAGCATTTTCTTCCCAATCCATAATTCAACCCAGGATGACATACTGCATTTAGTTGCCTCATACTTTGTGCTAGGCAGCTTCCAAGATGGTTCCCAATGATCCTCAAATCCTGGTATTGATACACTTGTGGAATTCCCTCCCACTAAGTATAGACTAAGTATAGAATTCACTGATGAATCTCATCTGAATAAATTATTAAGATTATTTTACTACTCAAAATGTCCTGTTTGTGTAAAAAGGTATTTTTAATCTTGACTCAAAATTTGAAAAACACAGCTCAACCATGTACTATATATGCTCACAGCATTATCCTCATGCATTCCAGACTGAAAAAATTCATGAACAGCCCATATCTATATATTAACTTACATCTGTTCTAAATTTTTGTATTTAGGTATTAAAAACCTATTTAAATATAAGTAAAATAGCATTTAACTTACAATGAGTAGTAAAGGTAAGCATTATTTTGAGAAACTTATTTTGAATTACATTTAATTGTGTAAGAGAGACATACATATGCCCAAACAGAAGTGATGTGTGATAAGTGCCCTTATCATGACGAAGTAAAATGTATTTCCTAGTGTGTCAAAATCAAAAGGTAGGAAAAACAATGGTCTAAACTAATCATGGTGGTCCCATTCTATTTATTCAATAATGGCAAATGAAATGTGAGGGTAAATCTGCCAGGTACTTCAGAAAAAGATTTCACTGCCCTAAAATAGAGTGAAAAAGAATTAGCCTTTTCTTCTTTTGATTCAAGTATGACTCCCAGTAATCACTGTATCATGTGATGGGACACGCTTGAAGAAAAGCTAACTTAGCGAGAATGGCAGGTAACATACGTTGAAAGACTGGTTCTTCATTGATATTCTTGAGGTTCTGAATTAACTCGTTCTGTACTCAGCCCCCCTGAGCATCTTGTAATAAAATTTTTTTATCATTTAATCAAGAATCAGAAATTTCCTTATTGTTCAGGCCACTTTGCGTAAGGATCTCTGATGTTTTTCTAATTGAAGCAGTCACTTTATTTAGGAGCTCAAAGTCAAGTGGCAAGACTGTGACAATGAAAACAATGACCATACTATCAAAACCCCTTGAGATTTTACTGTCAGGCATTGTTGTAAGGCTTTATAATAGCATGTAACCAAATCCTCACAATTCTAAAAAATGTACATATGACTTTATGCAGCATCTTCATATATAAGATTTTTTTCTAAGGAAATAGCAAGACACTTGCACAAAGGGGTGTGTATGTGTGTACAATCTAAATATCCACATAGAGATGACTCGTACAAATAAAGTGTGCAACAGCCCCACAATGAATAATTCTGATGCCATTAAAAAACACACAGTAGGGGGTGGCTGGCAAGATGGCCGAATAGGAACAACTCCAGTCTGCAGCTCCCAGCCAGATCAATGCAGAAGGCAGGTGATTCTGCATTTCCAACTGAGGTACCTGGCTCATCTCACTGGGACTGGTTAGATAGTGGGTACAGCCCGTGGAGGGCAAGCAGAAGCAGGGTGGAAAGCGCAAGGAGTCTGGGAACTCACCTGGAAAGTGCAAGGAGTCAGGGAACTCCCTCCCCCCCCAGCCAAGGGAAGCTGTGAGGAACTGTGCTGTGAGGGACTGTGCCGTGAGGAACGGTACACTCTGGCCCAGATACTAAGCTTTTCCCATGGTCTTTGCAACCCACAGACCAGATTACCTTGGGTGCCTACCCCACCAGGGCCCTGCGTTTCAAGCACAAAACTGGGCAGCCATTTGGGCAACACTGAGCTAGTGGCAGGAGTTTTTTTTTTTCATACCTCAGTGGTGTCTGGAATGCCAGTGAGCAGAACCAATCACTCCCCTGGAAAGGGGGCTGAAGTCAGGGAGCCAAGTGGTCTAGCTCAGTGGATCCCAACCCCATGGAGCTCAGCAAGCTAAGATCCACTGGATTGAAATTCTCGCTGCCAGCACAGCAGTCTGAAGTCAACCTGGGATGCTAGAGCTTGGTGGGGGGAGGGGCACCCATCATTACTGAGGCTTGAGTAGGCAGTTTTCCCTTCACAGTGTAAACAAAGCTGCAAGGAAGTCTGAACTAGGTGGAGCCCACAGCAACTCTGCAAAGCCACTGTAGCCATACTACCTCTCTAGATTCCTCCCCTCTGGGCAGGGCATCTCTGAAAGAAAGGCAGCAGGCCCAGTCAGGGGCTTATAGATAAAACTCCCATCTCCCTGGGACAGAGCACCTGGGGGGAAGGCGCAGCTGTGGGTGCAGCTTCAGCAGACTTAAATGTTCCTGCCTGCCGGCTCTGAAGAAAACAGCGGATCTCCCAGCACAGCTCTAGAGCTCTGCTAAGGGACAGACTGCCTCCTCAAGTGGGTCCCTGATCCCCATGCCTCCTGACTGGGAGACACCCTCAGCAGGAGTCAACAGACACCTCATACAGGAGAACTCCAGCTGGCATCTGGCAGGTGCCCCTCTGAGACGAAGCTTCCAGAGGAAGGAACGGGCAACAATCTTTGCTGTTCTGCAGCCTCCACTGGTGATACCCAGGCAAACAGGGTCTGGAGTGGACCTCCAGCAAACTCCAGAAGACCTGCAGCAGAGGGGCCTATTAGAAGGAAAACTAACAAACAAAGGAATAGCATCAACATCAACAAAAAGGACGTCCACACAAAATCCCCATCCAAAAGTCACCAACATCAAAGACCAAAGGTAGATAAATCCACAAAGATGAGGAAAAATCAGCACAAAAAGGCTGAAAATTCCAAAAACCAGAATGCCTCTTCTCCTCTAAAGGATCACAACCCCTCGCCAGCAAGGGAACAAAACTGGATGGAGAATTAATTTGATGAATTGACAGAAGTAGGCTTCAGAAGGTGAGTAATAACAAACTACTCTGAGCTAAAGGAGCATGTTCTAACCCAATACAAGGAAGCAAAGAATCCTGAAAAAAGGTTAGGGGAATTGCTAACTAAAGGAAAAATAAGCAAAGGTTGCAATCCTAGTCTCTAACCAGTTTAGAGAAGAACATAAATGACCTGATGAAGTTGAAAAACATAGCACGAGAACTTCATGAAGTGTACACAGTATCAATAGCTGAATCGATCAAGTGGAAGAAAGGATATTAACCTTAAATGTAAATGCGCTAAATGCCCCAATTAAAAGACATAGACTGGCAAATTGGATAAAGAGTCAAGACCCATCGGTGGGTGTGCTGTATTCAGGAGACCCATATCATGTGCAAAGACACACATAGGCTCAAAATAAAGGGATGGAGGAATATTTATCAAGGAAATGGAAAGGAAAAATAAGCAGGGGATGCAATCCTAGTCTCTAATAAAACAGATTTTAAACCAACAAAGATCAAAAAAGACAAAGAAGGGAATTACATAATGGTAAAGGGATCAATGCAACAAGAGCTAACTATCCTAAATATATATGCGCCCAATACTGGAGCACCCAGATTCACAAAGCAAGTTCCTAGAGATCTACAAAGAAATTTAGACTCCCACACAATAATAGTGGAAGACTTTAAAACCCCACTGTCAATATCAGACAGATCAATGAGACAGAAAATTAAAAAGGATATTCAGGACTTGAACTCAGCTCTGGACCAAGCAGACCTAATAGACATCTACAGAACTCTCCACCCCAAATCAACAGAATATACATTCTTCTCAGCACCACGTCGCACTTATTCTAAAATTGACCACATAATTGGAAGCACAACACTCCTCAGCAAATACTAAAGAACAGAAATCATAACAGTCTCTCAGACTACAGTGCAATCAAATATAGAACTCAGGATTAAGAAACTCACTCAAAACCACACAACTACGTGGAAACCGAACAACCTGCTCCTGAATGACTACTGGATAAATAACGAAATTAAGGCAGAAATAAATAAGTTCTTTGAAACCAATGAGAACAAAGACACAACGTACCAGAATCTCTGGGACACAGCTAAAGCAGTGTTTAAAGGGAAATTTATAGCACTAAATGCCCACAGAAGAAAGCAGGAAAGATCTACAATTGACACCCTAACATCACAATTAAAAGAACTAGAGAAGCAACAGCAAACAAATTTAAAAGCTAGCAGAAGACAAGAAATAACTGAAGATCAGATCAGAACTGAAGGAGATACAGACACAAAAAAACTCTATTTAAAAAAAAAAAAAAGGAATCCAGGAGCTGGTTTTTTGAAGATTAACAAAACAGACCACTAGCCAGACTAATAAAGAAGAACAAAGAATCAAATAGACATAATAAAAAAATGATAAAGGGCATATCACCACTGATCCCACAGAAACACAAACTACCATCAGAGAATACTATAAACACCTTTATGCAAATAAACTAGAAAATCCAGAAGAAATGGATAAATTTCTGGACACATACACCCACCCGAGACTGTACCAGGAAAAAGTCGAATCCCTAAATAGACCAATAACAAGTTCTGAAATTGAGGCAGTAATTAGCCTACCAAACAAAAAAAGCCCAGGACCAGATGGATTCACAGCCGAATTCTACTAGAGGTACAAGGAGGAGCTGGTACCATTCCTTCTGAAACCATTCCAAACAACAGAAAAAGAGCGACTCCTCCCTAACTCATTTAATGAGGCCAGCATCATCCTGATACCAAAACCTGGCAGAAACACTACAAAAAAAGAAAATTTCAGGCCAATATCCCTGATGAACATCGATGTGAAAACCCTGAATAAAATACTGGCAAACCGATTCCAGCAGCACATCAAAAAGCTTATCCACTAAGATCAAGTTGGCTTCATCTCTGGGATGTAAGGCTGGTTCAACAAACACAAATCAATAAACGTAATCCATCACATAAACAGAACCAATAACAAAAACATGATTATCTCAATAGATGCAGAAAAGGCCTATGATAAAATTCAACACCCCTTCATGCTAAAAACTCTCAATAAACTAGGTATTGATGGGACATATCTCAAAATAATAAGAGCTATTTATGACAAACACACAGCCAATATCATACTGAATGGGCAAAAGCCGGAAACACTCCCTTTGAAAGCCAGCACAAGACATGTATGCCCTCTCTCACCACTCCTATTCAACATAGTATTGGAAGTTTTGGCAGGGCAATCAGGCAAGAGAAAGAAATAAAGGGTATTCAAATAGGAACAGAGGAAGTCAAATTGTCTGTCTGCAGATGATATGACTGTATATTTAGAATGTCCCATCGTCTCAGCCCAAAATCTCCTTGAGCTGATAAGCAACTTCAGCAAAGTCTCATGATACAAAATCAATGTGCAAAAATCACAAGCATCCCTATACACCAATAATAGACAAACAGAGAGCCAAATCAAATGAACTCCCACTCACAATTGCTACAAAGAGATTAAAATACCTAGGAATACAACTTACAAGGGATGTGAAGGACCTCTTCAAGGAGAACTACAAACCACTGCTCAAGGAAATAAGAGAGGGCACAAACAAATGGAAAAAACATTCCATGCTCATGGACAGGAGGAATCAATATTGTGAAAATGGCCATACTGTCCAAAGTAATTTATAGATTCTATGCTATCCCCATCAAGCTACCACTGACTTTCTTCAAAAAATTAGGAAAAAACTACTTTAAATTTCATATGGAACCAAAAAGGAACCCGTATAGCAAAGACAATCCTAAGCAAAAAGAACAAAGCTGGAGGCATCATGCTACCTGACTTCAAACTATACTACAAGACTACAGTAACCAAAACAGCATGGTACTGGTAGCAAAACAAATATATAGACCAATGGAACAGAAAAGAGGCCTCAGCTATAATGTCACACATCTACAACCATCTGATCTTTGATAAACCGGACAAAAACAAGCAATGGGGAAAGGATTCCCTACTTAATAAATGGTGTTGGGAAAACTGGCTAGCCATATGCAGAAAACTGAAATGGGACCCCTTCCTTACATCTTATACAAAAATTAACTCAAGATGAATTAAAGACTTAAATGTAAGACCTAAAACCATAAGAACCCTAGAAGAAAACCTAGGCAATACCATTCAGGACACAGGCATGAGCAAAGACTTCATGACTAAAACACCAAAAGCAATGACAACAAAAGCATAAATTGGCAAATGGGATCTAACTAAACTAAAGAGCTCCTGCACAGGAAAAGAAGCTATCATCAGAGTGAACAGGCAACCTACAGAATGGGAGAAAAATTCTGCAATCTATCCATCTGACAAAGGGCTAATATCCAGAATCTACAGGGAACTTAAACAAATTTACAAGAAAAAAACCACCCCATCAAAAAGTGGGTGAAGGATATGAACAGATACTTCTCAAAAGAAGACATTTATGCAGCCAACAAACATATGAAAAAAAGCTCATCATCACTGGTCATTAGAGAAACACGTATCAAAACCACGAGATACAATCTCACGCCAGTTAGAATGGCGATCATTAAGTTAGGAAACAACAGATGCTGGAGAGGATGTGGAGAAATTGGAACACTTCAACACTGTTGGTGGGAGTGTAAATTAGTTCAACCATTGTGGAAGACAGTGTGGTGATTCCTCAAGGATCTAGAACCAGAAATACCATTTGACCCAGCAATCCCATTACTGGGTACATACTCAAAGACTACTATAAAGACACATGCACACGTATGTTTATTGCAGCACTATTCACAATAGCAAAGACTTGGAACCAACCCAAATGCCCATCAATTATAGACTGGATAAAGAAAATGTGGCACATATACACCATGGAATACTATGCTGCCATAAAAAAAGAACGAATTCATGTCCTTTGCAGGGACATGAAGCTGGAAGCCATCATTCTCAGCAAACTAACACAGGAACAGAAAACCAAACACCGCATGTTCTCACTCATAAATGGGAGTTGAACAATGAGAACACATGGACATAGGGAGGGGAATGTCACACACTGGGGCCTGTCAGGGGGTGGAAGGTTAGGGGAAGGATAGCATCAGGAGAAATACCTAATGTAGATGATGGGTTGATGGGTGCAGCAAACCACTATGGCACATGTATACCTATGTATCAAACCTGCATGTTCTGTACATGTATTCCAGAACTTAAAGTGTAATAGAAAACAAAAACAAAACAGTAGACCAGTTACTTCACCAAAACATCCCACAAGAAAAAAGGTCCAAGTTAACACACTGAATTTAGAAGTTTTAAAAACTCCTTTAGCAGCTATGTATGTAATAGAAACTTCTGTAAGCACTGCCATCAGGTCAGCTGTAAATATAAACTTTGCCTACATTCTTCCCCAATTTTTTGCTTAGGAAAGTACTAAAGAGTTAACCTATTTCTTTTCTTTTCTTTTCTTTTTTTTTTTGAGATGAAGTCTCACCCTGTCGCCCAGGCTGGAGTGCAGAGGCACGATCTTGGCTCACCACAACCTCCACCTCCCGGGTTCAAGCGATTCTCCTGCCTCAGCCTCCTGAGTAGCTGGGATTACATGCATATGCCACCATGCCCAGCTAATGTTGTGTTTTTAGTAGAGATGGGGTTTCTCCATGTTGGTCAGGCTGGTCTTCAACTCCCAACCTCAGGTGATCCACCCACCTCAGCCTCCCAAAGTGCTGGGATTACAGGTGTGAGCCACCACGCCCGGCCAACACTATTTTCTAAAACTAAAATCGTATCTATTTGGTGGAAGGAATACTGAACAAAATCCCATATTGTTTCCATAATAATGTCTTTGACATTAAAGCAGAGGCATTCGTTTGCCATTCTAAAAACATTTCTAAGCAACTATTTTGTATCAGACACTGTGCAAGTTGGGCTATGTGTTCAAAGTATAGAAAAAATCATATGTATTCCATGGTCTTCAAAAAGCTCCATTTAGATTTGCTGAAAGCTGAGTTGTAACACATCACTCTACTGGCAGTAACTGGTACAAGAAGCAAGAGGGTCCCAGGACTAACAGTGCCAATAATCCCTAAGGACTTCATGCCAGGAAAAATGAACTGTTCCATTTATAAGTAGAAGTTACCCAACTCTGAATTTTTGGGCAAGTTATTTGAATTGTATCAACAGTCTCTCTTTCGAATTCAAGGAAATCCTGGGACATTATATTTTTATTAAAATTTATGAGATTTTTACAAAGGAATATAAGTGATCACTTATGCTAGTCAGCTTTTGTTCTAAGGTCAGAATTCCCAAAAAATAAAACTTTATTATTCTACCACAAACTTCTGGAAAACCTGCTCAAACTGCTGTGTTTTATTTTGACCTGAAGGACTAAAACTGTCTAACAACTATTATTTTTTTAAAGTCCTTCCAGATGAAACACTGTGGACTACAGTTTCTAGAGCAACAAAATTTCACTTTACATTCCCCATACTAAACTTGAAGTTTTTCCCAAAGTGGTTTTCTAGTGCAATATTCTTGAGTCTTTATTTTACTCAGTGATCATCATCCACTCACATGTCTCTTCCTGCCCCTTAGTACTGCCAAATTACAAAATGCAGCTAGAAAACCAAAGATGCAAAAAAGCTTTACAGGTGCAGGGTCACTAGGGTAAATGAAGATATACTGAATTCTTTAAAAATACAAAGAGAGTGGATGCTGAGTGCGCACATCACAAAAATAACTGTGAGGTAATGCATTTGTTAATTAGCAAGAGTTAACTATTTCGCAATGTATATGCACCTCAAAACGTCATGCTGTATGTGACAAATATATACAATGTTATTTGTCAAATTAAAAAAAATAAATTTAAGCTTAAACCATGAAAAAAAAGCTTTACAGGCACAGTCTATTCAATTTCAAATAAAGCAAGTTTATGTCTTCATTTTGAATCTCTTTTTCTTTGATTGACACGTGACAGTTTTTAAAAGAGTCATCCAGACAAGTGTGTGCTGAATGACCCATGATAGAACTGACAGGAGGCTGGGAAACATTTGAGAAAACAGTGTGTGCTTAAGAAAGCTCCTCCTCCAATTAATCAAATCCAGTAAACAAGAAGTCTTTATATAGTCCCTTTAAAGACAATGTTCAGCACCAAAGAAATGCTTTAGTTAACTATGTAAAAACCTATGTGTTCTAGCTCTACTGATCACAGACAAGCACACAGAATAAATAATATTGGAAGAAAACCTTGAAAAAGGTATCTTCATAAGCACATTCTTTTAAAAATACATACTTCAAACACCAGATTTTTATTTTGTAAATGCATAAACATGTAAAATAAACAACTCATTGTGCCTATAAGGCTCTGGTATTAAGATGGCAAAGGGCATCAGCACTGAAAGGATGTTTTCTAGATCCTGAAACATAGATTGAAGCATGGCCAGTGGTCATAAGAGGGAAAAAAATAAACAGGAAGACATTCTCTTTGCAAATCCTCCTCCTCTGATAAAACATATGGAAGGTATGCTGAAGATTCCTTTACTGCTAACTCAGTATTTAAGCTTCAGGTTTGCATCAACCTATTATCAATTACTCATGCCAACTTGACAGAAGGATCCTTAGGACCATGATCATCTTACTTGTTCTGCACAAGACAAATGGAAACTAGTTTTTAAAATCCAATATTCTAGGGCTTGAATAGCCTTACTCAAGGCATGGACCTTCTCGGGTATCAAATGAGTGCCCGTGTTGTTCAGTGAGGTCTCCCCACTCTGGATGGCTTCAATTCTTATGTTCCCAGGACAGTGTGTAACCCCTGGAATCTCCATTCAGCTCACAAATCTTTAGCAGCTTTTCTATCCCAGCCCTTATGCATCTTGGCTTACATATGTGCACCTTAATATTTGGCAACCAATTTTTTTTTTTCAGAGAAATAAAGTCAGTTTATTCTGTCAAGGATCTCCTACCTCTAAAAACAGATAATAATTTCATAAATTTTTAAAGGGTCAATGTTCTCAGATTTCCTATACAACCAGTTATGTGTTAGAATCAATTTAATCACCTCCTTTGCAGGGCTCTCAATTAGAATGTCAAGGGTCTCCAGTTGACTTAAACTTTTGGCCCAGAGTTGTTTGTGTCAGCAAGATCTGAAATCTGATATATTCCAGAAGCAAGCCTTTCTTGCCTATTTGCATTTTTTTATTATTATACTTTAAGTTCTTGGGCACATGTGCACAACATGAAGGTTTGTTACATATGTATACATGGGCCATGTTGGTTTGCTGCCCCCATTCACTGGTCATTTACATTAGGTATTTCTCCTAATGCTATCCCTCCCCACTCCCCTCACCCCACAACAGGCCCTGGTGTATGATGTTCCCCACCCTGCGTCCAAGCGTTCTCACTGTTCAATTCCCACCTATGAGTGAGAACATGCAGTGTTTGATTTTCTGTCCTTGCGACAGTTTGCTCAGAATGATGGTTTCCAGCTTCATCCATGTCCCTACAAAGGACATGAACCCATCCATCCTTTTTTATGGCTGCATAGTATTCCATATATGTGCCACATTTTCTTTATCCAGTCTATCACTGATGGACATTTGGGTTAGTTCCAAGTCTTTGCTACTGTGAATAGTGAATATTTGGCAACCAATTTCAGACAGTTATAGGACTATGATCCCAGGGAGAGGGAAACTACATAGAATGAGCCTCACAATTGCCCTAGCTTTCTGTCTGAGAACACTTTCTAGACTGTGGCACCAGGAGGTAACCCAAGCAGGACATAGTAATCTTACTGAGCTGGAGAAACAGACTGGAGGTCAGGATTCCTGAAGATTTTAAGAGTATGATATCAGAGAGAATGAAGCTCTGAAGAGCAGTACTCCGGTTACTCATATAAGTGACATCTTAAGTATTTAGCTAAATACTAAATACCCAGAACACATACCCAGAACACCAAGACAAGATAACACAAGGCCAGGGGGGGAAAAAAAACAACACAGCTCCTTGGGAGATGGCAGCTACCCAGAGATTCCAGAGATTACACAGAGCTGGGAGACATAGGATGTCCTACCAATCATAGTGAAGAGATTTCACTGAACACCCCAGATATTCAGCTGATACCCAGAAATGGGTAGAAGTGGGCTATTCTAGTCCTAGAGAAAGGATTACTCTACACCCACCCTAACAAAATTTTAAAAAATAATCCTTACCTAGATGGGTTCACTGATGAATTCTATCAAACATTTAAGGAAGAAACTATTCCAATTCTCTATAATCTCTTCCAGAAAACAGAAGCAGAGGGAGTACTTCCTAAATCATTCTATGAAACCAGCATAATCTTAATACCAAAACCAGATGAAGATATTACAAGAAAATGACAGACCAATATTTCTCATGAACATAGATGCAAAAATTCTCAAAAAAAACTAGGAAATTAAGTCTAACAACCTGTAAGAAGAATTATACGCCATAGCCAAATATAATGTATCTCAGGTATGCAAGTCTGGTTCAACATTCAAAAAATCAATTAATGCAATCTATCACATCAACAAGCTAAAAAAGAAAAAAAAAATCACATAGTCCTAGCTGCAGAAAAAGCACTTGACAAAATCTATCTAACACCCATTCATGATAACAATTCTCAATAAACTAAGAATAGATGGGAAACATCCTCAAGGTGATTAAGAACATCTACAAAAACCCTAGAGCTAACAAAAAATTTAATGGTTGGCCGGGCGCGGTGGCTCAAGCCTGTAATCCCAGTACTTTGGGAGGCCGAGACGGGCGGATCACGAGGTCAGGAGATCGAGACCATCCTGGCTAATACGGTGAAACCCCGTCTCTACTAAAAAAAATACAAAAAAACTAGCCGGGCGAGGTGGCGGGCGCCTGTAGTCCCAGCTACTCGGGAGGCTGAGGCAGGAGAATGGCGTAAACCCGGGAGGCGGAGCTTGCAGTGAGCTGAGATCCGGCCACTGCACTCCAGCCTGGGCGACAGAGCGAGACTCCGTCTCAAAAAAAAATAAAAAATAAAAAATAAAAAATTTAATGGTAAGAAGCCAGAATACTTTCCACTAAGATCAGAAACAAGACAAGGATGTCCCTTCTTACCACCACTCAACATCATACTGGAAGTATCACCTAATGCAGTAAGAAAAGAAAAGTTATGTAGGATTGTGAGGTGTATTAGTCCATTTTCATGCTGCTCTGAAGAACTTCCTGTGACTGGGTAATTTACAAAGGAAAGAGGTTTAATTGACCCACAGTTCCACATGGCTGGGGAGGCCTCAGGAAACTTACAATCATGGTAGAAAGGGAAGCAGGCATGACTTACATGGCAGCAGGTGAGAGAGAGTGTGTGTGTGAGTGTAGGGAAAACTACCATTTATAAAACCATCAGATATTGTTAGAATTCACTCACTATCATGAGAACAGCATAGGGGAAACCACTCCCATGATCCAATCACCTCCCACCAGGTCTCTCCCTCAACACCTGATTACAATTCATGATGAGATTTGGGTGGGGACACAAGTCCTAACCTTACCATGAGGAAAGAAAGAAAATTGTCTTTGTTCACAGATATGATCATCTATGTAGAAAATTCAAAAGAATTGATTAAAAAACTCCTAGAACTAAAACACGATTACAGCAAGGTTGTAAGATACAAGGTTAATATACAAAAGTAAACTGTTTTCCTAGATGCCAGCAATAAATAAGTGGTATTTAAAATTTAAAACATAGTACATTTGCATTAGCACTCTCCAAAAGCTTAAAATATAGATCTAATAAAATATGTGTAAGAGCTATATGAAAAAAGCTACAATATTCTATTGATAGAAATCAAAGAACTAAGGGGAGAGATATTTCATGTATGTGGATAGGATGACTCAATATTGTCAAGATGTCAGTTCTTCCCATCTATAGATTCAACACAATCCCAATCAAAATTTTAAAGTTTATATAGAGAGCTAATAGACCCTGAACAGCCAACACAGTATTAAAGGAGAATGAAGTTGAAGAACTGACACTATCTAACTTTTAAGACATAATACACAAAGCACAGTAATGAAGACAGTGCAGTATTGGTAAAGGAAAAAAAAAAAAAAGACAAATAGATCAATGGAATAGAAAGCCCCAAAAGACCCATATACATACAGTCAACTGATCTTTGACAAAAGAGCAAAGGCAATACAATGGAGAAAAGATATCTTTGCAACAGATGGTGCTGGAACAACTGGACATCAACATGCAAAATAATGAATCTAGACACAGATCTTATACCCATCACAAAAGTAAATCAAAATGAATCATAAGCCAGACATGGTGGTGCATGTAGGTAGTCCCAGCTACTCAGGAGGTTGAGATGGGAAGATCACCTGAGCCCAGGAAGGGGAGGTTGCAGTGAGCCAAGATCGTGCCACTGCACTGCAATCTGGGCGATAGAGTAAGACCCTGTCTCAAAATCAAAAAAAATAAAACAAAGTCACATCAAAATGAATCATAGATCTAAATGTAAAACATTAAACCATAAAACTAGGCAATAACATAGGAGAAAATCTAACTAAACTTGGATATGGCAATGACTTTTTTAGATACAACAATAAAGGCACAATTCATAATAGAAATAATTGATATGGACTTTGCTAAAATTATAGTGTCTTTATGATACTATAAATAGTGAATATAGGTTATTATCTGTTTGTCCAAACTCATAATGGATAACATTACACCATAATGTAAACTATGAACTTTGGCTGATAATGATATGCATTCATCAACTGTAACAAATGTGCCATTCTGGTGCAGCATGTTGAGAGTGGAGGGGGCTGTGCATACGTAGCGGGAAGATTTATATGGTAACTCTCTGTAGTTTTTGCTCTGTTGTGAACCTAAAACTGCTTTAAAAATAAGTCTTGAAAAAAATTCCTGTATGATTCATTCTGATCTGATAGTCTGATCTGAGAGTTAATTATCTGATTAACAGAAGAAAATGCAATACTCTTTAAAGGAAGACAACAAAATTTGTATTCTCAACAACACATAGCATCCACAATATCTACCATGTAATAAAAGTAGCTAGACATACAAAAATGCAGGCACATGTGACCAATAACAGAATAATGGGAGTCAACATCACTTATCCAGTAGAAACCAAACTAGGATGACTCAGATGTTGGAAATAGCAGACAAGAACTTTAAAGTAGCTTCAGGACGTAAAGGAAAATATGATACCAAATCAATGAATAGATGGTAAATAGCAGTAAAGGAATTAAAGCTTTAATAAACAAAGAATCCAGAAACACAGCATCTGAAATAAAAGTATTAAATAGGCTTAACAGCAGATTGGAGTAGAAAAATAAATAAATCCGTGAACGCAAAGAGAGATATGCAGAAATTATCCTATTTGAAGACTGGAAATAAAAAAAAAAGAAGGAGAGGTGAGGATGAGGGGTATAAAAGAACCTTAGTGAACTGTGGGACAAGATCACAATGCACAAACATATGTAACTGGAGTCCTGAGAGGGAATGAGAGAATAGGGCAGATAAATATTTGAAGTAGTAACAAAACTTTCCCCATTTTTTTCAAAAACATAACGTATAGATCCAAGAAGCTCAGTGAACTCTAAGATGGATAAAAACAAAGAAAACTATACCTAGAAACTTTAGAGTCAATGGTTAACTTTTTATCAGAAACAATAGAGGCCAGGAGACAACAAAATGGTGTCTTTAAAGTGCTGAACACACACACACACACACACACACCCACCCACCCACCCACCCACTTGTCAACCTCAAATTCTGTATCTTTAAAGATAATGGAAAATGGATTTTTAGATAAACGAGATCTCATTGCCAGCAGACCTATACTACAAAAAAATTTTAAAGGGAATTTTGCAGACTAAAGGAAATTGACACCAGCTGGAAAATACATGGGTAAATATAAAATTGTGTGTGTTTATTCTAATTTTACTTAAAAGACATATAACCAGAAAGCAAAAAGTAAAACATGGTATTACAGGATATATATAGCACAAAGAAGGAGGTGAGGTGGTAAAATATTAACCACTGTTGACTGTGAGAAGATATGAATATGCATTATAATCCCTAGAGTAACCACTTTAAAAAAATGCAAAGAAGTATAGCTGAAAAGTCAATGAATTAAAATGGAAAACTAAAAATGATTTGATTTTCAGCCAAAATAAGGCAGAAAAGGAACAAGAAAGGATCAAAAAGCAGATGGGACAAACAGAAAGCAAACAGCAAAACTGCAGACCTTAATTAAATTATATTAATACTTATATTAAATGCTAGTTAAAAACTCCAATTACAAGGCAAAAATTGTCAATAAAGACTGTATCACTTAAAATCTTTGCATTTTTTTCTGTAGGTAGATCATACCCCCACCCCCAAAAAAAGAGAACCCTAAGTAAAAATACAACCTAAGTTTCTAAGTTTCTAACCTGGTAGGCCAGATAATCAGTTTAGAAGACAACAGTGGTGCCCTTAACATCTGTCTCTAGGGTTTCATAGCTCTAGAGAAGGTGGCCGGGGTGCAAAATACAGAACACTTCTTCTGGTTTTTGTCCACTGGAATCTGACAGCAGATGTCCTCTCCGGATGTCTCACCTCCTGACTCTAAAAGGTAATTCTTTTCTATATAAAGTATTTTCTAAAGCCAGAATCATTCTCAGTATAGCTTCTGTAGATCACATGGGTACTCAGTTAATGACACAAGCTTGCTAGTTAGCTGCTTGTTTGGTTCTCATTCCATAAATAGATGTTAAGACACTGATCCTGCCTTTAAAAGTTTCTGGTGATGATTAAAATTTAAACAAAATGTATAACTTCTTTATGAATCACGAAACTAAAAAAATGAGTCTTTTTGTATGTTATCTAAGAGTCCTGTGTTTAAATTTTAATGTAGACAGACTTTCATTCTTTCCTCCAGTAGGTGCTCTTATGTCCCCTAGTGGATATAGGTCGATATGGTGGAGGAATGACAGGGCAATACCGGCTAAGTAAAGGTTCATAAATCCTAAATGTCTGCCTTGCCCACATATTTTTCCAAACCAGTACCTTGTACTATTCTAATTTACCATAAACAAAGAAAACATTAGCATATCTGAACTGGACCACACCTATCTGCCCCATGTGTGGTCACTGGGCTACAACACAGTTCTGGCTCATGACATATGCATGAACAAATGCACACCAATTAGCTACACATTTTGACCTGACATAATACAAAAGAGTTGACATTTCCACTGTAAATCTCTATTTTTAGAGATTTATAGCTTAGTCATAAAAGTGGACTTTAGAAAAATCAAGAGTGCAAACATTTAGCCATAAGAAAGAATTTTCCCTTCTAATAAATTAAAACTGTGTGTAGAAAATCTGATCTGAAACTATGGTTGTGTGTGAGAGAGACAGAAAGAGAGAGACAGAAATAGAGGGAAGGAGGGAAGGAAGGCAGGGAGACATCCTCCTGGTGCTCAGAAATTTTGACAGCCGTGTTTAAAAAAAAAAAGTCTCCTTACTAATGTTTCCAGTAGTAAGTTAAAAAGATACATTTTCTCTTCCCAAATACACATACATGTATGTGGCCACGCATGTAGTCAGATATTAACTGGCTTCCAGTCCATTATTATTATAGACAGTAAACTTTTCCCAATTAGACCTGAGGCTGACACTGCCAGGACAGGATCCACATTAATGAGGAGTCAGAGAATTAATATGGAAAGGAAAGGTTTCCCTTTGTTTGCATGTCCCATCTCTACATAACCACGGCGACAGAGCCCAGGCACTCCACGTGATCTGCAACGATCCTCCACACCTAGCCTCCGGCACTGGTGGCAGTGAAGACCAGGCTGCAAAACTCTGCCTCCCATACTATTCCTATCCCCATTTCCTATTTTATCCATAGTATTTATTATCACCTGATGCACACAGGTGTGTATGTGTGTAAGTAAATAAATACGATTTGTTTGTTGTTGTATCCTGGTACATAGTAGGTATTCACTCTTACTGCTGCTTTAATTTGTATTTCCTTAAGTACTGGTTTAGTTGAAGATCTCTTTGTGCATTTGCTGGCCATTTAGACTTTTCTTTGTATTCCCACTTCTTAACACCATGCTTCTTAGTACATAGTAGTTACTCAATAAATTGGGTAAAGGAAGGAAAAACCAGGGACAAATTTCTAACAGTTCAGCTTTTGGATTCTTCTTGCTGAAGCTGGGAATTTGGTTTAAGAAAAAGAATTGCCCTAAAATAGAAGGAGATACTGGTGACATGGCATTGCTTGAGGGCATTACAACAGCACAATCTAAATTCCTATTATAGAAAAGCTTTCTTAGCAGGCATCATTCAACAGCAAACTCAGAAATTTTAAAGTGAAATTTAAGATGTCCTAACACAACATGTTAAGACTGCCCATAGCCACAGGCCCTCCCACTGCAAGCTGCCAAATTCTCATGCAAATAGTTTCTGGGTAGGTTTTTAGGTCAATAAAGAGTTCCTGTTAACTCACACCCTAGTCAGACTAATCTCTGATGCTTTAATTAGAAATGCTTAAGTCTTTCTTTTCCTGGGAACTCAAAACTTAAGCTTCTGTCGCTTCAAACATGAACTAAAGTATGGCATCTCGTCATACAATAAAAAGATACCAAAGAAGCTGGGAGATTTGGAACCGGTATGCAAAGACACACTAGGAAGTCCTGACATGCCAGCGCCCAGGTCAAGCCTTATGAAACTCATTTATGGGATGCCACTTACCACAGACAGATTCTCTACCTTATAACTGACATGGTCAGAAACCAATTAAGCACCTCTAACAGAAAGGTCCAACAGCATACGTTGGTACAGACACATACCTTAATGCAACTAATAAATTTGGGAAAAAAATTATATGAAAATGTTGCCTTTAGACATAATATTTTCTTTAATGTTCAATGTAGTAGAACTCATTTTCCTGCAATATCTCAGGTTCTGGGAAAATTAGGTGAAACCACACCCATTTGACCCACAGACTAACTAGGCCATGGACAAGGGCTAGGTCACAGAGTTAAAGAAAATACAAATTGAGGAATTCTGGAATTTAGAAAAGAGATATGGATACTACTAACTCCTCTTTACCAGGGAGAGAATCCTATGGTATAGGAACCAAATGTTGGTCCTTAGAGGAAGAAACAGCTATATGAGCAAGATCAGGACTCAGATAATTCATCTTATTCATTCTCAACCCATCAAGGGAATATTCTATTGGAGTAAAATCTCAGCTTAGAACTGACAGTTTATTTTAAATAAGTTTGGGTTTTAAAGTGAATCAGCAACTTATTTCCATTTTAGTTTGAAAGTTTTCTGACACTGAGAAGAAATGGAGATAAGCCAGTTTAGCTACCTTTACATGCCACCCTTTTATACCATTCTAACAAAATTTCTTTCCTTCTCTTGAGGCAGTAGTGTCTAGTCCCTAAAAGTAAGTTTGTAATAAATATCTACTGTTTTGAATGGCCAGAGGTAGGAACAAGCTACAGTGTTGAAACTGAAAGGAGGGCAATGTGGCTGAGACATAACCAAAAACAGGAGAAAGAACTAAGAAATAAGGCTGGAGAGTAGACAAGCTCTTGTAAGTCTCCATGGCAAGGAGTTTGAATTCTATTCCAATGACAATGGGAACAGAAATGGGATCTGACATATTTTTTTTAAATTATGCTGTAGAAAATGGATTTTAAAAAGACAAAAGTGAAAGTAGGAAGTCCTGGTAAGAGACTTTCTCAGTATATCAAGAGGGAGATGATGGCTGCCTAGAGTCAGGTGGCTGGAGGAAAAAGAGGGAAAGAAGCAGATGGAGTTAATAGTAGAGAATGAGAAGCAAAAGGAAGAATAAAGAATTTTAATAACAAGAAGTTTTTAATGACAGCAGGTTTGTAGTTTTACTAATTGGGCAGATGATGATGCCATTAATAGAAATGGGAAAGGATAAGACTGTGTGGTGGTTTTAATTTTAAAATTTTCGATGGGGGGGGTTAGTGGAGGGAGGTCAACATTTTTTTTAGACACGTTAAGTTTGAGAAGCCTGTTAGACTTCCAAATTGAAAGGTCAAGATGGCAGGTGGATATATGGAGTTTAGAGTTCAGGGAAAAGATCTATGGTGAAGTATTTAAGGTAGAAACTGTCTAGCATGCAGATGGGAAGAACACTGTAAACATCTAAAACTCTGGCAGAGAGGCAGGGTGTGGTAGGGAGCAGAACCAGTAACATCAAGGAATAAAGTGGAAACGTGTATATTGTAAGCAGCTAAGTAAACAAAGAAAAACAAAACAACTCTTTTGCAGTTGTTATATGCAAATAATTCTGAAATTCTTTTGAAAAAAAAAAAAGAGGAGGTGATAACTACCTACTAGTTTTACAAAGAGTGTTGCTTCCAGAATCTTTCTTACACATATCTAGTAATTTTCATCAGACCAGGTGCTTAATCTTTAATGACAGGTACTCCATAAATGTCTATTACAGGGCTGAATTTCCAGGGAAATATTCATAATCTGGTGCAGCTGTTTTTTATTCTAAGGGGCAAAATACAAAATGTCACAGAGAATCTACAGGAAGTTTTAAAGTTCTTCAATAGCTCTACATAAGAAAATCCATTTTATAGTACTAACACCAGAACATATTAATATTTATACTGGCCAGGAGCAGTGGCTCACTCCTATAAAACCAGCATTTTGGAAGGCCAAGGCATGAGGATCTCTTGAGGTCAGGAGCTTGAGACCAGCCTGGGCAACATAGTGAGACCTTAACTTTACCCAAAAAAATTTAAAAATTAGCTGCGTGTGGTGGTACACCTGTAGTCCCAGCTACTCAGGAGGCTGAGGTGGGAGAGTCGCTTGAGCCTAGAAGTTAGAGATAACAATTACAAGCTTATAATTTCTTTACCAAGATATCCACATAACTTTAGTAAAGAAATAAGCTTAATATCTAAAGTCATGGAAACCTCCAGTATACACTTGGGTGAAGATGGGACAGTGGTAATTTTTTAAAAATCTTTTTTCCTTCTTTTCCCAAAGAACCACTTTTAACTTTTCAGGGAAAGTTTAAAATAGCTTTGTTTTGAATGAATCCTTTTTGTTAATTATTTAAAAATCAAAATATGCAACTAAATAGACAAAGGACCACACTATAGTGGTTCAAAGTTCTTTATCCTTCTTCTTTAGTTAAAAATAATCATATACATATGTTAGTTGTCATCATAATTGGGAAAATTTCAATAACCTTTTTCTCTAAATTTCCTGTGAATGTACTTTTCAATTGCCCAAATACTAATGCTCTTCTGCACTGGCATCGGAAGCCATTCAAGTTGGGGAACTCCCTTGGTATCAGTAAGAGACAAGCCTCTGGCCCTGTGACCGCTCAGTGTTCAGCAACGGCAACCTTCTGGCATGAAAGGAAGGCTTCAGAAGTCAGAAAGAATGATGCAAAATTTCTTGAAAACATTGCCAGATGACGAACATAAAAAGTAGAGGGCAAAATAACATTGTCAAATTTGCTCTCCATTTTAGGAACTCAAGGCAAGACAAAAGTCATCCTGAGAACAGTAGACAATGTTTCCATTGCTTTTCACTAATCCAGTAGAAAAAGCATCTAAAGTTTCAGGCATTTAAGAGTGACAATTGTCTTTCAGACAGTTGGAAAGGATGTGAAAAAACACTTGTTGGAATAAACGGAATGCGCCTTGGCTTCTGTGGTCAAAATTTCTGGGACTCAGCTGAAACAAGATTCTGGCTTAAGACTTATATGGTTTTCATCACCCCATAAACATTAACATTATTGATGCAGATCTGTCACTTGAAATATTTTACCCATATCCTCCACTGCAAGGAATTTTCTTTTTACCCATTCATCTCTAGTGACAAATTTGTGGCATTTACAAATTTAAAAGGCTGTCAAAATCTAATAATGAAATCTTGGGGGGAGTCACATGGGGCACAGATCAGAAGGAACCAAAATTAATTCTAGAGGATTTACTACACAGGTTAGGGGTCACAGTGAGGCAAGTTTCTCTCTACATTGTGAAATGCACAGAAGCAATATCTTCTCAGAGGTAAAGAAAAAGTAGAAAAGGAATTAGTGTTAGTCAAGCCATGGAACAAAGTTAGAAACATACTAAAGAAACCAATGTTTAGACAGCATAGAAAAACCACGTTGTCAGTGACTTAAACCATGCCAGTGTCCATCACTGTTTTAATAATAGCTATTACTAAGAGTCATACACACTTTTCAACTACTGATAACTCACCTATGAAACTTTTTCATCTCAATAGAGATTAAATTTAAAGGCTCGAGTTCTACAATTTTTCCCCAGTAAAGTTCAACAAAAATGGAAACATGGTTTAAAAAGTAAAGGCCAGGGTGTTTTCCCTTGCTAAATCCCCTATGATGTACCTGCTACTAGAGAAAGTTCAATGGCTAGGAACAGACATTTGCCTCAAAACCTCAGTATTATGTGTCATGAGTAAGAAAAGTCAGAAGGAAGAAGTTGTAGGCTGACACATTCATGATGGGGACACAGTTAAGAAGTGGCTCCTTTCAGGCAGACCCTCTAGAGAGGTCTGGCTTGGGATATGTCAGATAAAATATTGGATAGGATGTAGGGCATTAATTCAAAGTCAGAATATAAAACAGTTGTCTCCTAAGAACAAGCTGACTTGCCAAAGACTGATTCCCAGCAGGTTGGCTTCACACAGACGTTGGCCTTCTGCACAGTATGCCACGGGAACGACAGCATAAGCTAATCAATCCTGATAGAAAGCTGAGGTGCTGAATCAGATCCCTGCTTCATAATGTCTTTAATGCTGGAACTGCAAGTCTTGAGATCCTAAGTCCCCATTATCATGCCTGGGGAAGAGCAGGGAGTCCCCTAACCATGTATACTGAGGTAGGAGAACAGAAGAAGAGGCAAAAATTTTGCCATACCCTACCACAACCGAATCCTCCCAAATCATTAATTCTCACATCTTAAGGACTGGGGATCCTTTTCCCAAGTCTGAGTTTTCAAGTGTGAAGTCTGGTCCTTTGAACTTCTCGTGTACAGTCCTGAATGCAAAGAACTACAAGAGCAAGAGGTGATATTCAAAAGGTCTGGTAAGTATGCTAGTCAGGCCATCAAGTCTTATTTGCTGCACACCCCTCTCAGTTTCCTAGGGCTGCTATAACAAATTACCACTAACTGGGAGTCTTCAAACAACAGAAATTTATTATCTCATAGTTGTGGAGCCTAGAAGTCCAGAATCATGACATGGGCAGTGGATTCCTTCTGGAGGCTCCAAGACAATCTGTTCCACACTTCTCTTCTAGCTTCTGGTGTTGCTGGTAATCCCTGGCTTGAAACTGTATCACTCCAATCTCTCTTTCCATCTTCACTCAGTGTTCTCTGTGTGTTGGTGTTCTCTTCTTACAAGGATTCCAGTCACTGGATTAGGGCCTACCCCAATCCATTATGGCCTTATCTTAACTATATCAGCAGAAACTCTATTTCCAAATCAGGTCACATTCTGAGGTTCTGGGCAGATATGAATTTGGTGGTGGTAGGAGGTGTGTCATTATTTAACCAGTATGCCCCCCAAATTCATCACAAGTAGCATCCAAAATATTTATTCCACCTATACAGCCAAATATTTATTCTACTTCCCCTATCAAAGAAGAAAAAAGTATATAGGGTTCTTCCCTAAGGAGACTGGAGAGAACCCAGGGAAAAAGTCTTCTGAAATCTGCCGTGTAGACATTTCCCATTTTAAGAATAGCCACTTCCCTTCAAGAGATCCTGACAAAGCAAAGCCTGCTAATGAAACAAACCTTACCTTACATGTAGCAAAGCTCCGTTCGACTTTGCATGACCATATTCTTAAATAGGAAGAGACCATCAAAGGCCTTTCAAGAAGCTGAAAAGTCCCCATCCTAAGAGATAGCAAGACAACAAATAGAAAAACGAAAACAAACAAACAAAAAAACAGAAAAGAAAGAGAAGAGAAATCCAGCTGATTTGTTTCTTAGAAAAATTAAAGAAAACATTGTAGCTAAGAAAATGAACAATAAAAAGAATATAACACCACAAAAAGGATTTGAGATCAAGAGTATTTTTTAGAAATTAAAAAATGATTATCAAAATGAAATATTCAAAATAAAATGATCAGAAGATAAAGTGGAGTAGCTCCCCCAGTACAGCAATAACACAAATCAAGAGCTGAAAAATTTAGAAAAATTGTAGAGACAAAGATGTTTCACCTAACAGTCCAATATTGAAGAAGAAATCAAATATACAGCAAAAGATAATTTCCCAGAAGTGAAGGACATCTTTAGATCGCAAAAGGTACAAGAAGTGTCCAACCCAATTAATAAAAAGATATGAGCATCTAAGCATATAAAGATGAAAAAAAAAAAATCCAGAGAACACCCACAAAAAAACCAAAAGCAACAAAAACACCCCAAACTTCCAGAAATTAAAAACATAGGTCACCCTCAAAGAAATGAGCATCAGACTGCCATCAATACCACTGGGTGGTAGAAGGCAACAGAATGGATGCAAAAAAAATCACTAAGGAAAAAATATTTGCAACCTAAAATTCTACATCCACTGAAACTATTATTCAAGCATGAGGGCAAAATATCTTTTTCGACATGCATGAACTTAGAACACTTACTTCCTATACACCTCCAAACAGTCACCCATCAGTGGCAGGGTTTTACATGCTTATTCTTTTCTAATTTTCTATGTACTACTAGCGTAATAAATGTTTTGTATCTGCATAATGAATACTTTCTCCTTAAAGAGTTTAAAGCAAAAATTACTTCTGTGACTTTCTTCCTTTTCCCATCACTTGTAAAAAATTACTTTTAAAATGGCATGTCGAGGCTGGGTGCAGTGGCTCATGCCTGTAATCCCTGCACTTTGGGAGGCCGAGGCAGGTGGATCACGAGGTCAAGAGATCAAGACCATCCTGGCCAATATGGTGAAACCCTGTCTCTACTAAGAATACAAAAATTCTGGGTGTGGTGGCATGCGCCTAGTCCCAGCTACTTGGGAGGTTGAGGCAGGAGAATTGCTTGAACCAGGGAGGCGGAGGTTGCAGTGAGCCGAGATTGCACCACTGCACCCCAGCCTGGCGACAGAGCGAGATTCCATCTCAAAAAAAAAAAAAAAAAAAGCATGTCACATTTTCTAAATGGGTCAGATACAAAGAGTTAAGTGATGTAACCCTCATGAGAGTTTTAAAAATTTTGGAACACATATTTTCTGTTCCATATAGAAACCAATTTTCTCCCTCTAATCAGAATCTCCCAAATTGGTTTCTTTTGCCAAAATAGAACCAAAAGGCAAACCAAAACATATATTCGAAGAATAGGCATTAGGCATATAAAACCATGAAAGTTGAATATCAAATTATTTAACAGAGAGCTTTCTTTTAATACACTTAGATAGTTATTGTAGGGGTTATATTCCTGAATGTTATGTAACAAAAGCTGAATATATCAGAATTACACATTTTAAGCTAATATAATTTTGTATAAGAAGTGAGTGTACTATTCCTTGGGGGCAGAGAATATTTGTATCAAGTTTCCATAGTAAACAATATTTTCCCTCCATATCTTAACATACAACATACAACTACTATACATTTAAAATAACATGGTTTATTGTTTAGTAAGAGTATTAAAGGATGCATTTTTAATAATTTGTTGTTTAATGAGTATTAAATAATACCATGTCGTTTATGACATGCAAAAACAAGAAAAGCAATCGTACTGAGTTCTCTCTTCTACAAGATAAGATTATTACAGGTTAAAGACTTCCAGAGATGCTAAAATAGAATCATTCCACATATAACTTAGTTATCAATATTAAGAGCACAGATTTTGAATCCAGGTAGACTTAGTTTCAAATCTTGGCTCTACTATTAACAGATTCTTAACCTCTTTGTGCTTCAAGTTGTTTTATCTACGAAATGGGGAAAATAACAGCACCTAGCCATATAGAACTATTAGAACTAGATAGAATATTTTATTATAAACTGGGTGCTACAAAAGGGCTCAACAAAAAAATGTTATGATCAACACTATCGCCACGACCATTACCATATGCTGAGTGAGGAAAAAACCCCCAAAACCCAAACTTGGAGTGGACCACTACTATTACGACAAAGGTATTCAGCGTTAGGCACAGAGCTGGAAAAATACAACGTTTGCATCTCACAGGCCTGGGAGGTTACACAAACGTCTAAATCACACAGGCACAAGAGAAAAATGTCGAGACTGAGGGTAAACTGGAAAGGCTTGTGCCCTAACAACCTTCAAATTTATATTATTTAAAAATTTTAGTGTTAGATAAGCAAAAATACTCTGCTAGTGGAATAGACTTGCAGATAACTATTTTTCACCTCTTGAACTAGGGCCATTATTTAAGAACTGAAGCTACCCTGAAAGAAATTAGAAAACAGAATTTCTACATTCCAGTGTGTCACTATTTTTTTCTGGATTTCTCATTTAATAAACCATTTTTTCTCCTTAGTGGAAAAAAAGGTACATGTTTTAATTACAGCAAATTAGAGCAGTGCACAAATGCATACAGAGAAGTAGAAAATAATACACACAATCTTATCACCTAGGGCAACTCATCTTAACTTTTAGGGATTTTTCCTTCAGGTTTTCCTAGGCATATTTTTCTTCTGTAATACAAATGTGAACCCAGCTTTTAGCCATTTGAACATTTTATTTTCACATTTTATTAAAAATTGTTTGGAAGCTTAATTTTAAATGATTGCAGATTATTCAATTATATGAACAAATTTTAATGTCTTTTTTATTGAACATTTTCTTAGCTTTTCCAGTTTTCAATGATTATAGGTAACACTATAAGAACATGTTTATGCATAACAGTTAACTTGCTTAAGACATAATGCTCAAAAGAGAATTGGTCAAAACAAAGCAGGACATTTTAAGGACCTTGATACACACTGTCAGTCTGCACACTCAAACAGTTAAATCAGTTTACAGTCCCTCAGGACAGAGGAACGCCCTTTTGACTACCTGTTTACCGACTGTGGGTCCATGGATATTCCTAACAAATGTCAAATTAAGATTTAAAATTGCTCCATAAAATAAGAAAGGTGATTTTAAACTCTTATTTAAAAGTAATTTTGATTCTGAAATCACCATATGACTTAAAAGTAGTATTACTTTTACTAACAGTGCATTGTAAAGTTTTACCAATCCTCTGAAATCCTGGATATGTATGGTTTTATTTCAAGTATCTCAGCTGTATGATAACAAGGGTGTGATACTAAAATCCAGGAATAATATTAGGACTATAATTTTGGCCAATATTTCAACCACTTCAACCCTGAAGTTTTTTCAGAGCTATAAAAATTAAAACACGGTATTTTTATACCAACATTCTCAGAGGGCATACTACGTAGCACTAGCTTGTGCTCTTATGGATATGCTGTGGAAATAAGCTACCTAAGAGTAAAGCCACAGCAATAAGCGAGCTACAGTTAACATGAACTAGAGTCATCTTGAGTCAACTACTTCAATTCAACTTCAGGTATGTGAGCTGAGAACTCAAAAATCAGTGCTGCATAAGGGTGATCTAGGTCTACAGTGATTATATGTCACAGCCCTCTCTCTTAAGACAGGTGAAACCAGGTATCACATACAGCTATTCAGGGTTAATGGCTCCATATAACACCAATAATGCCCAAACACTTGGAAGTGAAACCAGGTTTTTACCTTTCTTAACAGATGACACAAGACCACAAAAATAAGCACAAGAGGCCTAGGATACTAAATTTTCCCATTCGTCTCATGAGAGTGTTGTATGGAAATCAAATACAAGAACAGCTGGCCATTTGAAAAATTAAAGATCATTATCACTAAATAATTTTATAAATCAGCACATTTGGAAGCATTAATTCTCTGTTAAGTATAATGAGAAGATATCGAATTCAAAGTTCCTTAAGGGCAGGGATCATGTACTTTGTGATTTGTGGGGTTTATAGCATATTGCCCTTGAAATTGTAGGTATTACTGAGTAAATGAATGAAAAATGGTAATAAAAGTGTATATTTGTATAGCACCAAATGCAAACTATTTTTCACATAATTAATCTACAGCTTTAGTAGCAACAACATGTTTCCAAAAATTATAGATCTTCTATACTGGAAGAGTTACAATACTCTTAAATTTTCTGTGCTCTGTAACATTAGTTATAAATTAAGAAGTTCTTCTCAATTAGCATTATATCTTAAAGCACTGTCCTAGTACATTAGATGTTCAAGGGAGGGAACAAGAGAATGACTATACATGTCAATTGAAGCAATTACAGAACAGAAAGATGTTGGGATGAATATCCATCAAGTTAGTTTTAGAACATATAAGAAGCATCAGAGTTTTGAAGGGAAAAAAGGCAAAAGTGCCCTATCTTGGCTGAGTAGCACTATTAAATTCAGATGCAGGGTTCTATTTAGTTTGGACAGGTCCCAGCCACAGAACAAAGTCAGTCTGTCTTAGTACCATAACTGAATTCTACAAGTTAACAGCTTTTCATGAAAAGCTGCCATTTCAAAATGTCAATCAAATCTGAGCATAAGTGGGAACTCCTGCAGAAATAACCAGCTGCAGGTTTGAAAAACATTTTTCACTGAAAGTGGAAACACAAAAGATGTTTGAACGGGATCTCTTTTCATTCCTGTAACAGTAGACGGCCACTTTCACAACATCAAGGACAGAAAACAAAGGACAAAATTGCAAATAATGTCTTGAAAGGGCTATTTGCAGGGTGATGACTGATTCAAGTTACAAATGACAGAATTATTGGCAAATGGGAACTCGTTAATATGAAATTGTTTGTTTCTCATTAAGTGATCATAGTCTCAGACTAATTTTTTTTTAATTGCACTTGAATGATTATGCCATACAGAATGAAATGTAGCCTCAAATTTTGGCATTTATTCTTACCGTCTTTACAGACACTGATGATGGTATCCCCTAACTTTATGGGGGGGGGAATTATTGAACACATGAAAAACATTATGTTGCTTTTCCGAATACCAAAGATAATAAAAATACTGTGCATCAATATTGCACCTTTCATCCAGGAAAAAGTCCCTTGTTGGCAATTATACAATAAAGTGACATTAAATGACAGAGTACTAGGTATGACATACTACGAGAGATTTTGTGGAAGAGAGATAGCATTCATTGAGATACATCACTTTTCTTTCAGAAAATACTCTGCAGAAGATCTGCCGGCATGCAATATCTTCAGAGACACAAAACAGCAAAAAAGATTAATCAGAAAATAGAATTTTAAAATTGTTCCACAACTTAGAAAGTGGTAAAGCACAAATATCTTCCAAACTTTTTTTTTTTTTTAACATCACATACTTCAAGTCTTTTTTTTTTTTTTTTCATTTGCTGGCAGCAACGAAGAGACTTTAAGTGCATATAAAAAATAGCTCCTCTCAACACCAATGCAATTGTCTGTCTGGGCAGCAGAGATACCAATTTTGATTTTCTTTTATATAAATGAGACGTAAAAATAAAAATTGTGGTTAAAAATGTACTATTCATACGATAATGTTTCATTAAAATTTTGGGGGATCCCGCAGTTAACCAATTTTTATTTGCTTGAAGTCTAAGTTTTGTTTACATATTTATTATACCCCATATTGTTACTTAAATATAAAAACAAAAAGGTATTTAGAAATTAGACTCCCACCCCAAATAAATGCTACAAACTGTTCAAACCAAAAACTGCTTTCATATGTTAAGGAGTAATTCAGGGACATTAGAATCTGTCTTTAAAATTTTTATTTTACAGTTCAATTTCTCATTTTCAGAAATTTGGGCTTTCACTGTTTCGATAAAAATTTGCCACATCTAACTTAACTGCAGATTTATTTAATTGCAGCAGGATAGTTTAATTAACATCCTTATTTCTAAGCCAAATTGTGATTCTCTGGTTTCACACACCTACCTTTATCTGAGAATTTCTCTCAGGCTTATAATCAGCAGCAGCAGTGCCCCCCAAGTAAGCATGTAATAATATCCGTAACATTTGTATATAAAATTAATTATGCAGAGATATAATCAATCTCAGTACACCTTTTTAACCTTTCCGAAAGAGCTACGACTCATGTTTAGCTAAATACCAACCACATTCTCCATTACAAACTCTTCATCCTAATTTGAATAAATTAATTTGGTTTTAAGACATTTATATGTGTTTCCAAATATAAGATAGTTAAGTCTTGGCATAATGATGTCTTTTGCTTTAAGAACTTTTCACCTAGTACTATAGCATTCATAGATCTTCCTATGAGAATATCCAATATTTGGTTCTGAATGTTTTTAATTCTTGTGTTCAAACAGCTGTATGGGGTTGTAGAGCTTGTTAAAAAAAATTGGTTGTGGTGGGGGGGCATAAGTTGGTTACCAGTTGTCACCCAAAAATAACAGTTTCTTTTATTAGGGTATTACAAATGCAAATGGTTAATGTGGTATAAACTGTATAGTAGGTTTTAGTTAGAATGTCTAAAGCTATCACACAAGGCATTCATCTGCATTCCCTGTTTATGGGGATGAAATATGTAGTCATTTGAAGTCCACAATATGTATACTGTGTTTGTAATAACTGCAGATTTTACAAGCACATTATTCTTTCCATTAGGATTAAAACCTCACCGAACAGCAATTTGTGAAAGAATTCTAGCAGGGCCCAGAGCCCAGAACTCTGACCTCTGATGAGATGCTTGGCAGCAACAAACTCTAGGTCTAGGCAAAACATCTGGTTTGAGTTAGACTTCCTGAAAAAATAGCCCCTGTACTGGGGAAACTGGTATTCACTGAGCTTTGTATATATACTTTGACTGACTTCAACACTGCTATAAGGAAAAAAAAAAAAAAAAAGAAAAGAAAAAGGAAAGAAAGACTCCACTAGAATGCTTGTCAATCATGGCAGACTCCTTGGTGGCCCCTCCAGAGTTAAGCACTCTTATTAGCTACAACAGTCTATTTCTCTCCATTCCTTAAGTACTTTTTTCCACATTATAGTATATAGAATATACAATAATGTCAAATTAATTTAAGTTTGTTATTAACAAACAAATTACATTACTTTTAATCACTCCAGGGAAGAAATCGCTAAATTTAACTTCATTCTGTTTACATACATGGAAAGAAAAAAGGTAAAAACATGTTGAGAGTTCCTATAAATTTGGCAAATATTAAAACTCAAAAAAATTAAATAGCTTCTAACTAGTGTTCCTTTCTCCTAAAAATTACAAACTTAAATGTGGTAGTGATGTTTATTGCAGAAGTTCTTTCTGTTTTTGTTTTTAATCTTCACTGCAAATCAGATGAAAAACAAAACTCAGAAATTACTCCTCTAAAATAGATATAGAGAGAGAGACTAGAGAAAAAATGTTCTCGGTTAACATGCAAATATAAAATAATTTGGAGACAAAACATTCTTTTTAAAGATTCTTCTGCTCATTTTCCTCTTCTGATAAGCAACTTTAGTATGACAAATGTGGCAATTCGTCCACTGCAATTAAAATAAATCTCCAGTTCATTTTAAACCTATCAAAATATATTAAATTATTCCAACATTCTTATATACACAGTCTTTTGAAGGAGAGTTCTTATATGTCAGATTGAAGACGGCCTCAAACTATGAATGGTGCTACAAAAGGAAAAAGCATTATCTAGCAAGATCTATTAGCCAAAGACTAATGTACAGCCCTAACAGAAGCATAAAAGCAGGATATTACAATGTGGTATTCCCTATCTTACCTATGATTTGATTTGAATTTCTAGCAAAAGCAAAAATATAATCCAATTTACCCCATTGTCAATGTGTAAGATCGTGGTACTACGGGATAATGACTGGGAGCATGATTCACTTTGAAAGACCTGGGAGAGTTTTGTCAATCTCAGGTGGTGGTAAATTGCCATTTTATCTTTCTATGTATTACCTTAATTTAATTACTACCTTTGTGAGTTGAAGTGTAAACTTATTTAAATTTAGTGTTTTGAAAGAACAGTGTGGAATATAATACAAATTAATAGTTGTACATTTCTTTAGGTACAAATTTACTTTTCCACCCAACGTTATTGCGAAGGACTCCACTGAATAGTAACATGTTATAAAACATCAATCTAATTCCCCAACAAATATCAGCAGTCTGAAAACTCCACTTTTACCATACTTTAGGGAGCAATTTAGGAATAATTATGATTACTTACACTCTGCTCGCAAGTTAAAAATAAAATCTTATTGACCAAACTCAAGCGATAGTCTGCTCAAAGTTCCTCAGAGTTCTTACAATGCATGAACATTTGTTTGTCTATTTCTCACAAACAGCACGGTTTTTCAAAATGTGTCACAATCATTCAGAAAATTATGAACTTTGTTATATCTTAACATTATACAATTTTTAAAAAGCACATTCATATTTCTACCACAAAATCTTGTTTCTATTCTAATTTGAATCAACAGAATAATCACGGAAAGTAAAAAGTAAAAAATTTTACTTCTCCAAGCTTTGTTTCTTGAATCCATAATTTTTATATATTTTAATAAAGTTTTCCTTTGCCAGTTTTGGGTAAATATTATGTAGCTCAAATTTAGCATCTCTTTTCTCCACACTCTTACAATCTCTTTGTGTACACCCACCACACACACAATTCCTCTACACTTCTTAGTTCGCTATAAAACGTTTTCCTAAGATATTCATTTTGACACAAAAGTTAATGAAGGACATGACAAACTCTTTTCATTTAAATTTTTAAGAGAATATATTCTGAAATTAAAAGAAGATTAATATTAGTAAATTTCTATAAGGGTGAATTTACTTTTCCACTTCAAAACCAGAATAAAGTAAACCAGTTCATTTCAGAAAGAAGGCAGAAGCATTTTTTAAAAACTGTGTAAGAATGTATGCAGTATTATCATACATATTTACATGTAATCGTATTGCAGGTATATGATAGTAGATTTAGGAATAAAGTTTTTAGAATAATCATTGCCTGAGCTGCCTAAATTATTTTTTAAAGACTGCTTTCCCTTAAACCTGACTGTACAACAATCTGCATTTAGGTCAGAGCATAAACACAAATGTGCATAACTTGACACGTGTAATCTTTTCATTTTGTCTGACGATGATAAAGAGGAAAGCCATTATCCTAACTCTGAAGGCCACTCAGAGGGAAATCTTCTGAAGCATAGGGAAGGGGACTTCCTTGTCATCCTCCTTCTGATAGGGATAACAAGTAAACATTTTCTCCCTGACACAACTTTGCAATGTATGTAGTTAGTTAAATCCTGCAAGTGCAGATTTTTTTTAAGTTGACTTTAACAATAAATAGTAACCAAAAAAAAAAAAACCAGTGGTGATTTTGTATTCTAGTAGTACTTTTACTCTGGAATTAAACAGCAAATTTTCTTTCCAAAAGAGCATGTCACTGCTAACTCTGTGCATTTTTGAAAGCTATTGCCACAAAGGCACATTTATAAATAAGCCCCACTTGTTAAAACTGTAACATTGCCACCATCACTAGAGTTTCACCTTAGTGAGTTAAATAAATATACATAAAGTAATAAACACTATATGTTTTATAGAGTTCTATGAACCAGAAAAAAAAAATCACCTTACTAAATAACCTCCTGGCAAATGCAAAAGAAAAGCTAAATTTGGTTTGCTCATATTTTCTGAGTCCCCAGAATATAAAAAGCAGTGGGGGAAACCTTATTTAACTGGAAGACTTTTGCTTATTTCATTTTCCACACTGGCCTTTCTGGAAAGTAAGGGGAAAAAAAGTATTAAACAGGAAAGAAAGAAAGAATTAGAAAACGGCAATCAATATATTTTATGTTTTAAGATGACCTCGACAGAAATTTTTCTACTGAGCGAGGTGAGAGACTGAAAATAAGCTCTGTAAGAATCAGACAGGATGGCCTGCTATCCCAGGTGGCCAAACGTCCAGCAAGTAAGTTAACCCTTTTGTTTTCTTGACGGTTAAGTGATGTTAAAAAAACTTTCCATGCTGCTGCTGTTAGATGGTTGTCATGTCAAATGTTTATTCAGAATTGAGGGATAGAAAATATAAAATACATTGTTTCAGACTTTCTAATATATAATGGGCATTTTGTAAAGTTTGAATATAATTTTCGAGTCATCACCTGAATGCTATCAATAACAACAACACTTATTTTAAATAGCCCCAAATTATATACAGTTGAGTAAATTTTAATTTGTTTTCATTTAAGGTCTTCTAAAGTTTAGGCCAGCATGCTGAAGAAAAATATTAAACTATCTATAACCCTGTGTCAACATATGATGCTACTGGGAATGGTAAGTGAATTAATTTTCCAAGGAAAATTAATTACTTATGACTTACAGTTGTAAAAGCAAACAACGTAACTCTGGATTAGGGCACGTTTAATTTCTGTTTGTAGTAGCGATTAAATTAATTTCATCTAATTCATGGTATGTAATGGAAAGCAGAACAAAAATGAAATTCTAGACAATGGCTGACATAGAAAATATATATATTTATGAAGCTGATTCAAAAATAAAGGTCATGGATATTAATCACTGGATAATAGACCTGTATTTTTAATGGCCCTATAATAATGGGTTTTTATAGCATCATTTTTTAAAAAGTATTATGAAATAGAAAAGTCTAACACAGAAAAAAATAGAAAACTGTAACATCACCTAATACTCTTCCCTGTCACCCCAAAGAAGGCCACTGGAATAAGGATTTATGATCTTTTATTTATAACTGAATAATTTTTGTCCACACAGATTTGGGCAGCTAAAATTAAATATACCATTAAATGATTTGTGGATGAAGTTCTTAAAATTACAACTAAATACTCTTCCCTTGACACCCAACCACTAAAGTGCTTTTAAAATGGATCATCTGTGATTCATTTGACTGGATTATGCACCTGAGCACTACTAGGACAACAGATTTTGGCCAACAGAGCCCTAAGAATACATGCACAGCTGTGCATATGAAAATATTCACCTTTTATGTGCCATTACTGCCTACCTGCTCCAATTAAGCTAGAAGTAATCTTTTAATTTCAAATCCCAACTTCATGGTATAGCTAATATTTTAAGATAAAGAAATAAATCTTGCCTTGATACTAACTGCAGTAAAAGTAATATAAAAAATGTCATTCTCATGGTGTCTATGTTAAAAAAAAAAAACAAAAAACCTACAAACACATCATGTTCTGGTAACAACCTAAATATTAACTGTCACTAGCCACCTGGTGAAATCATTGATAGTCTAATTCAGCTAACATTTGGGAGCTTTTGACTTCAAGAGAGCAAGAAATTTGACACATGCATTTAAACTATTTTCAATGACTTATGCTTTTAGGAAAAAAAGTAGATGTAAACTTCAGATGAAAAACAGTATGAACACAATGCAAATGAGAATAGAAACTATACTCATAAAATATGCTTTTCAAAATTGGACATTTTACAAATTTTAAACTAAATTATTCCCTTTCCTAGACACAGCTCATATCTCAAAAAGCACTTACTATTCGCATATTCTCTTTTAAAAGAAAAATTAATTTATGTAATTTATGTAATGTCTTTGAGATCAAAGACAAAATAAGCAAATATATTCTAAAATCCATTATAATTTCAAACCTATCAAACAAGGAGAACTTGTGATGTTACTTTAGAGTTTATGAAAATAAAAAATTTTGGCACCGTAGTTTTTAAGGAGATTTTTCTGAACTACTCTGCAATGTCAAAAGATTAATTGGAGAAACCTTTCCATTCCGAGAGAAGCTGTGACCTGAGCATGATTAGAAAACATTTGTTTTATTCTGAAGGGTAAAACAAAATAAAACCACAGAAGCCTCACCTTTCTGGCTTGTTTTCCTAAAACACAGGATTACCTTTATTTCAAAATGGGATTCACTCAGCATAAGCCAGATTGAAAGCAGTCTGTTTACAAACTGGCCTAAATTAAGTCTCTTTAGAGTAGGAGGTACTCTAAAGCTATTCAGCTATTTTTCTGCTACTAAAGCTACCCAGAAGACTGAAACATCATCTTGGACCCTCCAACAACTTTATTTCCTTTCACGCTTGGCTTCAATATTAGAACAGTGTTTTAAGAAAAAAGATAAAGACAGAAACAAGCAACCATGTCCTTCTTCATCAGAACAAAATCTATCCTGTTATCCACATCAGTGCTGCCTTACTACATTTTTGAAAACAGAATGCTTTTCAGATTGGCAGTGGAGTCTACAAGAGAGGGAAGAGTTACACCAATACTTCCTTTTTAGAACACACACAAAACACCCTCTACATTCCCTTATATCTGAAATGAATTTCAGAAGTCTCTTCAGGTATTTTATTACAACTCACATTTATATTTCAGTAGAATGACTACAGGGGAATCACTAATTTTTATGTAAACTATGACGTTTTGGCAAATATTATATGACCAACTGTAAATCCACAAGTCTTAAATACTAAAGAGTTGGTAATTACATGATGAGAAACAGCTTGATTAGGGGAGAGGAAAGGCAGGCTGTCAACAAACAAACAGCTGTTTCTTATTGCCAACCCATCACTAGCTCGTGCATTCCAACAAACTAAAGAGTTTGTTTCTGTTGTTGCTGCTGTGTTTGTTTTTAAGCATTCTACCCTCTTCCACTCCCACCTCCAAAATACTGAGTCAATTTAGATACGAACCACAACAGAAGAATCAGACACACAAGAATAACAAGTAAAACACTATAGACTTACAAAAAATTTCTGTAGGTAATAACTAACAGAAGTTTAAAGTGTACTTTCCAATTCAACTTCAAATGCCTATCTTTCCTTCTGCAACACGTCCTGTCATTACTATTTATAAGAGGCAGGCAATGGGCCTTCACTTCCTCATTCCTGGATTATGACCACAGCAATGCTGCCATTCTCTCTGATCCTTTGTTTTGGAAGCTTTCCCCATTGGCTGCTTCTGTCCTCCCTTTCAGCAGAAGGGAATGAACATGCTTATACCTGCCAGGTGTGAACTAAATGACCTTGAGGGTCTCTTGTAACCTGAAATTAAATGATTCAGTGAATATTTGATAAGGTTAGCATATGAATAAACAATAGGAATAAATAGGACCTCAACATCAAAGGTTTAAACAAAAAACTACTAAAGTGAATGAAATTTGTTTGATTTCATGAAGTGAAATCACTTCCACATATGCACCTTCAGGCACTTCCATGTCTAATTTTTTTCCCTTTAACATTCCTTCAGAAAACATACGGGTATCCTTATCTTATTTTCCAAGAAGGTAAAATTACTTTCCCAAGGTGACATGACACATGAGTAGCTAAACCAAGGTCCATAGCTCACTTTGGTGTCCAGGGCTCTGTGGTCTTTCCACTAAACCACACCGAACAAGGATGGTGCCAGTGAAAATGTTTCTGAAATTTTAGTTTAAAGCAGGCTCCTGTCTATGTAGGATCTTTATCTCTCAGGGAAATTTTCACTAAACACACCCTGAATAACTCAACTGCAAGGATGGGCATAGGTCATTGAGCATAGTTATGTGCGCAAGGTGTGACTAACCAAGTATTCTAATCTAGAATCCAAATTTCCTTTTACAAACTTAATGATAAACACGGGATTTATCCACAAGAAAACACGTCCTGGCTCACTGCCAACTTCCATGTTCCATTTTATTCACAATCATGCCCTGACCATCTAGCTGACTGGGTTAGAACGTCTTCTGCATTCTACTGCCATCACTGGGTCAGTGTTCCGTTAATGTTAATTCTGGGAGCGTGCCCGTAAATTTGTATTTTGAAAAACTAAAAAAAGTTGCTTAGATTTGTCAACACATATCTGAGTAGGCTTCAAATCGTAAACAAGGTTTGGCTCACTTTTTTAAAAGCCTGGTTGTATTTCACACCATATGAGGAGGGCTCTGAATGAGGAACTAGGGAACAAACCACCTCTTCAAAAGGCAGCTCACAGGAGGTTGGAAGGGAGTTGAGGAAACAGGCACATAGCAAGCAGGCACAGAAGGAAACGCTGAGGAAGGCAGGGAAGAGCAGAGATACACTTGAAATTATGGCTTCTCTATTATCTATGTTTTAAAAATAACTTATGTTCTGCATTGGTTTGTGGTGGGCATTTAGAAGGGAGAAAGGAAGAGTAACAGACTTTTCAAAACCAACTCCCAAGAATAACTTCTTAAATCTCAACCTTATAAAAAGTAGCAAAACCATTATGAACATAAATCCTCTTTTAAAAATTTAAATGCTATCTTATGTAATACCAAACATAACCTCCCCTGAAATGTCCAGGACATAGTGAAGATACCTGAAAGTTTGAGAGGCCCAACCAATGCCATTAAAACGAAGTTTTGCCGACAATCCAACTTTAAAATGAAATTTCTACCTCAATCTGGGGCTGTCCACGATCGTTACTAATCACCATGACGGAAGCAGTTTCAAAGTAGATACAAAGTCACCAGGAATGACTGGTCAAGATGACCGAATAACAACCTAACCAGGCGTGCCAGTGCTCCCTCCCAGTTTACCCCATTTACAGAAACCACGGGCGTGGACCTCTCTCCTCTATAGCCTGTCTTTAAACTACACAAATAACGTTTCTCCTGGACTTTGTCAACTCTCCTGGGGAAGGGTTATGAAGGAATGACATAATTTTTAGAGTAAATGTAGGGATCTGAAGAGAAATGTGGTGTGCCACTCCAAGGAAGCAGAGATAAAATACAAAACTGATTGTTATACTTCCTTTCATGGAGACTTGTAATGTTCCAGATATAAAATACCTTAATTGCTGGCAGTTAAAAGGCTTACTGATTTCCAAGGCTTCCTGTCTGTTAATGGTTGGTACTTGGCACATCTGGAAAATGATGGGGTCTTTCAGAAATATTTCTGGGAAGATGACCTATTTTCACTCTCTCTCTACGCAGGTTCACATCACCAGATGATGCTGGATATGGCTCCACTCCAACGAAAACAACTTTTTCTTGGTCTTTCAATGGCTGTTTATGAGTATACAACAAGTGCTTTCAATACACTGCAAACTCGTTAGACAGACAAGTCCCTCTGTCAATCTCACTCTACAGTGTGTGTGCTTCTGTGTGGTACACATCCTCACCTTCTCCCATAACTGACGCCCCCCTACTTTTAAACCTCAAAGATTTAACCGCCTCCCTCCCCCAACTTTTAAATCTCAGAGATTGTCTTGCAAGAGATTAATTTTCTTTTCCACTATCTGCTTAAAAATGCATCCTACAAAAGGGAAGAATAGGTGCCTCATTTTCCCGGACTCTTATTTGACTTCAGATAGCTATCGTCATTCATTGAGAGCTTAGAATATTGACTTATTCTGTGGAGTCCTCTTCTGAGGTAGATGTGGGAGATACTTGGAAGCTATAAAGATGCTACTCACTTTCGTAATGCCCTAATGTGTCAATCCTCCTCCCTTTTTTCTCTTTAGTTTGCTGATGAGAGCTGTTTAGTTCATTTACTAAGTTCTTATTTTCCCACAATAAAATGAAAACAAACATTTTTCTAAATGCCCACCACAAACCAATGCAGAAACAGAGATTTAAAATTGTACAAAAACACTATAGAAAAAAAGGGAATCATTTTGTAGATAAACTTCATGTTGTGGTGTTGAAAGTTAAGGTCCACAAATCAAAATGCAGTCATTTCTACAGAGTTAGGCTTTTTCACTGCACTCCCAGTGAATCACGCTGTGGTTAGTTGAAAGTGCTGTTCACATAATAAATTAACCACCTCATTTCCTTCATCACCAAAATATACATAGCGCCCTCATACAGATTTGTTTTAATAAAAGTAATAAAGCAAGCCCAGAGGTTATGGCTGTTATGACATAATCACACCTCTGAGATTTAAAAACACTCACTTGCACATCATGCCTCAAACAGTCTTTGCAAGTCCCCTTCCAACAAAACCTAACTGCATTCATACCCTCTGGCCCCAGGTATTCCAAATAAATAATGAAACAAAAGCCTTGTATATGTCAGAAAATTCTCCCTTTCAATTATGCATTTGAAAAGAATATACACTTTTTAATAATACAGTACAATAAACAGTTTGGGTGCCATGATCTAGATTATTAAAGACAATATATCAGCAGAGTTAAAAGTACACTAAGAGGAGATCGACACCATCCTGGCGAACATGGTGAAATCCCGTCTGTACTAAAAAAAATACCAAAAAAAAAAAAATTAGCTGGGCGTGGTGGCAGGTGCCTGTAGTCCCAGCTACTTGGGAGACTGAGGCAGGAGAATGGCATGAACCCGGGAGGTGGAGCTTGCAGTGAGCCGAGATCGCACCACTGCACTCCAGCCTGGGCAACAGAGCGAGACTCTGTCTCAAAAAAAAAAAAAAAAAAAGTACACTAAGAAGGCAGCCAACTTGCCCACTGTCCCACTCAAAAATAGATTTTTTAAGGTTAGTTGTTCAAAATGACAACACATGTATTTCTGTGGACTGATAAACAATTTTCATTCTACACAAATCTAGGATAAGTAACTTTTCTTACCTGGTAATGATATGTAATTATTGAGAATAACCCGGGGGGGGGAAATATCTCTTGTCAATATAATTTTCCCTCACTACAGACTTTTACCATTAGAATTCCTTTCCATGATCGCCAGAAAGAAAGACACTGTAACACAACTGTCTATAGCATAAGATAGATTGGGTGGAGAACTGTGCCATGAGTGAATCCATACCATAATTCAATAAGGCCACCATTCCTGTCTCTGTACCACATTATAATCAATTTGCAGGCAGGGTTTATTTCCCACCTCAACTCTTATACCTTAGGCCCTCCTACAGGATTATGCATTTAATGCCTACTGTCCCTATAATAATGATGATGTCTTCCCCTTAAATTCAAAATGTAAGATAATCTTACAGGCAATTACATTAGCTACTGTGCTATTCTTAAAGATCATGATCAACACACACTCCAACACACACATATAAAGGAATGAGTTAATCAACATACCTGAAAAATAACACGTATCAGATATTCAGGACACAGTTTTGAAATTCTCAGAAGTAGCCTCCCTAGTACTTATACATTTTATTTCTCTTCTCAATTGCTATAATCACCTAGCACAATCTTATATTTGGGTTCTCAACATTTTTTCTAATGTGAACATTATTATATTACATGGTATTTTCCCTGAGTAAAGTTAAACATTACATCCAAGATTCTTAGTGTGCCAAACATTATATCCATACATTATATCCCAAAATTCAGCAAAGCAGTAATACCTTTATGAAGGATTAAACATTTTTGGAGTAATCTTATTGCACTATTTTTAGTCTACAAACTGTGCATCCACACACACCATTATATGCATCCACACATAACCAGTATACTAAAAACTTCCTTAGAGCTCTGTATCAAAGATAAAATTACTAAGAATGTCCATAACTTACATTTTGATGAATAAGTTCACTTTAAAGGAAAAATTCTATTCTGATGAATCCCATGGTAACACAGATTTTTCTTGGATAAAGATATTATACTTTACATTAGAAGTCCTAATTACTGATTTAGCCATAATCAAAGAACATTCCTCTGATGTGTCCTGGTAAGGATTACTTCCACCAAAAACAGAACATGCATTGTGGAGGGGGTAAAGAAATGAAGAGATGTATGCTAAATTAAAGAACTCTAGTTCCTTCATCCATAGCACTCCTTCTCCACTTTCCTTAGGCATTCTCACTTCAACTACATGGCTGTTCTAATGCTCTCTGGCCCTAAATTATCAAACACCTTTCAAGCAGGTGCTCACATACAGAACTCCCACAGAAAGATCCAAGTCAAAAGAGAACAGAAAGGAGATGAGGTGTGCAAGATAGCTCTCTCCTATCCCATTAGGTTTCAAGAACCTTTTGCTTACCAATTCACAGAAAAACGATGTTCTAAGGCACCTTTTGAAAAGACATTTCATGTCCTCAGATCATTGGTTAAATGGCAAATACAATAAAGAAATAACAGTCCTTATAAAGGGTCAAGTAGTAAAGAGCTGTAAGTGTCACCTCCATACACTGAATTACACAAAGCATTCTATCACAAAGAAGGGAAAGAATGTGGCATTGGTTATTCTGGTCACTACCTCAGCTTTGAGACAGATTACATTCTGAATATGTTAACAAGGCCTTCACAAGGCCAGCCATTCACTATAAACTAAATCCAAAGGCTTGAAATTCACACAGAGAAAAACGCTGAGACACAAAATTGGAGACTGGATCAGTGTTCCAGATCACAGAATGTGTAAATGAGACAGAATATTTTCAGGAAACTGAAGTCTGAACACTGAAGCTCTAAAAATGTATACAAAAGTATAAAAAGTAAGTTGTATGCCAAATACAACCTAATAAAATAAGAAAAAAAGGCTATTTATGAAATAATAAAGTGGTTTTACCAACATCTTTACACATTTGTCATAACTATTCTCAATCGAGTACCAATACTCTGTTAAAAAGAAACTGTCATGGTTGAAATTGTGCGCACAATCATCCCTTGGTATCCATGGGGGATTTTTTCTAGGACTCCCTGCAGATATCCAAATCCATAGGTACTCAAGGCCCTGATACAAAATGGTGTAGTATTTGCATTTAACCTATGCTGCACAACCTCCTGTATACTTTAAATCATCTCTAGATTACTTACAATACCTAATACAGTGTAAAGGCTATTTAAATAGTTGTTATACTGTATGGTTTAGGCAACAATGACAAGGAAAAAAAGTCTGTACATGTTCAGTACAGATGCAACTATCCTTTTTTTCCCCTCAATATTTTCAATCCGTAATTAGTTGAATTTGGAAGCCCCAGATATGAAGGGCTGACTATATACACAAGTATATAGTATGTGTATATATATATATATACACATACACACACACACACACACACACACACACACGAATGTGACTATCAAAATTCTGCTGGGAAATGATCTAGACTGCAAGAACACACCATGGTCCCTGTCTGGACAAAATACTGAACAAATTCTTACCTTGAACATAAAGGACTTAACACTTTTAAGGATCAAAGTATAAGACTGGAAGAAAACTAGAAAGAAAAACAATGATTTTCAACATATTTTCTTCAAAGGAGTTTCATTTTAAAAATACTAGTTAACAGTTCAGGTTTAAAAATTTAAGTGAAAGGCTACACTTTTTAATGTAACCTTGATTTTTACAAGATTTCCAGGTGTTCTGAATGCACGTTACAGTGCATTACATTACAGTGCATTCAAAACACCTGGATCTAAGAACATTTGTGACCAGGTTACTTTTTTTTATTTTAAATGAACAAGAATTGTTTTAAAATTAAACACAACAGACACATTTTCAGTTCTGATCCCACTTCAACAATAATTTGGAGAGGCTACAAAATTTTATAGTGTGTTTATAATAAGGTTTAACAAATACAATAAATGGTCAACTATACCAATAATCTACCATGTATTCATTCAGAAATACTTACTGAGTATCTACCATGTGCCAGGTCCTGGGAGCTGTAAATACAAGAGGAGGAAACACCCTGCCCTCATATAAGGGCTTTTATTGCATTAGAAGAGAAACACAGTAAGCAAATAAATACTGTGATTTCAGACACTTAACACTAGCTGTTCTTTTGTGTGTGTTGAGGGGGCAGTTAGCCGGGAGCAGGTTCCTGCTTCACAGAGAAGATAAGAAATGTAGGGGAACAACTCCTCACAGTCCTGCTATCTTCCATCTCTTCCCAGGCACCTACTACCCCACAGGAGTCTCTCTGGAGTTCCTCTCCATTTTCTTCCTTAGGCTATTCCTGGAGGCATCCTGTGGATGCCATCTCCTCAGGCAACCAGCTGCCTCCCTCTTCAGCATATTCACCTTCTCATTCTCTACTTCTACCTCCTCCCAGTGACATTCAACACCTTCAAATCCTGACCTCCTTAAATAACTCTCTTCCCTAAACATTTGCATACACTTGTCTCTCAAATGCTTACCCTTCGTTCAGTCCCGGATTTACTTCTTTCTGACTTCCGCCTCCACCGCTCCAGTGAAATTATTTTTATGGTCATCATCAACATTTTAAATGGGTAAGTTCACTTAAAAGGAAAATTTCTTTAAAGGAAACATTTAAAATTAAACACAAAAGACACATTTTTCAGTTCTGTTCCTATTTCATCTTGGCAGTGTTTTATAATACGGATTTTTGCTTCTTCAAACTCTCACCCTTAGATACTGGCATGTCCTAATTTTCCTCCTATATTACATACACTGCAATGTGCATTCAAAACACCTAGAAATCTTGTTAAAATCAGATTCTGATTCAACAGGCCTGAGGGCCCAGGAGACCTTCAGCAGGGTCTCCTGTTAATCACAACAGACCAGCAGCACAGTTATCACCTGAGTGCTTACTAAGAAACACAGACGCTCATTGCTCACTCCAGGTTAACTGAATCAGAATTTGCATCTTTAACAAAGGGATTTTATAAGCACAGTCAAGTTTGAGGAGCATTAGAGACCACTGGTTCTCAAACCTACGCCAATAAAACACAGATTACAGGGTCCAATCCCCCAGAATTTCTGATCCTACAGGTCTGGGAGGGAAGTGAAAGAATGTGCATTTCTAGCAAATTGGAGATGATATTGATGGTGCTAGTCTAGTGACTGTATTTTGAGAACTAGTGATTCTCTGCCCTGGTTGTACATATGAATCACAAGTGAATTTTAAGAAGCTTGTTGACATGTGGGGCCCACCCCCAGACCAATTAAACTATAATCTCTGGGGATGTAGCCTAGGTATTTTTAAAAAGTCCCCTGCATAATCTTAAGGTTTCTCATTTAAATAATTTAAGAGTGAGGGAAGCAGGTAGTGGCGAAAAGAAAATAGTATATGATAAATGCTAGTTAAATGACAGTACCATTGTTGTAACATATACCATAATTCCTTAAACATCTGCTCTACCCAACTCTGCCCCGTATATGAGCACTAGAAATTTGGCAGTCTACAGGTTTGTCGTAGGCCACGTCTGTCTAAAATGACTACGGGGGAAAAATAACTATTTAATTCTTAAAATTCACAGAAGAAAAACCTACTATTTATGAGATAAGATATGTTTTAAGATAGTGTCAAAACTGTGCCTTACAAAGCATTTGACTTCGTGCAACATTAGGGGCCTGACAAAGATTTCTAAGAATATTATGAAGGGAAAGGTGACCTATAATATTAAATGTATATTTAAATTTTCACTAACAATGAAAATAGCTTTTTTCTGATTATAAGTAAATTCTCATTGTAACATACACACGTACACACACATACATCAATGTATAGGGAAGACACTAAAACCAACTGAAAGCCAAAGTTCCCAAGTTAAAGCATCTTTAGCATCTGATCAAGCTTTCCTGCATCTTTTTAAAAACTTATGAAATATTTAACAAAAGTTACAGAGTATAAGAGACGCCAACCAGTTTAAGAAATAAGATATTATAAATATGATTGAAACTCCTGGCGTACCTCTCCTAGTTCCCATTTTTCTCTCATTCAATGCCCCATCCAAACTATCATCTTATATTCTGTGCTTATTTTTATAATCTTACTATATATAGGTATTCATAAACACTATATTTTTAAATTTTTTATCAGTCCCATAATACTGTACATATTCTGCAACTTACGTTCTCTCTTAACATTACATCTTATGAGGTTTCTCTGTATTAATCTAGCAGCTCTAACTGGGTCATTTTCACTGCTCTATCTATCTATCTATCTGTCTGTCTGTCTGTCTGTCTATCTGTCTGCTCTTTCACAGTCTTGACTTTACTAGTATATCTTTCCAGTTTCCAGATGATGAGCACAGTATTTCCAAATTTTCACTACTATAAATATTGCTTCAATTAATTTTTTTTTTTTGACACAGGGTCTCACTCTGTTGCCCCAGCTGGAGTGCAGTGGCGTAATCACAGCTCACCGCAGCCTTGATCTTCCAGGCCCAAGTGATCCTTCCACCTCAGCCACCCCAGTAGTTGGGACTACAGGTGTGCACCACCGTGCTCAGCTAATTGTTTTATTTTTTGTAGAGATGAGGTCTCACTATGTCACTCAGGCTGGTCTCAAACTCCTGGGCTCCCAAAGTGTTGGGATTACAAGTGTGAGCAACCATGCCCGGTCTCAATGAATTTATTGTGCATGTCTTCTTATGTTCATTTTAGAGAATTTTTCTAGGCTATATACATTTTGCAACAGAATTGTCGAGTTGAAGAGAATTCTCATCTCCAACTTTGTTAACTTCCACTGTTAACTTCCAAAGTGGTGGTACCAATTTATACGGCTACAAATAATGTAAAAGATTCCAAGTATTCCACATGCTTGCTAACATCTGAATTATCAGACTAATTATTAACAACGGCCTGAAGGGTTTATGGCTTTAGCATGCATTTCCTCCATTCATGATGAGAGAGAGAATTTTTTTCCTATCTTTATTATTCTTTTGTATCTCCTCTTCTGTGAATTGCCTATTCATAGCCTTTGCCTGTTTTTCTCTGGAACTGTCTTTTCATGTCTTGATTTCCAAGAAATCTTTATATATTCCGTATCATTTACAGTTTATGTGTTGTAAATATAATACCTTCTCCCTGTCTATGGATGGTCAATATATTGTTTTCTGACTGAGAGATGTTTTATATTCTAACGCAGTAGAATTTACTCATCTTTTCCTTTATGATAGTATTTTTAATGTCATATAATTTTTTAAATGATCATATAATTATTAGTTTTAAACACTGAAAGTACCTTAAAGTTTTAGAAATTGTAACAGTGATTTTTGTGCTAACGTATGAAACTAGAAAACTAGAAGGTGAACTTGAAACTGAAATGGATCTAGTTTCACCGCCAAGGTCAATGACATACACAGAGTAAGCAAACAAAAGATAAAGGAAATTAGATATGTCATTTTAATAATTTAAGGCATTATTGCTAAAAGGTTCTTCAAATCACGCTATCATTTCACATTTCTTTTAAAGATAAGTAATGGTGTTACACTAGGTTATGTGTGTATATATATGGCTTATTACATTGTTGGTGATTTCTAGGAACTTGAGAAAACTAAAGCTAATATTTCAACATAGGAAGCATAATTCATCCTGAAGCGAAAAATACCCAGAAAAGAAATTTTAAAACTTGAAATTTAAGGAATAAATAGCAAATTCTAACACATGAGATGGGTTCATACACCTAGTCAAGGTCAATTACTTGTTTTCCTTCAGTTAGGTCTCTGCTTTGTCACAAGTAAATGCATTGGAATTGCAAGGCTAACTCTGAATTTCACTCATAATACCCTGTAAAGCAAAGATTCAGTACAGCCCATATCCTGGGCCTTAGAGTCAAGGGACAAGATTGCAAAACCATTTTGGCAGAGAATTCAGCTGTGTAAATAATGCCTCAGTTTTAGAACAATTTCCTCTGTTTCACCTTTGTGTTTTCTCTATTTCAAAATACTGCTTTTGTGTATGGGGCAAAAATCCAGACAAAAGTCACCTAGGTGACTGGGCATGGGACAGACTCTTTTCTGTATCCCACTATACAATGATAATTAAGGAATTAACATGTTTTAAAAGATTTGAGCAAACACTGTAGAACAGACGAGAAACCTTACTTTATTCAGACCTAAACTAAAACTCCATTTAATAATCTCTACATGTTGACTATAAACCAGTATAAGTTGTTTTTTATTTTTTTGATTTGTTTTTACATAGAATTGATCCCACAGAGCAGGAATGAAAGAAAATGCAAATTCCCACCTTTGAGGTTTTACCGTGAAAAATTTCCGCTGGGAAGATGATTTTCCTTTTACAGTAACTATTCATTATCCACAATAATGAAGAATAAAGATGGCTGGATATAGAATCCAATAAGAGTTCCAAAAACTTATTTTGGCCAACCATTTCATTCTCTATCATCATCAAATGATCTAACAGAGAGGCACAAAAGGAGGAAAGAGCACTGTTCTGAGGCTTTCCTACTTTACTGTGTGTGTTCATTACCAAATGGAGGTGTTAATGAGCATGAAAATATCTAAAACACAGTCCAAAGAAGAAAAAAATATCAAGTAAATCCAGTGTATTTAAGTTGTGCTTTCAGGATATGACAAGGCCAAGCTAAACCACCATTCCCCACGTCCCAGAGAACTCAACAGAGCCAACCCTGCATCATCCTGCTCTCACTCTGGAGTGTTTTCTTGGGAGTAACACCAAGCCACTTTCCAGCAAAGTCTTTAGGGGTCAGTTAGGGATATGTTGTCATTTGACCACACTGGCTGCCTCTCCAGAAATAATGACAGGCATGTGTTTTTAAAATCACCTCTCCCCATTTTCTAAGACAAGGATTGGAACGCTGCCTTTAGCATTTTAGCTGTTATTAAACCAAAAGTATTTTAGTTTCTATTGAAATAATATTATAGCTTCTATTATTTCATCTATTTAACATTCTCTCTTTGAACAGCTTTCATTTTTTAAATCAGCAGTGTTTGTCCATCTACTCATATCTTAAATCAAAATGAAAATAAGTATTAAGTTTACACTGAAAGTACTTAGAAGTCCAGATTAAAAATAAATTCAGTCCCACTCTGGTTGTAAGGGAAATCTATGGTAATGGCTACACATTTCACAACAAATTTTTCCTAATACATATTCACTATAGGAAGTCTGAAAAACAAAAAGTGAAAAAAAAAATCACATCAACCGAAGAATAAGTATCAGTCACCTGCTGAGTTTTTTTCTTCAATGTAAACGCATGCCTACATTTTTAAAACACAAATTGGTTTTCTTTTTTTATTTATTTATTTTTCTTTTTGAGACAGAGTCTCGCTCTGTCACCCAGGCTGGAGTGCAGTGGCGCGATCTCTGCTCACTGCAAGCTCTGCCTCCTGGGTTCACGCCATTCTCCTGCCTCAGCCTCCACAGTAGCTGGGACTACAAGCCCCGCCATCACGCCCGGCTAAATTTTTTTTTGTATTTTTTAGTAGAGATGGGGTTTCACCTTGTTAGCCAGGATGGTCTCGATCTCCTGACCTCGTGATCCACCTGCCTCAGCCTCCCAAAGTGCTGGGATTACAGACGTGAGCCGCCGCACCCGGCAAATTGTTTTTATTCTGCATCAACCACTTTGTTGAAATGTAAAAATTTTATGTCAAGAGCAATTTCTCACGTTATTAAATCTTCCTTGAAAGCCTGTTTTAAATAGTTGTATATTTCAACTCATACCATAATTTTAAAAACTATTTTGCTATTATAGTTGCTTCTAATATTTTGCTATTACAGCAAACTTATGTATGAATCTTATCAGCAGTTCTTATTGTCTTAGAACTAGCTAAAGGGAGAACTAAAAGAAATGAATTTTTACAAGTGCATTTTAATAGATATTAACTATTTGCTAGAAACAGTAATTTAGACTTCTACCAGCAGTGTATATAAATGTTCACCTCACTGTATCCTTCTGACTTGCACAGATTTTTTCATCTTATTGCAACCTTACTTAATTGTTAGGTTGAAATAATAACAGCTTTTAAAATTTGGGTTTCTTTGATAGAGAGAAATTTGTATATCTTCCACAGTAAATGGTATGCAGTGGCTCTTTACATATTTTATGTAAATATTTTATATAAACCAACTACAAATGTATATAAATAAAAAATAAAACAAAACCTTAATAATAAAATATGTAGTTATCACATATACATTTGTGGCAAATAATTTTCCTAATTCATGACATGGCTTTAAAATTATGTGTTAATAAATGACCCAGCAAATCCACTCTGAGGTATACATCCAAGAGAAATAAAAACATACATAGAAACTTGAACGAAAATGTTCACAGCAGCATTATTTATAATAGTTGAAAGGTAAAAACAATCAAAAAGTCTAACAACTGATGAATGAACAAAATATCTCACACACACATATATACACAATGGAATACTACTTAGCCATAAAAAAAGAATGAAGTACTGATACATACTGCAATGCAGACCACCTCTGAAAACATTATGATGAAAGAAGTCAATCATAAAAACCCACATATTGTATGATTTCATGTATATGAAGTATCTAGAGGAAAATAGATTAGTGTTGTCTAGGGCTGGCAAAGAAAGGACAATGGAGAATGGCTGCTAATGAATGAGTTTCTTTTTGGGGTGATGAAAATGTTCTATTTTCACAACTCTATGACTATACTAAAAAAATCATTGACTTGTACATTTTAAATGAATGAATTGTATACGTGCAATTATGCACATATCAATAAAGCTGGGTTTCTTTGTCTTTTTAAGAGATGAGTGTCTCACTATGTCATCCAGGCTGGAGTGCAGTGGTTATGCACAGGCATGATCATTGCTCACTATCGCCTTAAACTCCTGGGCTCAAATGATCGCCTGCCTCAGCATCTTAAGTAGCTGAGGCCAGGTGTGTGTCACCATGCCTAGCTTCAAGCTGTTTTTAAAATGTATATATTAATATGGTATGGTCTACTAAGACTCCTGCAAAAACAGTGAATTTGTCTCATCTAATTTTTAGAAAAGTTAGTAATATGCATATTTCTTGAAGCTATGCTGTTAGGTAACAGATTGTTCAGGGCACTTATATTTTCTTGGAAGACTATTATTAATATGAAATATCTTTCTTTTTCCTATTTAATGATTTTGCCTTAAGTTCTATTTTGTCCAATGTCAATACTGCTATGGCTGTCTTTTTCATTTAAGTGGAACATTTTAATCCAAACCTTTAATATCAAGGCTGTTTTTTTCTTTAGGAGTGTCTCTTGCACATATATAACTTAAAGCTGTGCTTTATTTTGTAAAGTCTGAAATTCTATTAATAGGAGAAGTTAGCCCATTCACTTTTAAATACCTATTACTTATTCCTATCTCCTTATATTTTATTGTTTATTTCCTATACTTTCTTATTTTCTCTTCTCTACCTTTGGATGAAATTATAAACTTTTTACATTTTACTCTCATGATTTATATTAACTATCTTATTTGTGGTTGTTCTTCATATGTTTCAGGTTACATTTTTAATCAAATTCTAGAGTTAATTTATATCTGAATCTTTTTCCTGAAAAAGAATCTTAATACTTATCATTTCTTTTTCTTCCACTCTCTCATGTTGAACTGATCTGATCCAGACTTAAATATTTAAAGATTAACATTATAGATTTTAAAAACTATCAGGCTCAACTATACATTTTACTGTGTGTACATGTTTCCCATGTCATGTCTTTCCCTTCTTTGGACACTCCCCTGCTTTTGGGAAGGGAGTACTTCTATAAATTCTTTCAAAGAAGGTGTGAAACAATCAGAGAAGGTTCAAAATTGTTTTTATTTTCCACTCACACTGAATTGATGGTTTGCCTCATTTAGAATTATAAGTTCAAAATGTTTTTTTCCCACAACTTCACAATTACTGCATTCTATCTTCTATCATTTATTTTTTATCAATAATAGGCCTGATGTCAATCTCATTCTTTCCTTTGCAGATAAACTATGTTTGCTCTCTGAACACTTTGTCAGTTCCTCTTTATCACGTATTCTGAAATTTCATAAGCAAGCATTTAGTGTAGGCCTTTTGTTAGTCTTTACTTCTGCCCTCATAAGGTGTTTTCAGAAGACTTGTCTGTCTTCAGTTTGGGAAAATTTCCTTCTATTACTTCTGTGATTATAACTCCATACTATTTCAATTTTACATCAGATGAACACTGAAGGTTTAGAATGTCTTCTATATCATGTGACTTTTGTTCATGCTTTCCACCGTTTTCAGTTCAAAACTGTATTCTGAAGGAACTCAATCTTCCAATTCATTAATTTGCTTTTAACTGTGTCCACTCTATTTAGTCCAATTATGCATTTTAATCCTGATAATTACATTCTTAAATTCTAAGATATTTGATAGGTTTGCATTCATTTTAATACATATGTTCTTTATAAATGCAATAATCTCTCTTTTCTCTCTGTGAATCTTACTTTCACTTATTTCAAAGTCTCTCTTACCTATTCATTGTCTCACTGGGTATTGCCTTTTGTTTATTAAGTTTGGTGCCTCATTTGTCTACCATAGGTTTTCCTCAAATGTTTAATCATTCTTGGTAGTGAGATCGTTTCAGAGTCCCTGTCTGTCTGTCTATGTATGCTGTTTCTGTTTACTATTCCTCACCTCCAGTGATAATGTGGGAAATGTGGGACATCATGCCAGGTGTCATGTACATGGCAGGAATTTGTCTTCTCAGGATGAGGCTCCTTGAGCTTCCTGACAATCGAAGGTCTCTTGAGGTATCTCCCAGCCTCTCTGGCCTATGTTAAGGTCATTGCTTTAACTTGGATTCAGAGTATATTGGCGGAGGAGGTTACTACAGGCCTAGCTTCTCTATATGTATCTCCTTATCTAATACTTCAGACCTTCTCCCCACTATTTGAATCTGACTAGTTTGGCTCTACCTGGAACTGCACCTACCTCAAGAACACATTGATACACAATGATCTGTATATGTTTTGAACTGTGACTCCACCAGGTTTTATTTCTCCGTGGGTGTGATTCTTCATGCTTAGTATCTGTAAGGAATTCCTGAGATTTCCATCCACTAATGGGAGGGACCCTTTCTTGTTTTCCCATGCCGTTATCAATTTATTCGAATAAATATATATTTATATAGGTACACATGTACACCTTTTCTGTCAACGCATGGAATTAAGAGTTGTGAATATGCAGCTGATGATGGTAGTGTAATTAAAGAAAAGCATTAATTCAGCCTACCATCTTGATCACGTTCTTAGTTTTATTATTTGCTGAACAGTGAGTAGTCCAATGCTAATACGGCTATTTTTTTAAATCTCAGACTCGTATATCCAACTCCTATTTGACATCTTTCCTTGAATTTCTTGTAGGCATCTCAAGCTTAACATGTCTAAAACTGAATTACTGATTTTAATCCACCAAACCTGCTCTACTCAAGCATCATCTACATATCAGAACCCTTGGAGCAAATTCTTCATAATTCCTTTTCCCTCACTTATTACCACATAGACCTGACAAAATAGACTTGACCTCTTTCCATCTTCACTGCCATTAACTTTGTCCAAGCACTATTATTTGTCACCTGGGCCAGTACAAGAACCTCCTAGTTGTTCCTATTGCTTCTCTTCTTCCTAAGTCACTCTTCCCAGATCAGCCAGAGCCAATGCTTAAAAATATAAATCAGATTATGTCACCTCCCATTGCTTAAAACTCTTCTATTACTTCTCACTGCCGTTAAAATGAATTCCGAAGTCTTTCACATTAAATGTTATCTCTGAATCCCAATCTGGAGGTTAAGTCTCCACTATTTATTTAAAGATCTCTTTGAAGTCAGTAGCTTATTAGCCTGCCCAGGTTTCATAAATTTGGAAGCTTCTCTTTATTCCACTACCTTGCCAAGATGCTCCATAACTTTATCTTGAATGAATATAATTCCTCTTCATTATAATGCCTGTATCACAAAACTGTTATAGTTGTACTTTTTCTTTTTCGAGATGGAGTCTCGCTCTGTCACCAGGCTAGAGTCCTGTGGCGCAATCTTGGCTCACTGCAACCTCTGCGTCCTGGGTTCAAGTGATTCTCCTGCCTCAGCCTTCCACGTAACTGGGACTACAGGTAAACGCCACCATACCTGGCTAATGTTTGTATTTTTAGTAGAGATGGAGTTTTGTTATGTTGGCCAGGCTGGTCTCAAACTCTTGACCTCCAGTGATCCACCTGCCTTGGCCTCCCAAAGTGCTGGGATTACAGGCATGAGCCACTGCATGTAGCCAGTTGTACTCTTTAGATAACAGTCATTTCTATCTACCTGTAGCTAGATCAGTCCCTTTACCAACTATCTTTCTGAAATGAGTAAGTCCAGTTAAAAGTCTGAATGCCTTAGTCCAACTTGCTATAAAATGGAAATATTCCCAGTTGAATCTCAATATATGACAGGTTAATCCAAGCTTTGCTACCATGTGATCTTGGGTAAATGTCTTAAGTACTCCAGGACACAGACTCTTTTTCTATCAAATGAGGAGGGTAGGGTTACACGAATTCTAAGGTGTCTTCCATATCTAGTAGTCACAAAATCCATGACATGATATATTTCTTTAGAAAAAGTGTAGTATAGTACCTATCATTCAAATACCATAAAAATTATACAGAAGGAAATACTCTATTTCACAATTAACAGCTTTTGACAAAGAGGAAAACAATTTGACCCAAACCTTCTGGAAACAACTTAAGCCCCACGTACCATTTTGTTATCACCATAAATTCACTCTGCCAACGTTTAGTGCTGTCTTGAATTGTCCAATGAACACATACAACCTCAAGAATTAAAAATACAGTAACAACAAAAATGAGTACTACTATTACCTACCACTTCTCTAATCACACATAAGATCTACTTACTACTGTGAACATCAAGATCAATGCACGATATCACTATTGTAATTATTTTAGAATGCCACGAACTGCACCCATGTAAGGTAACAAACTTAATCAACTGAATGGTTTTAGACTATTTTGGGTAATGACCAAAAACGAACTATAATAATCAAGTAGGAATGGGAAATACAGGAAAAAAACAAGAGAGAGAAGGTACCAAAAACATTTCCTTGAAAGGTCAATAAAGATCAATAGTTCATACCGGTTTACACAAAGAGCCAACATGTCCCTGTAGCACCTCCACTTTTATAATAATGTTAAAAGAAGAGGCTCTCTCTCCAAATTAATTATTAGTTTCATCCAGTGTTCTCATAGTCTTTAAATCTGACCACAGTCAATTCTAAGTCTTAATCAAAATCATTAACACCAGAACAACGATGACAAAAATAATTCCCTCCTTCCCTGATGACTTAAAACTCCTACTTCCCACAAACTGTATAACCTTGAAAATGGGAATCTACTCCCATAGACACTTAATTACTATGCCAGGTTTGAGTACTGCTCCTTGTATTGATGGATTTCATAAATTAAATGATCCACATTGCTTTACCTGATACATTCCAACTCCAATGTGCTTCGGCTCAATTTTCACTAGCTCAGCTAATGGATCTTGTACACGCCTTGCTATGGAAACTGAAAAAATAGAATCAGAAAACAAGTATGACTTAATGTGAAAAGCAGTACCTAATAATTACTTACATTAGTTCCTCATAATGTAAGTACTTAATCCTGTCCCTCCTCATCATCCCTCTAAAAAGGCCAACAATTTAGCTAAGTTTCAAAGTTCTCTTTTCCCCGCACACAAAAAGTAAATGCAAACTTTCATGATGAATTATGTCATCAGAATTCCTAAGCATTCTTGAACACAAGTAGTTTGACAGGATTATAGATTTAGAAAAACAAATAAAACGTTTATTCCCTATACTTACAAGATTACCTATTCATTCTTTATATAAAGCATAATAGGATACCTCATGCTTCACAGAGCAAGCAAAATCTTGTTTTAAATAATCCTGCATCATTACAAATATGATATTTTTATATGTCAAATATGCTTATTAGAACTAGGTCCCCCAAATAATGAACAAATGATATAATTACCTCTTTTTTTAAAGTTCCCTTTTTTTAGAGATAGGGTCTCACTCTGTTGCCCTGGATAGACTGCAGTGGTGCCATCACAGTTCACTGCAGCTTTGAACTCCTGGGCTCAAGCAATCCTCTTGCCTCACCCTTCCAAAGTGTTGGGATTACAGGCGTGAGCTACTGCACCCAGCAGAATCATATCTTAATGCAACCAGAGATCAAGCTACTTGGCTAATGAATATACTCATGTGGTCTTGAATATGACTGCAAGATTGCCCTGGCAAGTGATCTCCTTCTGTCCCAACTGCTTGTCTCTTAACACACCATAGTTCTAATTACATCCCTTTCTTGACCATTACAATCCATGCTCAAGAAACTTTAGAGTTAATTTCAAACATTCCTTTAACTGTGTCACGATTTTACTTGATCGTCATTTATTGTCATTTTTTTTTACCAAATATCAATAAAAATTCACATCTTTCATTTATAAGATAGAGTTAGCTAGAAAAAAAGATACTACAACTCTTACGAATAGTTCTAAAGGTAACCTCCCTCTCCAGTAGCATATTTACGTTGAGTCTTTCTACATGAACTGCTTCCATTTTCAAAACACATGGAAGCTGATCAGTGTCACCTTCTCATACAGGTTGGATGAAATATAAATTCATTAAGTGAAAATATTAAGACCATCAAGGAAAATCCTGTGCCTGTTTCCATGTTAAGCTGTTCAAGGTCTGGAAACAAAAGTCATCTCTTGCAAGTGACTCTTAGATTCTCCAGTCACTGATTTGTACCACTTCTCTAATCAGACATAAGATCTACTTATCTACTGTGAACATCAAGTTCAACGCATGATCATTCAAGTTTTTTTCATATCCTTTATTACTACATCTAACATATAGTGACATATAGCTCCTTGCAAAGCAAGCTTAGAGAACATTGAGCTGGTGTTATACAATCTATTTCTCTCCCAGAAGAGATAGGGATTCCAAGGCCTTCACATACATCTTTATTATTTAAAGAAATCAATTACAAAAGGTTAGTTAGTGCAAGCACTGAAGGTGATAGGAGAAATGCTTTCCTCTAATAACCACATTCATTATTACAGATTTAAAGTAGAGATATGCTTGAATTTCTCTAAAGCAAGTATTATTTCTTTAGCCTAACATTTAAATGTGTAATGTAAATGTAACATTTAAAAGAATGATTTTCAACACGTATACATTGCCTATATACTTTTGAGTAAAAACAACAAGAAAAGCCCCCACAACAGTAAACCAAGTCAAGAATTTAAGAATATATGGACACCTCATTGTATTGCATTTCATTTTATTGTGCTTCTCAGACACTGCATTTCTTACAAATTGAAAATTTGTGGCAACCCTGAGTTGGGTAAGTCTACTGGCACCATTTTTCCAACAGCATGGGCACACTTCTGGTCACTGTGTTACATTCTGGTAACTCTCAGCAATATTTCAAAATTAAATTATATTTGTTATGGTAATCTGTGACCGATGATCTTTGATATCACTATTGTAATTGTTTTAGAACATCACGAACCACACCTATAAGGTAACAAACTTAATCAATAAATGATGTGTGTGTTCTGACTGCTCCACCAAGTGGCTATTCCCCTCTCTCCCTCTCCTGGGGCCTCCCTATTCCCTAAGACACAATGGTATTCAAATTAGGCCAATAAATAACCCTACAATGGCCCCTAAGAGTTCAAGTAAAAGGAAGAGTCGCATGTCTCTTACTTTAAATCAAAAGCTAGAAATAATTAAGCTTGTTGAAAAGACATGTTGAAAGCTGAGAAAGGCTGAAAGGTGGCCCTCTTGGGCCAGTTAGCAAAGTGGTGAATGCAAAGGAAGAGTTTTTGAAGGAAATTAAAAGTGTGACTCCAGTGAACACACAAATGATAAGGAAGCAAAACAACTTTTTGCTGATATGGAGAAAGTTTGAGTGATTAAACCAGCCACAACATTCCCTTAAGCCAAAGTGTAATCCTGAGCAAGGTCCTAACTCTCTTCAATTCCATGAAAGCTGAGAGAGGTGAGGAAGCTGCAAAAGAAAAGTTTGAAGACAGCAAAGGCTGGTTTGTGAGGGTTAAGGAAAGAAGCCATCTTCCTAACATAAAAGTACAAGATGAAACAGCAATTGCTGATATAGAAGCGGCAGCAAGTTATCCAGAAGATCTAGTTAAGATCATAATGAAGGTGGCTACAATAAACAGCAGATTGTCAATGTAAACAAAATAGCTTTCTCGTGGAAGAAGATGCCATTTCATTTAGGACTTTCATAGCTAGAGAGGAGAAGTCAATGCCTGGCTTCAAAGATTCAGAAGACAGCCTGACTCATTTTATCAGAGGGGAATGCAGCTGGTGACTTTAAGTTGAAGTCAAGGCTCATTTGCCATTTTGAAAATCCCTGGGTTCTTAAGAATTATGCTAGATTATGTAGCATCACATGCTACAGATAAACCTTTTGTGACAGGAGAGTCCACTGCCTGTGCTCTATCAATGAAACGACAAAGCTTGCATGATGGCACATATGTTTACAGCATGGCTTACTGAATATTTTAAGCTCACCATGGAGACCTACTGCTCAGAAAAAAAGATTCCTTACAAAATATTAGTGGTCATTGACAATGCACCTGTCATTCAAGAGTTCTGATGGAGGTGTACAAGATTAATACTGTTTTCATGCCTACTAACACAACATCCATTCTGTATACCATGGGTCATGGAGTAATTTTGACTTTCAAGTCTTATTTTTTAAGAAATACATTTTGTAAGGCTATAGCTACCATAGATGGTGATTTCTCTGAGGATCTGGGCAAAGTATGTTGAAAATTTTTGGAAAAGGATTTACCATTCCAGATGCTATTAATAACATTAATAATTCATGGGAGGAGGGCAAAATGTCAACATTAACCAGAGTTTGGAGGAGGCTGATTTCAACTCTCACGGATGACTTGGAGAGATTCAATACTTTGGTGGAGAAAGCCACTTCACACGTGGTGGAAATAGCAAGAAAACTAGAATTAGAAGTGGACCCTGAAGATGTAACTGAATTGCTGCAATCTCACAATCAAACTTGACATAATGAGGAGCTGCTTTCTTAGGGATAAGCAAAGAAAGTGGCTTCTTGACGTGGAATCTATTCCTGGTGAAGATGCTATATGAACATTGTGGAAATGACAAAAGATATCAAATATTACATAAACTTTGTTGATAAAGCAGCAGCAGCAGGAATGGATAACATGGACTTCAATTTTAAAGTTCTACTGAATGTAAAATGCTACCAAACAGCATCACATGCTACAGAGAAACCTTTTGTGAGAGGAGAGTCCACTGATGCAGGGGACTTCATTATTGTCTTATATTAAGAAACTGCCACCACATCTCAGCCTTCAGTAACCACCACTCCGGTCAGCAACCACCAACATCAAGGCGAGACCCTCCACCAGCAAAAAGATTGTGAACTGCTGAAGGCTCAGATGATCATTAGCATTTTTAACAATATTTTCTAATTAAGGTGTGTACATATTTTTTTGAGATATAATGCCATTAGATTCTTAACACACTATAGTGTAAACATAACTTTTGTATGCACTGAGAAAACAAAAATGTCATACAACACTTTTATAACTCCTATATCCAGGCTTTAGAGAGAGATGGTGCTACTTTCCTGCCGGCAAGATAATCAAGAATGAGTTGTTTAGTAGACAGTAATAATGCAGAGCTCTAGGTTGAGAATGATCAAGCCGACAATAGATTCTTGAAAGTAAGAGGGAGATAGCTCAGGAAAAGGGAGTCTAATGAATTGCTGATAAAGATAATTAAAAGGGAGGAAGAGTTATGGCCCAAAACTTAGGGAACGTCACATTTTGAGACAAAGAAGAAAAGGAGGAAGTAAAAAAAGAGGCAGAGAATAAGTGATGAGGACAGCAAAGTAATAGAAGTCAAAAAGATTTCTGGAAAATGTTAAACATAGTTACACGTGTCCCACTTTTTATTCTCAGGTATACGCTCAAGAGAAATGGAAACATTATGTCCATATAAAATGTTATTCATGAATTTTCATAGCAGCCTTATTCGTAATAGCCAAAAATGTTAAAAAAAAAACAAACCATCAACTGATGACTAAACAAAATCTTGTATACCTATACAATAGAATGTTATTTGGCAATAAAAAGAAATAAAGGGCTGATACATGCTACAGCATGTGGAATCTTGAAAACATTACGCTTAAGTGAAAGAAGCCAGTCACAAAGACCACATATTGTATGATTTCTTTTATATGAACTGTCCAGAACAGGAAAATCCATACAGAGAGAAAGTACATTCATGTTTGCCAGGAGTTTGGGTGGTGAGTGAAGACAGTAATGGAAGTGATTGCTAATGGGTATGGGCTTCTTTTTGGGATGAAGTTATAAAACTAAACGGTGGTGATAGTTGCACAGCTCTGACTATACTAGAAAACACTGACTTGTACACTTTAAAAGGGTAAATGTTATGTTATGTAAATTATATCTCAACAAAGCTATTGTTTTTTAAAATGTAGTATGTCCAAATGTATGCCAAATACTATTTTGCCCACATATAATGACAATAGTTTGCTGTTTCACTACTATTCACCATTGTTCAGAAAACTCTAGTTGATGCAACTTGACAAAAAGGGAAGATATAAATATTGAAATGACATTATTTACATATGATTATCTACCTAGAAAACCTAAGCAAATCAAATGAAAAAATATCAGAACTAACAAGATTCCAATTAGTTGGGTAGTTTCAAGACACACAAACAAAAACTGATGCTTCTACCATATGCTATCAAACCAATAACACAGGAGTTGGGGAGTGGAGAGAATGAGGAGATGCTGGTCAAAGGGTACATACTTGTAGTTATATGTTAATAAATTACAGAGATCTTACGTATAGTATGATGAAATTAAAATGTAATAAAAACAATAAAACAATCGATTCATGGATAAAAACCTATTCACAATGTTAAACATACACACACACACACACATATATATATATATAAACAACCCATGAATAATAAAAATAAAACATGCAGAACAGGGATGAAAGTGGAAATTTTAAAGAATTTCACTCTATATACTATAGACTTTTACAAATACAGTCATCCTGTATCCTTGGGTGATTGGTTCCAGGATCACTGCAGACACCAAAATCTGTGGATGCTCAAGTACTTTATATAAAATGGAGTACCATTTGCATAGAACCTACACACACCCTGCCATATACTTTAAATCACCTATAGGTTACTTATAATACCTAATACAATGTAAATGCTATGTTAATAATTGTTACACTATATTTTCAAATCTATATTTTTTTATTGTTGTATTTTTTTTAAAATACTTTCAATCCACGGTTGAATCTGTGGGCACATGCAGAGGGTCAACTGTATTAATTAAATGGCTTTAAAGTTCATTTGCAAAAAAAAAAGAAATACTATGAAAAATGCAATTTAAAAAAATTAAAGCAAGGCATGTTATAAGCCACAGAAATTGAGAGTTGCATTGTGGTAGGCTACATAGACCAATGAAATGAGAACATAAAGTACATATAGGGATTTTAGAGGTTTTTTTAATAAATGCTAATTTATTAAATGGTAACATAGCTCAATGTATAGAGGAAGACAATTAATATGGGATAATAATACAAAAAGTTAAGCATTAGAGAAAAAAATTACACTTGATATGCCAAAAGTTGGGAAGGGACCCCAGACTGAGTAAAGATTATCATCCTAAAAGACATGCAACCAGAGCTACTTCCTATGGATAAGTGGTTGAGTATATAACTTGCATGCCCACATACAGTAACCTTGAAAGCAACATTTCTCTTCACTCATAATATGTCTTATATCCAAAGAAAAAGAATGTCATGGGTTTTGGCCTTTCAATTCTATGAAATATCTAGAATCCTAAAGCTTCTGGAGCAAATCAATTTATTTGCTTAAAAGACTATAGTGAACTGTACTCTCTTTAAAATTTGTCTCATCCTGTTATCTAGCAATATTAGACATCTGTATTTTTAAAGTCCAATATTCATCTCATTTTATCCTTCCCCTTGACGTCAGACAGGAACAGAGGAAAATAAGCAAAATTCCCCCACGTTGTCTTTTTCAGCCAACAACTCCAAATTAGAATTTTTTCACTATAATGTTTATTAAAATGTAGTTTTAGCAGTCTTGATGCAAATCTATTATAATCTTGACCCTCTAAGTAATAATTACATTTTTGAACAAGAAGCTGAGAAATATGTTGAACTGAAAAAAATTTTCTGTATCCTCACTGTAATGGAGGTAGACTGAAGGTTACCCAACTAGTGTAAACTTTTCAAAATTCATAGATGATGTACCTAAAAAGGGTGACTTTTATTTTATGTAAATATATCTCTAAATAAATAAAATATTTTTTATTTCTTTGAGAATGTTAAACTTTTTCTTCTGTCTTCATCATCTCTATTTCCTCCAAGTAGTTTTTTTTCTTCCCTAGTGTATTTTGGCATCTGTTTTTAATATTAATAGTATAAGTTTTCATTACATGTTAGGTGACCTTTGACTGTCCACCAGGGGCAGGATGCTAAAACAATGACATTAAGTGCTTTGCCCAGTGGTAAGGCTTATCAACTATGGCTTTACTTTGGGTGCTGTGGCCATTTCTTTGTGGTACCTCTAATCTCAAGTTTCTTCAATGTTGTCTCTTGTATTGGCAGAGTCCTCTTATCTGCATAGATTGATTCCTCTCTAAGATCTCTACAACTGCATGTAAATATTTCCTCAACTCCCCTTTACTTCAGTAGCATCCCCACTCTCATTTGTAAGCTGTGTCCTCCTTTGTAGAATCCTTCTGTTTAACCCTCTCCAGAGAACAAATCCCCAGTCTTCTGCAAAAGTAGTGAAAAGACTTGTGGAAGGGGATGTTAATTGCTGTTGTTATTGTATTGAGGTGAAATTCTTGTAACATATAATTAACTATTTTAAAGTACAGAAATCAGTGGTACTTAGGATACTTGCAATATTGTGCCTCACCACCTCTATCAAGTTCCAAAACATTTTCATTATGCCAAAAGAAAACCCTGTACCCATTAAGCAGTCACTCTCCATTCCTGTCTCTCCCCAGTCCCTGACAACCTCCAGTCAGTTTTCAATCTCTACACATTTGTCTATTCTGCACATTTCATATAACCATACACTATGTGGTCTTTTGGGATTGGCTTTTTTTTACTTATGTTGGCATGACATTTTTGAGGTTCACACGGTGTTGTAGCATGTACCAGTACTTCATTCTCTTTATGGCTGAATGATATTCTATTGTATGGCTGTACCACATTTTGTTTATTCTTTCATCATGTGAGTTGTTTCCAACTTTTAGCTATTGTAAATAATGCTGCTATAAGCACTTGCATACAAGTATTTTGGTTGAATACCTGTTTTCAATTTTTCTGGCAACATGTGTAGGAGTGAAATTGCTAGGCCTATGTTTAATTTGGTCTCGTTGCTTTTTAAACAGACTTTCAACCAATACTTTCATTTTCAACCCAGCCTCAACCCTCTCAGCATACTTCCAAAGTACTTGGCACCATTTCCTGAACCTATAGGGGTTGTGTGATCCATCCTAGGTTAGTTCTGTATTTTCTACAATGCTGTCTCAGAATTCAACATTCTCAAGTTGACTAGGTGACTTATTGCTCATCTATCCACTTTAAGCTTCAAATCTTGTTGTTGTTGCTATCTGTTCTCCCATTCCTTTTATCTTAGTAGGTTTTATCTTAGTAGGTTTATGCTTTCATTCTATCATGTCATTTAAATCAATTTCAGAAGGAGAGAAGGAATAAAACATACACTCAATCTTCCACTTTAAATCCATAATAAACAGTTTAATATTACCCATCTACTATATCCATCCAATTTAAAGGCCACATACAATGCATCATGGGGAATTTAAGCATATATATAGAAGACAACTTCTATTTTCAGTAAGCTGATAAACTGGTCAATGAGATGTAGTAATGAGGGTCATTTTCTTACACATGCTTAACACACACATGAATGCTGAAGTTCTGTTATATTCTTATACAGTAAACATTTAGAGGACTTAAAGGTAAAATCCACACCTGTAGGTAGCTCAGATCTCACATAAATTAAAAAGTCACCCCTGGCATCAATCACCAGGAAAAAGAAAGACTCTCAATGAGAAATAGGAATTGAAAAGAAAGTGGACTCTAGAAAACCAAGAGTAGAGACTCCAACCTCTTTGAATATTTGACTCCAGGACCAGACTCAAAAGTGTCTAGGTATATATTAAACATGGTCATTGCCACATAGAAGTGAGCTAAGACACAGAAGGAAGACACAGATACTTACACTGAATCACACACCGAAGACATAGCAGACTTTGAAATTAGAGTAATTAGAACCATACAATGATTTTCCATTTTATTATCCTCTATTTTCATAGAGTCTTGTTGGAACGTTGTAATTCTGTCTCACCTATAACACTGTGACAATTATTTACACACATGGGCCAGTGGTTAAGAAGAAACAGCAGTCTCTTCAGCAGTGGGAGGCCTGAGGGATTGTTATCTCTCAGAAAATATGGTCTAAATATTTTTTCCAACACACTATTGGGAGATACTTTCTCAGTGCCAACTTGAGAAATTCTGCATTTTATTTTTTTATATATGAAAGTGCCCTTTTATCATAGAAATTAGGTACACAAATATTATGTGCACATTTACTGGTTATCTGGCCTCTTTAAGCCTTAGTTTCCTATTTTAAAAGTGGGGATAATAATAAATATCTCACAGGGCAATAGAGAGGATAAAATAATCTTAGTAACATACCACAATGTTTCACATATACTAAGTGCTTAAAAAATTACTATTAGTAGATCCCAGTATGACTACTTTTCTATTCCTTCTGCCATTATTATTATAAGGCAACCACAAAAAGAGTACATGGTGAGGAGATAGAAATCACGCTGAGCTGCTGTGCTAAGCAGCAGCTTCCCAGGAGAAGCAAGATTTTTAGCTAGGATTTAAGAAGATGATCATTTTAGAGAGTGAATTATGTCATGAAACAACTGAAGGGAAACTACAAGTTCTTTTGGATGTAAGAACACTTTTAGATTTAGATTAATGTAAAAATTTCATATATATCTCTCCAGGTATAAATTTCAAGAACAGCCAATGAAATCTGATGATAATATTTAAGGAAAAAATTAAATAACAGGTCCATTACTAACCAAGCGGTCTAAATATTCACCTATTATACAGAAAAATGCACTGACCTGATCTAACATATTATGATACCAACTGCTTTCATGAGATGCATCAAAGTATCTTAATTTCTTCACACACAAGATTTTGACTATTCCCCATTACAGAAATCAAAGCAATCAAATACAACTAAAACCAAAGCAGACTGTTTTAAGTAAAACATGATCAAATGACAACTCTATTAGCAAGACGAGAAACTAGCCATTTGACAAATATTTGGCACTAAACTGAAAGTCTGTGTACATTCATAAATTTGTATTACAAATATTTTGTTACTATATTACTTTTTGCCAACAAAAAGCTTTAATAATATTTTGTAACAATAATAAAAGATCTTATTGAGACAGAGTCTCACTCTGTCGCCCAGGCTGGAGTGCAGTGGCATGATCTCGACTCACTGCAACCTCTGCCTCCTGGGTTCAAGCAATTCCCTCCCTCAGCCTCCTGAGTAGCTTGGATTACAGGCCCCTGCCACCATGCCCCACTAATTCTTGTATTTTTAGTAGAGACGGAGTTTCACCATCTTGGCCAGGCTAGTCTTGAACTCCTGACCTCATGATCCACCTGCCTCGGCCTCCCAAAGTGCTGGGATTACAGGCTTCAGCCACCGCACCCAGTCTATTATTTTTATTACTGAACTCTCTGGCATTTAATGTTGCTAAAGACTTTGTGGGTCAACTTTGCACTATAGAATAGTAGTGTTCTTTAAAATAGTACAATATTCTTCCTCTTCTTTTCCATAATCACTTTCTTTCTAATATGCCAATTCTTATGCATGTAGTGTAACTTTAAATTTTCTTTGATATTTAGAATATTTAGCATGCCACACATGCTGTCCAAAATATCAAAATCACATGTTTTTGTGATGGTTCATAGTTTCTTACCTGCACTTCTCAAATTAGGGTCCAGTCCTGGCATCTCTTTGTTAGCTTCAGGGCTGACACTGTAGATTGATGCTCCTGCTTCACTGACGATACTGAGAAGACAGAAAAAGGGGAATATCATTTTCCAAACTTCCTGCCTGGTCAAAGAAAATAAAGGAATGAAACCAGGCATTACAAGGAAAAAAAAAAAAAAAAAACAGGGCAAAGTGTTCTCTTCATATCTCAATGATGCTGACAGCATCTGATATTTCATTAATATAAAATGATGATGCAGTGTTTGTTTTTTTCACATACGAAATGCACAGACTTAAATCCATAATGAATTCAATCAGTTGCTTTCTCTGTCACTGGTAACAATAGATGGTTTACAGATTAATACAATGAATACTCTCCCATGATGCCAACGTCAAAATTTTCAGAATGCACTTAGCCTCTCCTGTGTTTATAATCCATATTGACTGACATTTATGATTCTTATCTGGATGAATCATTCTAAGGCATCTTGGAGAGCATATGGACATATGTGTGCATATGTGCACATGCAGACATACAAAAAACCACCATCATAAGCACTGTTATTGTTATTACCTGGTTATAATTTACAACCACAACATGGAAAAAAAAGGGGGATCAGACAGGATGTCATCCGACTTTTCAGGAGGGTCTGAAAATCATCATCCTTTCAGTGAACTTAAAGCCTTCCACTCAAGCAGGTGTTAATTCATTTCATCATTTATTTAATCAAATAGTCACACAAATCATTCTCTTTCATTCTCTTCCTTTCTTCTTTGGCTACAAATACCATAGAAACCGCAATGAAAATACTGTCTTACAGCTGACATTTGTATGGGGATTGCCATTTGTACAGCTTATCAGAAATTTTTACATTAGAGTTCTCCTTTATGATATGACATGCAAAGAAACATCATCTATTCTAAGTACACACAATACATGTGGTTCTACACCACGTGACCATGTAGGTGTCAATATTCAAAACCAGAAACATGTTAGGACTCACTTTTTAATCCACTCTTAGCAACCTCCCTCTTTCTCTGCTCCTCAGTATTTACTTCAATTGTATGAGGCAAATTTAACGGATGACATTTAACATATTGCCCCACTGTAACAACTGAACACTGAGAAGTATAATGTGGAAAAGTTAGTTTGCTATCCCCATCTTTGGAGAATTCTTGAATAAATGTTTATGACAAATGTAAGCCACCATAACTTGAAAAGATTATTCTGGGGAATGTGAGGACTTCTCTTTCTGCAACCAAGATCTACTATCTTAAATTTAAATAGAAAAAAATAAACACTACAACTGAAAAGCAAGCTGCTCATCCTGTTTTTCATCATCACCATCATCATGATACAGTAAGAACTAACTGAGTGCATATTATACACAAAGCAAAAAAACACTTTACAGACATTATCTCATTTAACAGAGTAGGTTCCATTTTGGGGATAAGTAATAAGCCCAAGATCATATAGGTGGAAAGGAACTGAGTTAGATTTGGACCCTAACCTGCTTGATTTCCAAGTCTGAGCCTTAACCAGCACAACCAGGTAACCCTTAAATAGTTTCTCAAACTCTCAATAAAATGAGAATTCATATTTTTGTGCCAAACAACAAATGCAACATATTTTCTAAGGAAGAGCTATTTTCCTAAACAAAAGATCCAGAAGAACTCATCTCTTTCTTCTTTTACCTTTATCTTAGATCAAAAGGTAAAGTGGATTGTTTACTTATCTAAAGCAGAACTTAAGGACATATAGGAGTCAAAATGTGTTCCATAATTTCAGAGACCAGCTTTAAAATTAAAAGGTAATATTGCTTTTTCTCCAAAATAAGATTTAGATTATGCTTATCTTCTAATAATATAATGATCAAGGAGAAAATGTAATGTTAAATAAAGCTTGTAGTGAAGAAAATGTAGTGTGACATAATAATGTGATGTTAAAATTAACTTAAGAAGTGATTTTTTCAGTTCCATTATAGTGGCATTTCCTAACCGGGGGCCCTTGGACTACTGGGCAGGGAGAGGCAGGATTAATCAGAACTGTACGTAAAATGTTTGTGTTTATATACATTTCCCCCCTAGGAAAACAGGCTCTAGCATTCATTGACTACTTAGAGAAATTCATGACCCCCTGAAAGGTTAAGAAACGGTACTTAACCCAGGATAAGAATATTTAGCAACCAGCTATGGAAAATTCAGTTTTAAATACAAATCAACATTCAATCTAAGAAAGTCTTTTCTAAAAAGACAGAGTATCCATAAAAGTACAGGCTAGACCTATTATTAAGAGAAAAGAGTATTTTTTAAAATATCACCACAGATTTATTTTCTATCACTTCCAGAAGCCTCCCAAGTTACAACCATTTAAATAAAAGGAACTTAAATGGTAAATAAAAATTCCAATTAACTGTGGTTTTTAGCAACTGGGTACCTGAGAATTTGCCGGGCTCTTGGAGGTTATAATTTTCAATAGACTGAGGGAAACTATTGCAAAGAAAAACACTCAGATAATAAATATTCCTCCAAATACCATACTGCCATTTCTTTTAAACAGAGGAATATAAAACAGATGTGACACATTGCACCCAAAGATTTTGGATTAACATTAATATTAAATCAATACAAAATGTAGTAAATTTCATATGCTTTAGTTACTGAATAATAAGTGTCTGATAAACAGTTCAGTGCTCAGCATAGATCAGAAATCTTAAAAACCTAAATGAACAGAAAAACCTCAACATTGAGTACTTCAATATAAAACCTTTAAGGACCAAAGAAGTATATGTGACAAGAATTCATGAAACAAATCAAACTGGGAGAGGTGATGATTTTTTTCCAGACGTTGTTAAGAACAAAAGCTATAATACCCTCCTTTTTTCATTCCTATTTAAGAGTTCAAGAACAGACACTTGCCGAAAATATACTAGATTTACAAAAACACTTTCTGTTTGATGGGAAATTTTCCAATAAACTATTGGGAAATTATTCCAATTATCTCTAATATATTTTGAAGAAAGCAAAAATGAACTTTATATAAAATTCATACATCTAACGATTTAATATTACATTTCACGAAACAAATTTCTCACCAGTACAAACAAATTAGGCTCAAAATTCTAGCAATTTGATTATTTTATGTATTTTGCCATGAAGCAAATAAGACTGAGCAGAATTTATTATTTGGGGGGATTTTAATTGCCACAGTTGTAATTCAACTCATTATTTACAGATTATTACAGTACTCAGAAGGCCCTTCAAATTGCTATAGTTGAGACCTTCACCTAAACCAATACATTAGTATTTCAAGCTTTAGATATAAGAAATTACACTTCAGAAGCTACCATTGAATTTACATTTTACCAGATCTATAATATGACAATTCTCTATAATTAAATTGATAATTAAAAAGATTTTATTTAAGCACTATTTTTAGGATTTTTATTTTAAGGAAACAAACCACACACTTATAAACTAAAAAGCAAGTAAAGTACCTACAATATCAATGCATTCACTTTCGTATTTTTTGACAAAAACCTTATGAGTTAAAAATGCTAAGTTTTATTTAATTAATTTATTTTTTTGAGACAGACTCTCGCTCTGTTGCCCAGACTGGAGTGCTATGGCGTGATCTCGGATCACTATAACCTCCACCTCCCAAGTTCAAGTGATTCTCCTGCCTCAGCCTCCCAAGTAGCTGGGATTATAGGCGCCCACCACCATGCTCAGCTAATTTTTGTATTTTTGGTAGAGACGGGATTTCGCCATGTTGGTCAGGCTGATCAGAATCCCTGACCTCAGGTGATCCACCCGCCTCAGCCTCCCAAAGTGCTGGGATCACAGGCATGACTCACCATGCCTGGCACAAAAATGCTAAGTTTTATCTTAGGTAAAATTCAATGGTGTTACTTACATAAAGCGAATCATTAATCAATATAATTTGTTTTCTTTATAAAAGATGTATGTTTAAACAACAGAATTGATATCGCTACAGTTTACAAGTCTTTTCTACCATGACAGATTGTAAATTGATGGACCTTTTAAAAACTAGGTTTCCCAAAACATTTCTTACAGTGACTATTCATTCTGACAGTAAGGAATGTTATTATCATTATTATATTTTGCCAAATTGAGATGGGAAGGTGAGATTATTTTCATGAGAAAGAAAAACTAGTTTTTTTTTTTTTTTTAAGTTATTGGGCTAACAGTTTTCACATTCATTTACAAGATTTCATGAAGACTCTGCATGAATTTCTTTTCTTCCGATTTCTCAAATATGTAAATAACTTGGTTTTTCTGATTTTAAAATTACATGCCTTCTTATGTCAACAGAAGAACTTAATTTAAAGGTAATTTGCTTAAATAAAAATGCAGTTATTTAGTAAGATACCAAAAATCAACTGGGATATAATTTCTCAATACTGACTGATATGTTTTTAATTCTTTGCAAAAGTATATTAGAATTCTTCAAGTTCTACAAATATCTAGCATCTTCCTCTTTTCCTTCCTTCTGCCTATCAAAAACAAATGTATTAAAAAGCTACTATGCCAAATGCCTAGCTCATCTCAAAGTTTTAAAAATAATTTATCTAAAAAACATTCTTCCAACTTGTCAGACTGAGAAACGTATCATGAGAGATTAAATGACTTCCACTAGGTTTCTCAACAAGTAATAGAAAGCACTAAAAACATGAACCAACCATAAATCTTAATTATTTGCATATGAGATAACCTGTTCTGAAGTATCAAAAGAATAACTGTTTGTATTTTAGGGCTAGGAGACAAGGCCAAAAACTAAACTACCACAAATAATAAGGGTTCTAAGATTTAATGCTTAAAGGGTACAGCTTACTTCTAAGAAAATATCAAAGCAATTTTAAATTCTTTTATTTAATGATGAATTATCATTTCAGGGATTCTCAAATGAGCAATACCTAGTCACCTTAAAAACTTAGGTAGGGCCGGCACGGTGGCGCACGCCTGTAATCTCAGCACTTTGGGAGGCCCAGGTGGGTGGATCACCTGGGGTCAGGAGTTCAAGACCAGCCTGACTAACATGGTGAATCCCGGTCTCTACTAAATACAAAAAATAAAATAAAAATAAGCTGAGCATGGTGGTGCATGCCTGTATTCCCAGCTACTCGGGAGGCTGAGGAAGGAGAATTGTTTGAATCTGGGAGGTGAAGGTTGCAGTGAGCCAAGATTGTGCCATTGCAATCCATCCTGGGCAACAGGAATGAAATTCCATCTCAAAAAAAAAAAAAAAAAAAAAAAAAAAAACCTTAGGTAATCTAGTGAAGAGGACATAGGGAAACAAGCAGAATCATGCCCTGTCAAAGACTCTCAAACTGTAGAACTCTTGGATGGTAAATTGAAAATCAGATCAAAAAATCACAAAAATGTACATTCTCTCTGAACAAGCTATTGTATTTTTAACAATGTATGTGAATGAAATGTAAAAATTCAAAAAAATTAAACCGCACTATTTATGATAGCACAACTGTGACTAAAACAAAGTGAAAAAAATGCCTATCATTAAAGGGTTCATTTAATTACACTGTCATTAGAAATTATTATTATAAAACATTTTTATCTTATGTAAAATATTTATGATAAATTATTAAGTTAAAACTGGGTAAAAGAAAAAAACAGAAGGCTTATGTAACATGTTAATAGTATTTAAACATGTATTATTACTTTAATTGTATTCTTGTTTCTTTAAGTTTTTCTGCAACAACCATGTAATACTCATATGTAATCAGAAAAGGTTTAAAATGTAAGAACAATTATTAATTGGACAAGGAATCATATCAGATAATGGCCAACTTTTTTTTTTAATCTACCAAACTTTCTTTTAAGGTTATTAAAGTTATTGTGAACTTAAATCTGGGTAAACACTATCATTTGTAGATCTCAAGCAATGACATTTTATGATATCATTATGATAATATAAAAGAAAGATAGCTAAGCAGAAAAGTTCTGCAAGAGTAAGTTCTCAACTTTTACACACAGGCCATATAAGAAGCAAATGAATGATAAAAAAAAAATCTTATAAGAAAATACATATTATACATCCTAAAATTTCACTTGGTCCTTGCCCTCTTGAATTTTACTTGGCCTCCCAAGTTATCCTTCATGATCACTAAGGCATAATCAGCTCACTATCTATAATATAAAAGATGTGAGGTGACACAGCAGTATGCCAGGAAAGTAGTATGTATGAAAAAATACTAAGGGCAAAATATGGTGAGGCAGAAAAAGAGAAAGAAAACACACAACCTCCTTATTTCAATACCAAAGGAGTTTACCTTTGGATACGTAACACTAGCACCATCTGGTGGAGGACAAGTTAGAAGCAATTCTTCAATTACCAGTGTTTTGTTTTTGTTTTTCTAAGTTTGTTATGTTTCAAAAAAGATGATCATTTTCCACAGAGACCAACTCTAGCAGTGGTACAGTTATCACACAAAGGATCCATACCAAGCCTGGGAGAATACAAAAAGTCTAACAACCAGAGGATCTAAGTATACTCCCAGATGGACATCCTATCATATCTTAGCTACAGAGCAATCTTTCAAAAGAACAGAATTCTCTTGGCTACTTCTCTTTTGGTGCCCCATACCAAAGTGATGAAAAGAACACTTTACAACCACAAAAAAACCTAAAATGGACAGATCCGAATTACCAACTAAAAAGCAGAGCTTTAATTTGGACTTTGGGATTCCAAACTTCACAGAGATGACAAACTCAATGGTACCTTCAAATGTCATCATGGGGAAAAGCAAATCAACAAACTGAAGGACAAAGAAGATGGAAAGTTTGTCTCCTATTTGTAGATTAAGTCCCTCTACTGAGGCAGAAGAAATTTCGACAAAGAATGGCATGAGCAGAAATTGTCGTTTCCCATTACCTTCCACAGTAAGCATCTCACTATCTCTCTTCCCTCCTTCCCCGCATTCTGCTTTTCTTTTTCAAAATCCCTCTTTTACCTTTTTTCTCCACCTGTATCTGATACCAACATAAAGCTGTTATAAGTACTGCATGGCACCACTAAGGGAACTGAAGAAAAAACCTGCCACAGGACCAACTACAAGACCTGCTGCATAAGTGGCATTAGACTAAGCAAGAGGCAAGGGCCTGGTTGACTCTGGGACAGGAAAAGCAGGCTCACAGAGAGGAAGGAACAATAACTGTGGAAGAAATCATTATTTGCAACAGTACTATAAACATTTCAGGTTCACCGCTAACAAGATACAAAACCTAAGGGGGCAGGGAATAAATACTGTTCTAATTTTATAATTAAAATGTTCTTTGGTCAACATTTTGAAATGTATTGACTTAAAAAACATAGTACGTCAACCCACCTGCCATCCCCCCAAAACACCCAAAAGTTGCTTCTCCTGATTCTTGCAGTTAACTCCAAAATTATCAATTTCTTATGTACTCAAATTTGTATTTACTCATATAATACCAGATTATCTGCATTTGTTTATACTTTTCAAGTGCAACTTCATTCAGATACAAGTTGCACAAGGAATTCTGAAGTTTTCTTAACGAAGAGAAAAGTTTGCTTTATTTACTCTTCTACTGCTCCTATGTCTTGTTTTTTTATTTTTAGCTTAAATGCATCTGTGGGAGTTTGTCCAGTAATAAATATGAGAAGTTCAGATTGCTATGGAATAGATTTTTTAGAATAAAATATATTGCAAATTATTCTACTCCATCATTATCTAATAACATAAGAGAGAATTAGCCAACTTTGAGAATATTCTAATATTTTGCTATATTTTCCCAATAATACTATTAAAAGCGTTAAAAAAGAATGACAACAAAAAAGAAAATCCCAAATAAACAAACAGAAAAAAAAAGCAAAAGGAAAGAACAGTAAGAAGTAAATAATAATTAAAAAGAGAAAGACAGAAGCAGAGATATACTTTGCCGGCAACAAACAGCCCAGTTCTTTTCTACCTATAGTTGAATATAGTTTTGGAAATAACAATGGTTTCTGCTATATTCACTAATATGTTTCTATACTGTACTGTTAACATCTCAGCGAACTCCGCTAACAAATGACATACATTCATGACGCCATTCCTCACTTCTCCCTTTCTCCCTTCTCTTACATTTGTTTATCCCTCTCCCCATGAACTCTACTTCCCTCTGTACTTATACCTCAGCAGGAGTCACCACTATCCAGTCAAAGGAGACCCTATCTACAAACTTCATCTAACATACTCACCTCCAGTTTGGATCTTGAAGCTCTATTCTGGAGCAGCCTCAACTTTTAAAATTTCTGTTGGCCACCCAGCTAATGCTGAAAAAAAAAAAATTCTGAAAACACATGCTATGTACAGATCAGCCTCTTTTCTAATCATGGTTTTTAAAGTACACTGAACAGATGGAGGGAAAGAATGAGTTGCTCAGTTCAGCCGGCTGCTCCATTTACTTCTTTATCTATAGTCAGATCTTTACTTTTTTGGGATCACTGCACATTTCTGACTCTGCTATATTACACTGTGTAAATATTTAGGAGACATAATTCCTTTCAGGGATCTAAATTTCTACTGTCGTTATGGCAAATGAACCTGTTTATGCTATGTTCATTAACTAACAGCAAGCCTAAAAGAACACAGGAATTTACCAACATATGGTACACAAACATCACAATCATAAAGCTTCTCACAGGGACGTATCAAGAACATGAAAGGCCAGTTTATTTTTACTCTCATTGCCCTATAATTTCCTTTAACTCTACTAAAATAGTCCTTAATTCAAACCTTTCCTGCAGTTACAGGAACAGGGTAGACTGAATGTACATAAATGGTACCAAAAACAACCCATACTTCCACTTAACTTTCCTTGAATCTAGAGCAGTAATTCTCAAACTGGAGCCTACATCAGAATTAGCTGGAGGGTTTGATACAGACTGCTGGGCTGCACCCCCCTAGTTTCTACTTCACTGTGGCTGAGAATTTGCATTTCTAAGAAGTTCACTGGGCCGGCGCGGTGGCTCAAGCCTGTAATCCCAGTACTTTGGGAGTCCGAGACGGGCGGATCACGAGGTCAGGAGATCGAGACCATCCTGGCTAACACGGTGAAACCCCATCTCTACTAAAAAAAATACAAAAAAAACTAGCCGGGCAAGGTGGCGGGCGCCTGTAGTCCCAGCTACTCGGGAGGCTGAGGCAGGAGAATGGCGTAAACCCGGGAGGCGGAGCTTGCAGTGAGCTGAGATCCGGCCACTGCACTCCGGCCTGGGTGACAGAGACTCCCTCTCAAAAAAAAAAAGAAGTTCACTGGTGAATTAGATACTTCTGGTCCTGGGACTACTCTTTTTAAGGTTTGTTGAGGTATAATTTACATTACATAAAATTCACCCATGTTAAGTGTATATAATTCAATGACTTTTAATAAATGTTGTACAACCATCACTAAAATTCAATTTCATATTAATTTTTTTCTTTTTTTTAAGAAACTGCCAGCCAGGTGTGATAGCTCATGCCTGTAATCCCAGCACTTTGGGAGGCTGAGGTGGGCAGATCACGAGGTCAGGAGTTCAAGACCAGCCTGACCAACATGGTGAAACCCCATCTCTACTAAAAATACAAAAATCAGCCGGGCATGGTGACACACACCTGTAATCCCAGCTACTCAGGAGGCTGAGGCGGGAGAATCGCTTGAGATCGCACCACTGCACTCCAGTCTGGGTGACAGAGTGAGATTCCGTCTCAAAAAAGAAAACTGCCTAGGTGCAATGAAAGAAGGCTCCAGTTTGTTCATATCCTTGACAATACTTGTTATTTGTCTGTCTTTTTAGTATAGCTATTTTAGTGGTTTTGAAGTGGTATCTACTTATAATTTTACTTATATTTCTTTAATCATTAATGATGCAAATCATTTACTCAATGTGCTTATTGGCCTTTTCTAATCTTCTTTAGTGAAATATCTATTCTGCCCATTTTTAATCGGTTTGTCTCCTTACTAGTGAGTCAAAAGTGTTCTTTATGTATTCTAACTACAAGTCTTTTATCAGATACAATATTTGCAATTATTTTCTCCCAATTTCGGTTTATCTTGTCATTCTCTTAATGGTTTTCTGAAACACAAAGTTGTGTGTGCTCATTTTGATTTTTGAAAATTACTTGATATATAACTGTTCATATCCTTGGGGTATTTTGGGGGGTACATGTGGTAATTAGATACCTGTATATAATGTGTAATGATCAAATCGGGTATAAGTGGGATATCTGTCACATCAAACATCTATTTTTCTTCGTGTTGAGAACATTACAATTCTATTCTATTTAAAAATATATAATAAATTACTGTTAATTATAATTTCCCCACTGTACTACTGAATACTAGAACTTATTCCTTCTATATAACTTCTTCATGCCCCCAACTCTGGTGACTACCATTCTAATCTCTATCTCCATGAGGTCAACTTTTTTGTCTCCTACATATAAGCGAGAACATGCAATACCTGTCCTTCCATGTCTGGCTTATTTCAGTTAGCATAATGGCCTCCAGTTCCATCCATGTTGCTGCAAATGACAGGGTTTCATTCTCTTTTATGGTTGAATAATATCCCATTGTGTATACATACCACATTTTCTTTATCCATTCATCAGTTGACAGATACTTAGACTGATTCCATATCTTGGCTAATGTGAATAGTGTTGCAATAAACACGGGAGTACGATATCTCGTCAACATACTGAGTTTCTTTCTTTTGGATATATACTCAGCAGTGGGATTGCTGACTTATATGGCAGTTCTATTTTTAGTTTTTTTTTTAGAGAACCTGTATAGAGTTTTCCACAATGGCTATACTACTTTACCTTCCCACCAACAGTGTATGAGTGTTCCCATTTCTCCACATCCTCTCCAGCATTTATTTTTTACCTTTTTGATAACAGTTATTCTAACTGTGGTGAAATGACATCTCATTGTGGTTTTGATTTTCATTCCTTTGATGATTAGTGATGCTTAGCATTTCTTTAATATATCTAGTGGTTATTTGTATGTCTTCTTTTGAGAAATGTTTGTACAGGTCTTTTACCTATTTCTTAATCACAGTATTCGTGGGTTTTCTTTTGCTATTGAGTTGTTTCACTTCCTTATATGTTCTAGTTATTAATCCCTTTGTGATAGTTTGCAAATAATTTCTCCCATTCAGTAGGCTATTTCTTCATTTTCTTGATTGTTTCCTTTGTTGTGCAGAAGCTCTTTAGCTTGACGTAATCCCATTTATCTATTTTTGCTTTGTCTGTGCTTTTGAGCCCTTACCCCAAAAATCTTTGCCCAGACCACTGTTCTGCAGCATTTCCCCCATTGTTTTCTTTCAGCAGTTTTATAGTTTCAGGTCTTACATTTAAGTCTTTAATCCATTTTTAGTTAATTTTTATATATGGTAAAAAATTGGGATCTAGTTCCATTCTTCTGCACATGGATATCCAGTTTTCCCAGCATCATTTATTAAAGAGGCTGTTCTTTCCCCAATGTGTGTTCTTGGCACCACTGTCAAAATGAGTTGGTTCCACGTGTACAGATCTATTTCTGGGTTCTCTCTTCTGTTCCATTGGTCTATGTGTCTGTTTTTATGCTAGTATCATGCTGTTTTGGTTATAATAGCTTTGTAGCATACTTTGAAATCAGGTAGTGTGATGCCTCCAGCTTTGTTTCGCTCAGGGTTGCATTAGCTATTTGGGGTCTTTTGTTGTTTCATTTGAATTTTTAGTATTTTTTTTCTACTTCTATGAAGAATGTCACTGGTATTTTGATAGGTATTGAATCTGTAGGTCACCTTGGGTATTAAAGATATTTTAACAATATTAATCCTCCCAACCTATGAGCATGGAGTATTATTCCAACTTTCTGTCCTCTTTAATTTCTTTCACCAGTATTTTATAGTTTTCCTCGGAGAAATCTTTCACTTCTTTGGTTAATTTTATTCTGTGTGTGTCTCTGTGTGTGTGTGTGTGTGTGTGTGTGTGTGTTTGGTTATTCTGTGTGTGTGGTGTGTGGTGTGTGTGTGTGTAGCTATTATAAATGAGACTGCTTTCTTGATTTATTTTCCAGATTGCTGCTAGTATATATAAACAATATTGATTTTTTTTTTTTTTTAAAGACAAGGTCTGGCTCTGTCACCCAGGCTGAAGTGCAGTGGCACAACCACGGCTCACTACAACCTCCACCTCCCACGCTCAAGCCATCCTGCCACCTCGGCCTCCCAAGTAGCTGGGACTATAAGCACATGCCATCATGCCCAGCTAATTTTTTTGTAGAGACTGGGTTTCACCATGTTGCCTAGGCTGGTCTCGAAATCACGAGCTCAAGCAATCCACCCGCTTTGACCTCCCAAAGTGCTGGGATTACAGGCGTAAGCCACCACAGTTGGCCAACAATACTGATTTTCATATGTTGATTTTGTATTCGCAACTTTACTGAATTCATTTATCACTTCTAAAAGTTTTTTGGTGGAGTCTTTAGGTTTTTAAAATAAAAGATCATGTTGTCTGCAAACAAGGATAATATGACTTCTTCCTTTCTAATCTGGATGCTCTTTATATCTTTCTCTTGCCTCATTGCTCTGGCTAGGTCTATGTTGAATAGAAGTGGGAAAGTGGGCATACTTATCTTGTTCTGGATCTTAGTAGAAAGGCTTTCAGTTTTCCCCCATTCAGTATATTAGCTGTGGGTTTGTCATATATGGACTTTATCATGTTGAGGTATGTTCCTTCTCTACTCAATTTGTTGAGAGTTTTCATCATGAAGGTACATTGGATTTTACTGAATGCTTTTTTAGCATCTACTGAAATGATCATATGGGTTTTTGTCCTTGATTCTGTTGATGTGATGTATCACATTCACTGACTTGCACACATTGAACCATCCTTGCATACTTGGGATGAATCTCACTTGAAACACAAAACTTTTTAATTTAAAAAAAAAAATTAATTTTTAATTTAAAATATTTTTAGACAAGATATCACTCTGTCACCCATGCTGGAGTACAGTGGCATGATCATGGCTCACTGCAGCCCCAAACTCCTGGGCTCAAGCAATATTCTTGCCTTGGCCTCCCAAAGTGCTGAGATTATAGGCATAAGCCACTGTACCCAGCAAAAGTTTTTAATTTTGATGAAGTCTAGGACCACACTCTGAGAATCACTAGAATCACTGTTCTAAAGCCTCAAAAACTCAAAAGAAATACCAAGCCCTTGAAAAATGTGAAAGCTTATACATAAATATCTCTCGTAGCTTCAACTTTTCTGTTTTGTTTTAGCAAAGCCTATCATAACTGGCATCCTAAACATATTAGCCCTTTTTATAAAGAAAAGAAAACTTGCAACTGACTTTAATATATTATGGAATAAATAAATCTATTTTCATTTATTTCAGCTTCAGATGGGCCTGAGCTATCCCCTAGGAAGACTGGATGGAGTGTTCATACTAAAGAATATGGATTGCTGTGCCAGTGTTTTCAGAATCATTGGTCAGTCCTATGGCTTTTGACATCCTACTTATGAAAAATATAAGAAATATGTCTACTTTACAAATTAATAAGAAAGATAAATGGTGCACTGTGGTAAAGATTACAGAGAACAGGCCGGGCGCGGTGGCTCAAGCCTGTAATCCCAGCACTTTGGGAGGCCGAGACGGGCGGATCACGAGGTCAGGAGATCGAGACCATCCTGGCTAACACAGTGAAACCCCGTCTCTACTAAAAAATACAAAAAACTAGCCGGGCGAGGTGGCGGGCGCCTGTAGTCCCAGCTACTCGGGAGGCTGAGGCAGGAGAATGGCGTAGACCCGGGAGGCGGAGCTTGCAGTGAGCTGAGATCCGGCCACTGCACTCCAGCCTGGGCAACAGAGCGAGACTCCGTCTCCAAAAAAAAAAAAAAGATTACAGAGAACAAGCATATCATCTTAAAAATACATTTGATTTATCTTGGCATTTTTGTCTAATTTTATTAGTCATTTTCATTTTAGAGCCATTTAAAATAATTCACATTCCAATTCAGCCCTTTCTTTGTTGAAAATCTATTGTACTTCAAGTTAAGAGGAACCAAAGATGGCAGCTAAAGTTCAAATCTTGTCTTATACCATAATTAGCAACAGTATGAAACATACTTCAACAAATGTAAAACATGTTTGATTCAGGTCAAAGTATTATTAAGGTTGTTCATTTACAAGGTGAAACCCAAAATAATGCATAGTTTTTCCTTAGTGATTATCCACTTCTAAAAAGTAAATCCAAAGAGGAGAAGGCTTATATGAATGCTATTTCTATAACCTAAGACATATATTCTGTGATGCTATAGAAAAACTGTTCTAATAAGAAGAATCCAGTTAAAAGATAAAGACAGTTTAAATTTGCAAGAAGAATCCTTCTTTATATAATTCAAGTCAGTGTAGCTAGCCTAAGCAAGAAGCTTTCTTTACTGAAGAGCTACTAAGCTTCTACTATAAAATATTTTCAAATATTTATGTTCCAATTCATGGATCTTATTGATAACATAAAAGTCATTAGTCCTTATTGCCTTCTAATTGCTCAAGATGGATTTTACATATCTACTAGTCTTCACAAATTATCTACTAGTCTTCACAAATTACACTATATGGAACAAGCCTGTTGGCCCATCTTCATTCTCCCTTTTCCATGTGCCACTTAAAGCCACTTGAGAAAAAGCTTTCCAAAGTGATGCCAGAGGATGTAGCTTCACATCTGACCCACAATCTTTCAACATGGTCTGGTTCCCAAAAAATGACTTTTAGGGCATTTTTTCATCCAATCTTTTTATGTTTTTTTGCAATTCAAAAAGATTACAGTCATTGGAATTTCTTTTCCAAATTACACCAAATTAGACTATCACCATCTCTGTGATGTAATCAGACTTGAGATTCAAGACAAAGATTAATATATTAGAAATAGAGGAAATAGTTTACTCAATAGCATACAGCCAATTATAATTTAACCATAATATTAAAAGGTAATAATATGCAAAATAATAATACTTTTTTACGCCTTCCTTTTTTACCAGAGTTCAATTTCCTTCCTTAAACAGGCAGCTATTAATTACTAGAAGGAAAAAACTTATCACTTATCAAGTAAACACTTCTCCTGTCTTTCATTACTAATCAATCACCTAGACTCAGAACATTTAGATGGCTCAAGAGGGAAAAGGGAAGAGGAAGCAGCAAGGACCTTAAACAGGAGGTCTTATGCCTGGCAGTTTTAGATTTGATGGTCATCAGTGTGCACATGTGTATGACATATAATCATAACAGAAGCTCATCGTCAAAAATCTGCAATTTCCTAGTGAAGTTTTTAATAAAAATGAGGAGTAAGGATGGGAACACCCCACCAACCCTCATTATTATCTAGTGAAGTCCAGAAAATAATCACTAAAACCTTTACTTCTACAAAGATCAAGTTAGTATCACACCAAATAGGTGCAAAGGAGAATAAGGACACATAAACACAACTGAACCTTCTACACAAAACCTGTGGTGCACTCTCAAAAATAACTGAACTGTACCACTTCAGCAATTTATCCATCTATGAACAAATGCCCTCAGCCTATTCCTGAGAAAGGAAAAAATCAGTTATATCTGTCTTCATCTTCATCTTGTCTGAAAATCTTGACATTTTTCAGCAAGTAAAGGTTCCAAATGGCAGGTGTCAGAATGTCTTAGCCTCACATGTGGTGCTAGAAGGCAGAAAAAGCAGCAGCAGCATGTGGTCATGTCAGAGCCACAAAAAAGCCGCCTAGAGAGCACATTTCGAAAAGAGCAAACCTCAGACTCAGTTAAATCAATCTAGTGCTAGATGCCACTATCAGAACAAAGCTGTGGTGCCAAGGATTAGCTGCCCAGAGAAACATTCAACTCAAGGCTCTCACATAAGGGAAAATAGCTGAGCACAATGGCACCTGTCCATATCCTGTGTGTATAATTGGATCAAACGGCAGAGAAGAAAATGGCCACCAAATTCTTTGTTTAATCTACAAATTAGTATAATTTTCTCAAGGTCCTTTTCAGTTATTCTAAGGTAAATAAGATGAATCTCCTGCATTTGCACAATACTTAAGAGCTTCCTGAAGTGTTTTAGGATCTACTAACTCAAACCCATTTTAATATTTACAGCTTTATCAGGAAGTCAGGAGCATAAGTAAGCTCCTCATATTTGGAGTAAGAGAGACCTGAAGAGTTAAATAATCAGACCAAAATAATCTAAAACCAAGACTTACATCCTCTGCCTAATCCTCTCCTTCCAGTCATCTTTTCACTGGTTTTACCAATAATAAGAAAGCTTTGGAGGCTTTTAAAAGTTGTTTGTGAATATCAGTCAATTACCATTTTTGTTCCCAGAAGTTAACATAATTAGCATGATAGTATACTTTGTTGCTACTCAGACCTGAGTCTAAGAAAGGATAATAATGTTTAAGGAATACTCAAAGCAGGAGATGCTGGAGAAACATAGGGAGGATCATTTATTGTCAAGCCATCTGGTTAGATACATCAGAAATCAAACAAACTAGGATTCACTCAGATGAGCAGTACATGATTAATAATACAATCCATCCATGGAAAAAGCAAATTTGTCCTCATTTAGGTTTTCTTTTTTTTTTCTTTTTTTTTTTTTTTTTTGAGACAGAGTCTGGCTCTGTCGCCCAGGGTGCAGTGCTGTGGCCAGATCTCAGCTCACTGTAAGCTCCGCCTCCCGGGTTTATGCCATTCTCCTGCCTCAGCCTCCAGAGTAGCTGGGACTACCAGGCGCCCGCCACCACGCCCGGCCAGTTTTTTGTATTTTTTTAGTAGAGATGGGGTTTCACTGTGTTAGCCAGGATGGTCTCGATCTCCTCACCTCGTGATCTGCCCGTCTGGGCCTCTCAAAGTGCTGGGATTACAGGCTTCAGCCACTGAGCCTGGCTAGGTTTTCATTCTCTAATGGAACACACACAGGGATCACTGGGCCAAAGATTCATACTTCAAAGCCACTTCAGTTCCTCTCTTATGGCACAAGATAAAGCACAAGCAGGAGCCAGGACTTTACTTGTATTTAACTTAGTAATACTTTAACGTAAAACAGTGCCAACAGAAAGGCCTTTGGAAGTATCCAGAACAGGTATGATCTTCTAATTCTCTCACAGAGAAGTTGAGGTTTCCTCTATAATATTTTTTACTCCCTAATGAAATTTTTTATTCCCCACTGACATTTATTTATTTGCCATACACTTGTGCCTATTTCACACTAAAACAGCCCAGGGGAGCCTACATTATCTTGCCTTGTCATCAGGTAGCAAGTACTATTCTTAAATTCTATGCTCAATTAATTTCTCATCTTCATATTTTCAGATCTTCTTCTAAGGCCAATTAAAATATACAGCATGAAAAGGATAAAAACACCTATTAATAACAGACCCATAGTCATATGAAGACTCAGAGTATTCTCACATATATGTTCTACAGTCTAAAAATCAAATGCAAATTAAATAAAGTGCATATTAAATAAAAAGTGTTTTCTAAATTAATTTCTTATTCACCATTTAGTCTGCAGGTTTCCAGTTCTTTAAAACAAGTCATTTTGATATGATTTCTATGTCTGCTGTCTTTTTTCCTACACACTTGGCTGACTTAATTGATTCCAGACTTTCTAGCATCTCACATATCTGTTTTATAGACTGAAATAGAGGGTTTTGTTTTTCATTAATATGGATAAAAACCGATTTGTGTTCATGTTTGGCATATAGTAAAGAATGAGTGTTGGTAAAAACGAGGTCTGATGCTGTTGTCGAGAAATGTTTATTGCTTAAGATCATGAAAATGGAAAACTGACACATGAAATGGAAAAGCTCTGCATTATCAGACTTGGTATGTATCTCGACTGAAATACAAGCAGGACTAACCAGACACATATCTCATAATTTTCAGTGTCACTGTACAATCATATTAACAGTGGTCAGTTTTTTCCAATCCACAGAAAAGCAAGCAGACAAACCAAGGCACTTAAATGTCACTTGGCTAACGACACACGTTTCAACCTCTTTTACAAATCACAAAACACTATGCTTATTAAAATCACAGACCATTCTCTGAAACTTACAAATAATCCATATTAGGCTAGGTGCAGTGGCTCACACCTGTAATCCCTGCACTGTGGGAGGCTAAGGAGGGTGTAGATTACCTGAGGTCAGGAGTTCGAGACCAGCCTGGCCAACATGATGAAACCCCGTTTCTACTAAAAATACAAAATATTAGCCCGGCGTGGTGGCAGGCCCCTATAATCCCAGCCTCTCAAGAGGCTGAGGCAGGAGAATTGCTTGAACCCGAGAGGTGGAGGTTACAGTGAGCTGAGATTGTGCTACTTCACTCCAACCTGGATAACAAGAGCAAAACTCCATCTCAAATAATAATAATAATCCATATTCAGTCAATTCTCCCTGAAACCATGAAAATCATCTAAAATTTCTTTTGATATCCCTGGCAATTTTAACACTTAATTGTTGGGTCTAATTTTTGGCAAATACATTTTATCTTAACAATTCTCAATGCTCAGATGAAATCCTAAGTGGTAGAAAAAAAGAACCAAGACAAATAAATAAATAAATAAATAAATAAACATAACCTGGTCTAATCTTACCTAAAAGGAATGACATTTCTCCCATCCCTTCTTACTGTTCCCTGCCCCAAGTTCTTAAAGCTTGACCAATAGATATTTACACATAATTTTTAAAACACAATATGCTAAACAAATTTAGAAGGTTGTTCAGCTATTCAGTCACACTATAAATGCATCTAGTCTTAAAACTGATTTTAAATATAAAAATAACACAAATTAGAAGAAAGCTAAAGCTGTGTTCCTCAAATTCCCAAAGGTAAACGAGGAAAGGAAAAGTCATAGCTGTCACTTAATACACACTGAACACCATGTGTAAAGAAAATTGGCAATATAATCTCATCCTGAAGAATTTAAACTACAGACTTCCTGATTTTCCAATGTTGGAAATTACCTCTCACAGAAACTATACACAATGGCTGAAGAAACTTTTAAAATTATTTTATTTCCTCTAACTTTATTTTAAGTATAAAGTCTCCATTCCAAAATAAATTTTAAAGGACGTGATGTTGTCCTAAAAATACAGTCTTTTATATGACAGGACTCTAGTGAATTTTTCCTGTTAAGTTTTCTAACTCAAAATTAGGACAACTACAAGTGAAATTAGTATCTCTAATATTATTGTAGTATATCACATACATGGAGTCATATTCCAACATTATTTTCAGGTAAAAGTTAAAAAAACAAAATCAAAAGTATGTTAGAATACAAACCCAATGTGTGATATGCTATGTTGACTTAACTTTGACTTTTTTATTCTTAGAACTTTCTTTTCCTTAGAGGAAAAGAGAACAGTGATATTTCTTCTTTATGAACAATTTTACCCAGTGAATTGCTAAACGTAATAAATGATTTTTACTAAAATAAATGTAAAAATGATTAAAGTCATAAGTCTTCATGAAACGAATTATTTATAGTCACAGGCATTCTTACACAATGGCATGAAAAATGCCATTTTCCCTATGTTTAAATGAGAGAAAAGAAAAAAGGAAGAGAAAGAAGAAAAGCAGACAGAAAAATGTTTGCAGGGCACGGTGAGTGGGGAGGTGGGGGCAGGGAGGTACACAGAGAGAGAACACATGCTAGCAAGGGAGGTGCACAGAGAGAGAACACATGCTAGCACACAAACTTACATGACCACCAAATCCATTGAAAATTTTTCTTTCACTAAAATACTTAGGATACCAACCAATAATGGCTTGTTCTGAAGCAAAAGAATGTAACCAGTTGATACCAAGCAACCTACTTCTCCAAATCATCTACCCACCCTAATCTCCGATTGATATATTGGTAATAAAATCAATGCATTTTCCTCACCTGGAATAAGTCACTATTATCAGCAAATTTGAGAGTACCAACTTCTAACCTTATCTAGTAAAGAACAAAATTATACGTATTAGAAACACACATACATGGCCGGGCACTGTGGCTCACGCCTGTAATCCCAGCACTTTGGGAGGCCGAGGTGGGCAGATCACGAGGTCAGGAGATCAAGACCATCCTGGCTAACACAGTGAAACCCCATCTCTACTAAAAATACAAAAAATTAGCCGGGCATGGTGGCGGGTGCCTGTAGTCCCAGCTACGCGGGAGGCTGAGGCAGGAGAATGGCATGAACCCGGGAGGCGAAGCTTGCAGTGAGCCGAGATCCCGCCACTGCACTTCAGCCTGGGCAACACAGCAAAACTCCGTCTCAATTAAAACACACACACACACACACACACACGCACGCACGCAAAGAAGAAACTAAAGGTCACATTTTCCCTTTCTTCCAAGCTACTCCACAGGCTTAGAAACCAGGTTTGTCTCCAGATATTTTTCATTTTCCTTTTTCTTTTTTAAGACAGAGTCTCACTGTGTTGCCCAGGCTGGAGTGCAGTGGCGCAATCTCAGCTCACTACAGCCTTGTATTCTTGGGCTCAAGTGATCCGCCCATCTCAGCCTCCTAAGTAGCTGGGATTACAGGCGTGTGCCACCATGTCCATCGAATTTTTAAATTTTCAGTAGAGACAAGGTCTCACTATGTTGCCCAGGCTGGTCTCAAACTCCCGAGCTCAAGCAATCTTCTCACCTCAGCCTTCCAAAATGTTGGGATTACAGATGTGAGCCACCATACCCAGCTAGATATTTTTTCAAACACCTATTTCATTTCTAGTTTGGTTATTTAAATATTCCCCCAAATACTTAGAGAAACACAGATTTCTAAGATAATTTTTCAGAAATAAATTAGCATGCATGCTTATGTGTATATACACTCTACTTGTTTAAAGCTTTAACTTCATTATTTTAAAATGTAAGTTTTCCATTATATAGAGATATACACACAAACACACAAAGAACCTGTAATTAAAATTAGTCTTATTCTACTATTTTCAAGTGTGGGAAGGGATATTTTTAAAACAAAGAGTACTTTTTGAGTTAGACAGATGTAGACTATAATACAATTAAAGGATAAAGGAGCATAAAATTCACACATTTTATACCTAAATTTATTGTCCCTCTGGAAAGTTATGCTTTTGTCACAAAGATTAGAATTTATTGCATTACCCTTTAAAATACAGAAAAGTCTTTCCACTGTGTTAGACTATTTTAGGTGAGGCTCCTATGAAAAAACCAGCCAAGCAGCTTGAACTATCACATTAAATGGATCACAGGGTTTATAAAGTGCTGCTTCAAAGGCATTCCCTGCACTAAGTATCACAAACAGCAAGGGAAGACGCCACTTCAGGCCCAAGACTAAAATCGTTTTCCTGAATTGTTTGTCAAATTAAAATGTCAAAAATTATTCTATCAAATTCTGTCCCTAAGGATTCTAGCTCAATCCAAAAAGTAGCTACCAATTAGTAAAGCCGGGCCTTTTAACAGTACAAGAAATTTTTTCTATTGATATGTGAAATTAGCAGGTTCCAAAAAGAAAAGTTTCATCTCAGCAGTTAGTTTAAGTGCTACTGATAGCTATAATCACATGCAGGCTGCAATTCCTTTTTCAAAGACTTTTCAAATGAACAAATACAAAGAAAAAAGAGAAACACAAGTGTATTCATAGTGAATGACTGCCTAGGATTATAGTTATAAAAAGCCAAGGTTAGAGATCCAGATATCCATGAGTATTGTGAACTAACAAACCAAAGTCAAACGAAATCTCTGCTAACTCTTTTGACAAGGTCAGCGCACCCATCCCTTAGCACAAAAACCGACTGAATTGCAGGCTGTACAAGGTGCTCCAGGAAAATAAAACCTACCACCAATCATTTAACATTTTTCTATTGCTTTGGATGAGCAAATAAAATCCTCTAAGAAAAACATTTCCTGTTCACTTTGTTGTTTCCCCAAAGCTGCATATCTTTCAGAAACTGACTTGTTAGAAGTATCCATTCATTAGCAGCATAAATATACAGATATAATAAGACATTCTTGGCAGCCAATCATACTGTATCTTTTTCACTTGCCACTCCAGATGAATTTTTATAGTACATTTATAATTTATCCACAGAAGTAAGAGTAATGTTCATCTACCAGAAAGAACTATGAGTGTTCATGAACTTCCCCCAAAAAGTTCTAAAACTTTATGTCAAGGAATAAAAATACAAGTAACAGGAAAAACATGCTCACATATAAGACTGTTTACATGAGGCATGTACTTAAGTTGCCTAAGTTTACGGTTTGGCAAAAATCATTAAATGACCTGTGGCTACTAGAGTGATCAAAGTTTCAATTTTAACTGTAGTGAGAAACAATGTTATCAGCAAAAATTTAATGGTATATATTCACATGCATATATTCCTTCTGCACTTTTCATAAAGAGCCTCTTAGACTTGAATTATCAAATACTTCCCAGTGTTGACGCTTTTTAAAGTCTCCATTCCCAGATACCAAGCATCTTGGCATTGTGGCTAAGCAATGACAAACATCATTTCCTATTGATTCTACTTACCTCATCAAGACTGCCAAAATCCAGTTACGTAAAGAATTATTTTCAACAGCCACCTTCAATTACAAATGTTTGACATGATCACAGACTTCCAATGCTAATCTCCTTTCAAGTTGAAATACTCACACAAGAGCCCTTTGAGACACACAGCATGGCTATTTGCTTTGCTTTGCTTTATCCTGCAAAGAGGCTGAAATACACTGGAATCTTCTCTTCTCCACAGTTAATGCAATACACATCTTTTATGCAAAGTGGTATGCAGACCAACATGCTTTTATCAAGATAAGAGTCTTGCCAAAGGGATTTTCTAGGTTGAAATACTATTTCTCTAACATGAGCTTCTAAACCTGAAGGCTGCTTAAAGAAAAGGAAAGAAAATTTACATGTAATTGACTATCATTTCTCCAAGTGTTCTACCTATAGACCATACTTCCTTAGTTTACATACATTTGCATGACTTGAATACTACATCTGTAACTTCAGAGTCCTATTGCTAACCACAATTCTGGACTTAGAAACTTTCAGCCTAGTTTAGTGAGAATACGCATCACTTACCCAATGAAAAGAAAAACTGAATCTATAAAGGATAATCCTATCAACATACTAAATTGTACTTATCTGTTGAAGAGATACTTTTAAATTCCAAAAAATAAAAATTTTCTGGCACACCAAATTCAGGCATTTATACCAAGGGCAAATATCAAACTCTACTATTTCCATGTGATAACCAACTAGGGCTTTGAACACAAAGACAATGATTATGCTTTACGTGTAGGAAGATTCATGAAAATCTGCTCTTACACTGAATTTTTATAAGTCAAAATCCATTTTAAATGCAACAAAGAGCTCACCAGCTAAAGGAACTACACAGTGAAATTTTTACATTGCCAAGGATTCACTGGTAAAGTGCTGATTATCCCTTATTTTATGAACTTTTAACTTATGATTATATGTTTGGAATTTGTATAAGTGAATATTTTTCTTTATGCCTGTATTATTCCTAGGTTAGTAATGGAAATATGGACCTCCAAATTCTGTTAGAGAAAAGAAAGGTCTGTCCCCCTTAACCTACTAAGGGAAGTAGAAACAGACACAAACCTCATGCTGAGAAGGACCAAGCAAGCACACAATAAACACACAAATTACCCCCAGAACACATGCCCCTCTGGCAACAGAAAGCAAAATCAAAAAGCAAGAAATCAAGCTCTACTTTGCTGTCAAATGCTCTACTTCTGAGCTATATACCCCCATGGCCTCAAACTCTACTTTGAAACTCTTTCCTTTCTGGCCCTAACACTATTCTTCTGTAACTTTTACCCCATGGCTCCGGCAAGAACATATCCATAGGATAGCATGCCAGACAGCTGGACAGATCTTCTTTCCCCACATGCTTCATCATACGAAACTGTGTTAGCCCAAACGTAATCCGTAACCATTTCTTGCCATCTGCTGAGATTTCAGGCTCAAAAAAAATGTCCACGTATAATGAGAATATATGGTACCTAGTCTAGTTATGTAACAAGGACTAGATTACAACCTGAAAGTTCCTCTTCTCCAGAATGCTCCCTTAAGGAAACAAAACAAAACAAAAAACTGACCAGTTAATAAAATACTTAGTTTCAGCCTAGCACTGAGACAAATTCTGTTCATGCTGAATTTGAATTCTAAAGTGTATAAAAGTTGAAGAAGATGAAAAATTCAAAAGGTGTTATATTTCACAACCTTAATAAAAACGATTTGGCAGAGTTAGGACCTATAAAGAACAAACTCTGGCTGGCTTCATCATTGAGTCCTCAGGTACCTTCAAGACAATGAGGAGTCAGAGCAGATCTTTGAGGGTATTCTGACTTAAATACCGATCATGTATAATTTACGGAAATTCCTTAATGCTGAAAAAAAAGATGACAATTCATTAATCTGAATATAAATTCGGTCTTGGTTCAAAAGTGTTTTGTTTTTTGTTTTTTGTTTTTTTTGCTACTGTCTCCTCAACCAAAGATAAAAGGTAAAATTAAAGGGTGCTAAAGGCAAGTTTATTCTCTCAATTCAAACTTCCTGGTAATAGCTACCATAATAAAACAACGGAGAGGTAGAAAGGCAGCATGGTGTGCTAGGACTGTGAGATTTAGAATCAGATGACTTGGACTTAAGTCCAAACTCTTTAATCCATATTAGTTTATCAGTTTTCAGTTCAGTTTCCTCACCTATCAACTGTGAACAACACTTACAACCAGGGGGTTAAAGTAAGAAATAAATCAGAATAGGTATAAAAATACTTGATAAGTAGCAGTAAACCCATGGGATATGATTACAAAAAGTCTGAATTAAAGAATTTACTAAAATCTAGTTTTATTCATCTCTAAAGAAAAGTACATTTGAAATTCTTACTAATTAAGAGTATTATTTCCTACAACCTGATTTTTCACACCTTTCCAGTTCAGGAAATCACATTCTACGAAGTGGTGAAATAGTAACAAAGCAAATAAGCAGGGACCATTTGTTGTGAAGAAGTAGCATCTAGGATAACTACCAGTTCTGAATAATGCAAATATAGTTTCACAAGTACATGAGTATGAATCTCAAAAAAAATCAAATATGAAAAATAAAATTTGTGACAACTTACCTACGAAAAGGGAAGAAAATGACTGCTTTACCACTATGTTTAACTCCTAAAGTGCTACTGAGCGCATTCCAACACAAGTCATTTAGCTAACATTTAAACTAAAATTTGGCAGAAAAATAATTTTCTTACATGCCTACATAATATATGGCTAGAATGAAAACAAACATATATCACACTTCTGGATCCTTCTCGGCCAGAATCATATGGGATGAGGGGGGTGTGGAGGGTATTGAAACTCTCTGAGTTCTTCTGGCTCCATCATTACAGAACTCAATGAATAGGCTCAGTCAGGATTTCCAGAGGAAACACCTATTTTCATCCCAGTCTCTCTGGAATAAATACTTCTGAAAGTGTTCCAATTTTCACTTAAACCACTTTTAAAATTACTAACAACTTCCTTACACCTTACAAATTTAATAGCACTAACAATTTTCAAAGCATTTTCAAACAAAAACTCCAAGTCTCTCTTAGATTATGAACAGCTATGACAGATCATATTCTTGATCAAATATTCTTATGCAGTCTTTTAATCACTGGATGTCACTTTTTAATTTTAAAAGGAATTTCTGTATTTCATAAGAAAATATACCAGTAAGCAATATGACTAAGACACTTGGAAATTAACAGTGTTTCAAGCTCAAGAACAGCAAATTCCATGAGAGCAGGGGAACAAGAGAGAGTAGAAATCATATCCTACATACATACATGTGGAACCATTTCAGAATTAAAGGAGATGTATTATTAGCTACTGAGTGTTAACATTTATAGTTTCTATGGTCGGACACTGTTATCCTACATGTGTATTAATTTCTTTAACTGTCACAGCAAACCTATTATTATCCCATATATTAGCTGAGGAAACTAAGGTAGAGAGGTTGGGTAATTGTTAAAGGTTATACAACTAGTAGGTGGCAGAGTTGGGATCTAAGCACAGACAGTCTGACTCTAGAACCCATATTCTTAACACATATTGTGAGCTATATACTATATTCAGTACAGTGTAGATAGTTTAGGTAATTCACATATTCCTGAGACGTGGGTATTTTAGAAAACTTAAGCTCAGAAAGATTCAAAAACTTGCCCAAAGTCAGCCAGCTAGCAAGAAGCAGAGCTGAGGTTCAAACCCAAGACTGTCTAACTCTGGAGTCTATGGCACTATATTACCTCCTAAGGAGGCAGTGACTCTACCACCATGACAAACCCTAACCAATCACTATGCTATTTATTTCTCCTCCTCTGTCTCACCTGATTATTGTCTTAATAGAGAAGGTATGAAAACAAAAATAGATTATATGAAGAAAGAAAACCAGCAGCCAAGAAAGACCTGAAAGATGATTTAAGTACAGTGTTGTAGTATTTCTAAGTCATCTCTATACAGAAAGACCACTGTCAACAATTTCTATCATCAGTAGGTAGGTCATAAATTCACCTTCTCATAATCACTGGGCATGGTGGCTGATTCACTCCATGACAAGTCCCACAGACACACTCCAAAGGGAATCCCTAGATATAACTTCAGCAGCCCCTGCCTTGCCCTCTGTGTTACCTATGTTTTTCTTTCACTCCCAAAACACTCCTAGTCAAGTATTCAGCCTTGACTTTAAATACAGAGGAAAGAAAAGGATAGACCTAATAAGCTCATTTCAAAGTGCCAGGAACTGTGTTTAATTAAAAAACAAAATTCTACATATAGCACTAAATATATGAATTGCACCAAAGGCTAAAATGAGAATCTTTTCCTGTTAAAAAAGGGGACAAAACAGACATTCCAAACATGTAAACAAAAATATATGACAGTACACTATTATTTTTCAAAAATAAATATTAGGGATAAGCAGCAGTTGGAGCTGTTTTGAAAGATGGGATCTGTGTGCTTAATAGTATCCCTGCCCCCACAAAAATCCATATTCTGAAAAAGTACCATAAAATATGCACATGCGATAAGATACTATTCAGCCATCCTTAAAAATGATGAGAGGCCTTTAAAATGGTATTTATCTGTAACACATTAATGAGTGAAGGAAAAAACAGGTATCACTGTTAAATTATGTAACACACACACATAGAGATATATCTGGAATAGTGTTCACCAATATAATAATGATTGTTATCCCTTGATGGAAGTAGAGATAATTCTCTACATTGCTCTTTGGATTATTCTGTACTGTTAAAAGTGCTTACAGGAGTAGATATTTCCACAAAAACAATAGAAATATTCTTAATTTGTAAGTGTAGAGGTATAAAAAGATACATTCTGATTTCATTAAAAAAGTATTGCTTTTTTAAAAAAGCTAAGTACCCTCACCATATATATGCTGTCAGGAATTTTAACGTGATTCTGTAGGAAAGGCATTTCGTTAATATAAATAAAAGATATATTAGAATTCATAGGTTCTGGTTAGCACAGAATATATTAATTGAGTCACTCAATGTATGAGTACCATATGCTAGGCACTGCTCTTATGTCTGGGGATACATCAGTAAATAAATACCCAAACATGTCCTGCACCCATGAGGCTTACATGTTAGCCAATATTTACTAATCCTTAAATTTTAAGAAGTGTGCAGCCCAATAGCTAAAAACATATATAGCAATGTTATAGCAAAAAATTAAAATATACCAAAAAATTAGCTCTTCAGAAGGGTTCTACTAATTCATACACAGTAATGAGGGTATCTAACGCACCATACAATCTTCATAATTAAATATCATTTAAACAGTTTAAAATTCAGTTCAAACGGTATTAGGCCACGTTTTCTTCCTACTGTTTTGCTATGTGTATTTTATCTTTTAAATGGTTAGGTCTGCTTTGGCATTTTCTATTGTTTTTATTGCTCTCTATTCCTATTTTTACGACTATCACATTGTTTTGTAATATGTTTAATTTCAATTAGAACTCAACTTTTATATAAGTGAGTTCATTGTAATATGTTGTGGTAACAAAGAAGCCTAAAAAACAAGTAGGTTACAGCCGAGCAACTAAAAGCAGAAAAAACAGTGAAATCCTTTGGATTAGGTGAAAGCAATTTCACGGCAATGAAAGGCTGATGTGACAAGTTTTGACCAAGTCTGTATACAGCTAAGTCATCAAACATTAATCAGAAATTTCCTGTTGACCTTAAGTAAAAGTTAACTCTCAGCTCAGTCTCTGAATTTGAGTTTCAGAAATAACTTGGGTCAATTTTATTCAGTTTATATTTTATTTTATTTATTTATTTTTTACTTTTCTTTTATTATTATACTTTAAGTTCTAGGGTACAGGTGCACAACGTGCAGGTTTGTTACACATGTATACATGTGTCATGTTGGTGTGCTGTACCCATTAACTCGTCATTTACATTAGGTATATCTCCTAATGCTATCCCTCTCCCTCCCCACAATAGGCCCCAATGTGTGATGTTCCCCTTCCTGTGTCCAAGTGATCTCACTGTTCAACTCCCACCTATGAGTGAGAACATGTGGTGTTTGGTTTTCTGTTCTTGTGATAGTTTGCTGAGAATGATGGTTTCCAGCTGCATCCATGTCCCTACAAAGGACACGAACTCATCCTTTTTTATGGCTGCATAGTATTCCATGGTGTATATTTGCCACATTTTCTTAATCCAATCTGTCACTGATATATTTTATTTTTTTGTACGTACAAGATTAACTTATGATAATAATTTATGTCTAGATAATTCAAGGCTGGGCGTGGTGGCTCACAACTGTAATCCCAGCACTTTGGAAAGCCAAGACAGGGGGACAGTTTGAGCCCAGAGGTGTCAGACCAGCCTGGGTAACACAGCAAGATCTTGTCTGTATCAAAAACAATTTTTTTTTTTTTTTTTTAAATTAGCCAGGTCTGGCAGCACGTGCCTGTAGTCCCAGCTACTGTGGGGGTTGAGGTTGGAGGATCCCTTGAGCCTGGGAGGTTGAGACTGCGATGAGCCATGATTGTGCCACTGCACTGCAGCCTGGGTGACAGCCTATCTCAAAAAATAAAGATGATGATGATGATTCAAAAGCTCTCTTTATTTGATGAGAAAGTGTAATCTCATAGTGGGCAGGCTTTTTTTTTTTCTTAAAGTTACCATTAAAAAGGTGTGTCTTAAAATGGATAACATCCTAGATTAATTGAAATATAATAATATATTTAGCCTCCACAATAATCCTGTAAGTATTATCATCATCATTTTTACAGGAAGAAAAACTGAAAGGTAAATAATTCACCCAAGAGCATAAAACTAGCAAAATATCCAAATTTATGTGGAAACCAGAAATCTGGCTCTGCTGTGCGATACTGTCCCTTCAAAAAGTCTATTGAATATTTAAGTAATTATCCACTATACCTATCTTCTAATTTACTTGAGCACTGCTATATGAGATTATTTTGAGCAGAATGAATGACAGAATAGTATTATAATTTCCAAACTAGGCTGGCAGCACTTGTCAATTCAGTTGTTTGCTGAGTGGAGCGGAAGAGAGAAAAAGAATATAGAGGCTGGTAGAGGTCTCAAGGCTCCATGTCATGCCTCTCATTACCTTAATCTACAGCGCCTTGTTACATGGAAACCACAGCGAAAGACAAGTAGGTAATAAACTTCCAATTTACATTTATACAACATGTTTGGGGCTTTTGTAAGAATCAACCAAGGAAACATCTTTTTTATGTTTTGGACAGACTATAAAGGGATAGTCTGAAAAAGCACAGATCATAAAATAACAACCTATAAATTTTCTATATAAAGGATACAGCTGTATTGGAGCAAATAAATCTCTTCAAACACAAATATCTAATTTGACTTGTTTTGTTTACATTAATGAGGCAACAATTTACAAACTGCCAAAACATATACTGTTTTGGTTTGTACAAGTAAAAAAAAAATATTTAAATCTCATTTTGCCCAGAGAGAAATGACAGATTTGAGCTTTCTCAGGGTGAGCTCCTAAAAATGAATAAGGCCAAAAAGAAAAGATAGAAATCTCACCATTTTTCTCTAGTAGAATTTCTAGCAAAGTAGATTAAGAAAGCCTAGAAAATTGGTAGGTAAGACAAAAAGCTGTAACAAAAACTTAAAGTTATTCTAGGAGTGACTATAAGCTATAATTTTTTAATCAAATCATATTTATAGCTCTAAAAAGGTTAAACAAGATAGCTCCTGAAGGAGGGCACAGAAAAATAAAACAAAATATTTAGTTTTTATAGATAAGTAAAAATGTCAGTTATTCCCAGGAAAGACAAAGGGTACAACTTTATAACCCTCATCACACTCCTATACTCAGGGGTCCTAAACTATACAACATGGGGACCCCACTGGCCTCACTAGCACCTCACTTCACACCCATACATTTCAGACTAAACCTTGGCCGCCATTGGTCCAGGGAAAGGAAAGCCTTAACTAAAGTAAAGCAACAAAAAGTTCATCTGGCCTGTTAACTCTTACAAGGACCCAGGTGCTGGCCACTTAAGTAGTTTACAAGAGTATCTTTGATTAAGCATGATTTTCATTGTGTCTCCTGTGTCCTCCAAAGGTGATTAATCCATTCAGACTCTTTCATTTCCTTAAATATATTCAACATTCTTATATTATACTCTCTACTCAATAATTCCGACAACTGCAGTGTTTGGTGGTTCAAAAGAAAATTTTGTTCCTTCTTCTGACTCAGGCACATACATTATGTGATTTTTAAAATTTTTGTTCATTTATTTTTCCTGGAATTTTAGTTCCAAGAAATCTTTGATGCCTGTTAAATGTGCTGACTTTCAAAGAAGGTGGCGTGTGTCTCTGCCATACAGTAATGGAGCCTTCTTCTAAGTACTTGCATATGTTAACTCATTTAATCCTTGCAACAACCTTATACGGTTACTATTTATTATCATTCCCATTTCACATATGACGAAAACAAGGCACAGAAGGGTTAAGTAACCAAACCAAGACCAAAAAGCTAGTAAGTATTGGAATTAGGATTCAAACTCAGGCAGATCAGACAGAAAAGTGATGATCTTAACCACTCCCCTGTACAAGTTCTTTATGCTCAGAAAAAATATATCTAAAACAGGAGACACCAACAAGACAAAAGTAAAAAAAAAAAAAAAATAGAAAATTACATCCCAGGCAATTATAATACTACTTAAAAAGACAGATGTTCCAAATGTCAGCCAAATAGAGTCCAACAAGCTGTCAGCATGAGCAGCACAGTAATAGCAGCAGGGTACCTGGCCTCAATGGTACTTCTGTGCTGTGACTGGGTCAAGTCAGGCCCATGTCTGCAGGAGCACATATGGTAAAGCTAGGAATGAATCTGGTTCTACTGAAGATGATCCAGAAGAGATCCTCCTCCAAAGCCCCATGGCTGGTCCAGGCAGCAGTGTGAGAACATGGATTAGCACCTGTTGACACTGCCACAGGCTGTTTGCTTTAGGCATTTCTGTGACAGTTACAAGATCCCTGAATTTGCTACAGACAGGAGACAGGGAAACATTGGGGAGAAGAGGGCAGTTCCCTGGCAAAGGCCCCACCCTCAAACCTGGATATCTGTGGCCCTAGTGAGATACAGGCATTCTTGTTTTCGCGCCCAAAAAGTTGCCTTTTGGCCCACCATGCCCTTCTATCCTGAACCCCTAAAAACCCCGAATCCCAGGCTCCAGGAGCAGATGAAGAGACAAGCAAATGGCAGAACGGCACAGCAGAGAAAGAGGAGAGAAGGAGCATCTAAACACCGAGATGAGTTTGGCTGGGGATGGTCAGAGAGAAGAATCGGCCACTGTACAGCCAAACTCCAGGGGAAGATCATCTTCCCACTATATGTCCAGCCCCCATCCATCCGGATGAAAGCCACCTCCACCACTCAATAAGACCACACATTCACACTCTTCAAGTCTATGTGTAACCCAACTCTTCCAGGATGCTGGACAAGAGCTTGGGATACAGAAAGCTATCACAATGGCCCTCTGCCCTTGCAAAAAGGCAGAGGGTCCTCTGAGCTGGTTACCACTTAAGCCGTCCATGGACGGCAAGGCTAAAAGAGCACACTGTAACATGTCCACCTGGGCTCCTGCACCTGTCTGTCAGCATGCTCCCCCTCCCATAAGAGGTTTGAACAGCAGCAGCAACTAAACAGACAAGCCACACCCCTGCTGCACATCCTGCGAGGGGAGTCAGAGAAGTCTCCCATTCCAAATCCACTACCTGGATGCTGCCCAATGACTGCAGGGAGATAGAAACACAGAGAGGGAAAGTGCCAGTTCCACAATATATAAGAACTCCTACAACTCAACAACAAAAAGGAAAACACACACACACACACACACACACACACCCCGAACCCAACTCAAAAATAGGCAGAGGAGTTGAATAGACATTTCTCCAATTAAGAGATCCAAATAGCCAATAAGCACATGAAAAGATGTTCAACATCTTAGTCATTAGGGAAATACAAGTCAAAACCAAAATGAGGTATCACTGCACCTCTACTAGATGTCTATAATTTTAAAAAGATAAAGTAATAAGTGTTGACAAAGATGTCAAGAAACTGGAACCCTCATGCATTGCTGGTAGGAATATAAAATGGTACAGCCATTATAACTCAAGATTTGATAGTTTTCAAAAATCAAAATATACAATTTGATTGTATATTTACACTCCTACGTATATATCACCAGCAATTACACTCCTAGGTATATATCCAAAAGGATTGAAAGCAGGAATTCAAATCCCAGCACTTTAGGTGGCCAAGGTAGGAGGATCGCTTGAGCCCAGGAGTTCTACAACAGCCTGGGCAACATGGTGAAACCTTGCCTCTACAAAAAAATTTAAAAATTAGCCAGGCATGGTGGCACAAGTCTGTAGTCCCAGCAACTAGGGAGGCTCAGGTGGGAGGATCTCCTGAGCCTGGGAGATTGAGGCTGTAGTGAGCCATAATCATGCCACTGCACTCTAGCCTGGATGACACAGCAACACCCTATCTCCAAAAAAAAAGAAAGAAAGAAAAAAAAGGAGGAGAAAGCAGGGATTCAAACACATAATGTACACCAATGTTCATAGCAGCACTATACACAATAGCCAGAAGGTGAAAATCACCCAAGTGTACATCAACAGTCAAATGGATAAACAAAATATAGTATAGATTGATCATCCCAAATCCAAATATCTAAAATTAAAAAATGCTCCAAAATCTACTTTTTTTTTTTTTTGACAGAGGGTCTCATTCTGTTGCCCAGGCTAGAACAGTGGCATGCACCGCAACCTTGATCTCCCAGGCTCAAGTGATCCTCCCAGCTCAGCCTCCGAAGTAGCTGTAGCTGGGACTACAGGTATGCACCACCACACCAAGCTATTTTTTAAATTTTTTTGTAGAGACAGAGTTTACCATATTGCCAGAGATAGTCTAGAGCTCCTGGGCTCAAGCGATCCTCCTGTCTCAGCCTTCCAAAGTGTTAGGATTATGGGCACGAGCATGCATGGTTCCTGGCCCAAAATCTGAGCACAAACATGAGACTCAAAGGAATGCTCACTGGAGCATTTTGGATTAGGGATGCTCACTGTTAAGTATATAATGCAAATACAGTTGACCCTTGAACAACATGGGTGTGAATCATACTCAAATTTTCCTCCAGTTCTGCCATCCCTGAGATACCAAGACCAACTCCTCTTCTTCCTTTTTCTCTTCTGCCTACTCAAATAAAGATGATAAGGATGAAGACCTTTATGATGATCCACTTCCACTCAATCAATAATACTTTCTCTTTCTTACAATTTTCTTAATAACATTTTCTTTTCTCTGGCTTACTTTATTGTAGTGATACCGAATACAAGACATACAACATACAGAACATGTGTTAATTAACTGTTTATGTTATCAATAATGCTTCCAGTCAACAGTAAGCTATTACTAGTTTTAGGGAGTCAAAAGTTATACACAAATTTCTGGCTACACAGAGGGGGTCAACATCCCAACCTCCACATTGTTCAAGGGTCAGATGTATTTTAAAATCTGAAATCCTAAAAACACTTCTGGTCCCAAGCATGTGATACAAGGGATACCCAACATGTGGATAAAACAGAATAATTAATGAGTCAAAAAAGAAATGAAAAAGGACATTAGAAAATATACTTTAAGATGAATAAAAATGAAAACACAACATACCAAAATTTATGAAATAAAACTAAAGGATATAGCTAAAAATTATAGTTATAAATGCCCATATTAAAAAAAGAAGAAACATCTTACATCATAACCCAACCTTCCACCCAAAACGCTGGGGGGGAAAGAAAAAAAAAAAGCAAACTAAACCTAAAGTAGGCAGAAGGAAGGAAATAATAAAGATTACAGCAGAAATTAATAAAATAAAGAAGAGAAAAAATAGAGAAACGAACTCCAAAGCTGAACTCAAAACTTGGTTCTTAGAACATATTAACAAAATTGACAAACCGTTAGCTAGACTGACCAAGAAAAAGAAAGAAGACTTAAATTACTAATACCAGAAATGAAAATTATAAGAACAACTGTATACCAATATATTAGGTAACAGAGATGAAACTGACAAATGCCTGGAAAGACACAAACTACCAAAAATGATGCAAAAAGGAATAGACAATCAATTTGTAATTTAAAAATAAAAAAAACTACCCACAAAGAAAAGTCCTGATCCAAGTGGTTTTAAAACTGAATTCTACCAAACATTTAAAAAAAGGATTAATATCAATTCACAAACTCTTCCAAAAAACAGGAAGGGAGAACACTTCCCAACTCATTCTGAAAAGCCAGTATTACCCTAATATCAAAATCAAAACAAGACACCACAGGAAAAATACCAAATAATATCTCTTATGAATATGAATGCAAAAATTCTTAACAAAATACTAGCAAACCAAATCCAACAACACCATCACCAAGTGGGATTTATCCCAAAAATGCAAGACTGATTCAACATCCAAAAATCAATTAATACAGTACATATAAAACCATATCAACAGAAACAAAAAAAGGCATCTGACAAAAGGCAATATCTTTTCATGATAAAAATACTCAACAAACTATAATTAGAAGGGAAATCCCTCAATCAGGTAAAAAGCATGTAGGAAAAACCCACAGCCAACATCACAATTAATGATGAAAGACTGGCTGTTTCCTCTAAAACAGGAACAAGACGAGAATGTCTGCTCTTGCCACTTCTATTCAACACTGCATTGAAGGTTCTAGCCATGGTAATTAGGCAAGAAAAAGAAATAAAAGACAAATGCCCATAGTAGAAAGGAATAAGTAAGACGATCTCTATTCACAGATAACATTATTTTACATATAGAAAATCCTAAGAAATCCACTAAAAACTGTTAGCACTAATAAACATGTTCAGCAAGTTTGCAAGATAAAATATCAATTATAAAAACCAATTGGATTTCTACATCCTTGCAAGAATCAATTAAATAAATGAAAAAAGAAAATTCCATTTACAATAGCATCAAGAACAACAAAATATTTAGGAATAAAGTTACCAAAGGAAGTATCAAACTTATACTCTGAAAGCTATAAAACATTGTTGAAAGAAATTAAGGAAGATCTAAGTAAATGGGAGGACATCAAATGCTTATGGATTGAAAGACTTAACATTGTAAAAAGGACAGTAATCCCCAAACTGATCTACTCATTCAATGCAATCGCCATCAGATTTCCAGTTGATTTCTTTGGAGAAACTGACAAGCTGATTCTAAAATTCAAATGGAATTGCAGGGGACGCCGAACAACCAAAACAATCTGGGGAAAAACAAAGTAGAAGACTTGTATTTTCCAATTTCAACACTGACTATGAAACAATAACAATCAAGATGGTGTGGTTATGGCACAAGGATAGACTTACAGATCAATGAAACAGGACTGAGAGTTTACAAATAAACACACTTGTCTATGGTCAACTGATTAGGACAGGGTGCTAAGATCATTCAATGGGTAAAGAACAGTCTTTTCAACAAATGTTGGTAGGACTACTGGATAGTCACATGCAAAAAAAATGAATTTGAACCCTTACTTTATACCATGTACAAAAATTAACTCAAAATCTGTCAAATATGTGGATGTAGGCACTAAAACTATTGAACTCTTAGAAGAAAACAGGAGTTCATCTTCATGACCTTGGATTTGGCAAAGTGTTCTTACATAGGGCACCAAAAATCTGAACGACAAAGGAAAAAATAGAAAAGTTGGACTTCAAAATTTAAAACTTTTGTGCTTCAAATGTAATCAACAAAAATGTAAAAAGACAACCCACAGAATGGGAGAAAATATTTGCAAATCATACACTTGGATAAGGGACTTGTATCCAGAACTATAAAGAACTCTCACAATATCTAAATAAAAAATAGCAACAGTTTCAGTTACAGAAGAGTAAGTTTAAGCCATCTACTATACAATATGGTGACTATAGTTAATAACAATACATTGTATTCTTAAAAAATGCTGAGAGTAGATATAAAGTGTTCTTACTACAAAAATAACTATGTGGGGTAACGCAGATAGATGTTAATTAGCTCAATTTAGTCATTACACAATGTATATGTACTTCAAAACATCATGTTGTACATGATAAATACATACAATTTTTACTATCAATTTAAAGAAAATATTAACATTTTTTAAAGAATTAAAACCACCAATTAAACATACTATCATGTGTCTTATTAGGTTCTAAAAATAAATGAGCAAAGAATCTGAACAGACATTGATCCAAGAAATACATACAAATTGCCAATAAGCATATGAAGAAGTGCTCAATATCATTAGTCATCAGGAAAATCCAAATCAAAAACCACGATGATATACTACTTCATACCCATTAAGATAGTTAAACCCAAAAAGTCAGGTAACCGTGGCAGGTTGTAGATAAATCAGAACCCTCATACACCGCTGGTGGGAATGTAAAAGAGTGCCACCACTTTGGAAAACAGTCTGCAGTTCCTCAAACAATCATAGGGTTACCATAGTACTTCTACTTTTAGGTGTATACCCAAGAGAAATGAGCACATATGTCCACACCAAAACTTGTACACGAATGTTTATAGCAGCATTATTCATAACCACCAAAGAGCGGAAATAACTCAATGTCAATCAACTAACAAATGGATAAACAAAATGTTGTATATCCATACAACGGAATATTATTCGGCCATAAAAAGGAATGAAGTTCTGATACAAGCTATGACATGAATGAACCTTGAAAACATTATGCTAACTGAAAGAAGTGAATTACAAAACACCACACAATATGACTCCACTCATATGAAATATTCAGGACAGGGAAATCTATCTACAGAGACAAAGTAGATTAGTGGCTGCTTAGGGCTGGAGTAGGGAAGGTGAGAACCGGGTGACAGGAGAGAAGGGAGTGAGAGCTAAAGTGTACAGGTTTTTGAGATGAAAAAGTTTTAAAATTAGTAGTGATAGCTGCATATCTGTGAATATACTAAAAATCACTGAATTATATACTTCAAATAGGTAAATTATGTGGTGTGTGAATATCTCAGTAAAACTGTTAAACAAAATAAATGAATCAAGACTTCCAAAAATTATAAACAAAACCAGAAACAACCCAAATGTTAATCAACTCAAAAATAGAAAAATATTGTACAATTATGTAATGCACCACTCAAAATGAATCACAGTTAAATACATCAAAATGAATGAATATAAAATAATCTTAAGGAAGAAAAATCAAGTTATAGAAGAGTAGGATTCCTGTAAAGGAAACGTGCAAAATAGCAACAGAATTATTAACACAAAACTCAAGAGCATGAACAGCTATGGAGGGGAAGTCAAGAGATGTGAAAAAGAAGGGACAGCCAGGGACTTCAAAAGTACTGATAATGTTATATGTCTTAAGCTGAGTGGGAACTGGGAACACAGATCATTTAATCATTTTAAGTTGTTTCTATAGTTTTTAGAATGTTTTATAAAATGTAGCTTTAATCTGAAAAGCATACCTTTTATTTTTTGTATCTTCCATAGTCCTTATGGGAGTGCCTTATTTACAGAAGGTTCTTACATAAAATATGAATATATATACATACTCTCCACATACATTATGTGCAGGGGGAGAGGGGCCAGTAAGTTTTAAATCAATTCAAATTTCTGAGTGCCAACATGGGCAAACCAGTGAACTAAGTACTCTTCCAAATGGATGAACAATAACGATTCTTCCCACCCCAGTCATAAGTGAATTTCCAAAAAAAAAGTTACATAAATCGGTACAGTACAAAGGCAGCTATTAAGTGTTATGGAAGTACATAGAAAATTTTAGGAGAGCACAGACAAGGGTGAGATTAATTCTAACCTAACTTAGAGAACTTCATGGAGAATGTATGTGAGTCAGGCCCTGAAGGATAGGTAAGATTTTGATAGGCAGAGGATGAGGAAAGGGTATACCAAGGGAAGAAAACAGGATGAGCAAAAATAATAATTACTATACATTTCGAAGTTATAATAAAAATAACAGGTAGTATTTACTGATTGTATACTATGTGCCAAGCACTATTCTAAGTATTTGTTAATGTACTACTCAATTTAATCTTCAAGAAAACCCTATGAAGTAGATACTATTATTACCCCCACTTCAGAGACGAAGAGACACAGGGAGATTAAGTAACTTAAGCACAGTCACCATGGTAGTAAAGGATGAAGCTGTAATTTGAACCTGGTTCCATAGCCTATGCTCTTAACTACAAAAGGGTAGAAAACTTCCACCTAACACGTTCAAAGAACTAAATTCCAACTCACCTTGTATACAGGTATCTGAGAATACACGGTATGAAAGGAAAGGGCACTTAAATGGAAGCCATGGAAAACAGGAGCGAAAATTTCCTTGTAAGTAATAGGAGCAGATCAGGAGAGATTTAGCCAAGGCAATTTTGAATAATAAAACAATGTTGAAAATGGATTTATCTTAGCTTATATATTTAATAAAATATAGGATGTAATTGTAACTCTGGGCTGATTCTTATAATGAATAAACTGTTGATTATATAATTCTTTAAATTGTATGATTCCTTAATGAATGGCATCACAATGGCATAATGTAAAAATAAATATGGAGACCCAGATTATGAATCTTTGAATGATGAACACCGTGTCTTGGGTTAAGAAGTGAGTATCAAGAGACTATACATGAAAAGTAGGTTGAGGCCAGCTCATGAAAGCCTTAACATCTCAAAGGAAGAAGAATGGTAAACAAGAGGCATTGGAAGGAAGAAATAGAAGACACATTTTAGAGACAGAATCAACAGGACTTCATGGTAGTTTGAATGGGGTGTATGACAGAATAAGAAATCAAAGAATGCAAATGTTGTGCCCAAGAGAATTAACATCAATAAAGGAGGGACTTATAAAAGAATAAAAAACACATAAAAAATAGGTTTGGGAGCCAAAGCAAAAAGCTAAATTTGGTTGAAACTGAGGTACCAGAGGGGTACTCTAAAGACTAGTATAAGCCATTGAATCTGAGTCCGTGTCTCTGGTGAGAACTTGAAACAATGTAGACTTAGAACCCACAAGATGCAAACGATGAAGCTCCAGAAGTGGATGAAGAGATAATCAAGGAAAAGAAGATATACAGAGAAGACAAAGGGGGTGAGGAAAATATCTGGGGTGTTGTCTAAGTTTAAGAGTGAGGAAGAGGTACCAGGATGCCTAGAAAAAATGATTAACAAGCTTAGAAGTACAATTACCAAAAGCAGGTGGGAAAAACCGCAGTGTATGAAACTGAAAAGGAATCCAGATAAGCTAGAGCTTAGAAGAGGCTGCTGGGTTAAACACAAAATGGTCAGTGGATATGGTTTTACAAATCTTTGACTCTACCATGCTAAGCACTATACAGATAAAAGTGCTCAAAAAATGTGTTGAGTGAAAGAGTAAAAAAATTTTGATAGTCAAAGGGAAAGAATTATCCAATATAACCAAAACATTCCTGAATATGTTAGTGAAAATGTCAATAATTAACAGTACTATATAGTAAGATCTCAGGCTTAACTGCAGAGAGGAATTTAAAAGAAGAATTTCCCTTCTATATAATGACAAAAAAGGATTCTGTGTATGCACTAGATTTTGGAGACAAATATCCCCCAAGATATTAAATTCAACAAGACAGATACACTTTACATTTTCCCACTAAGCAGAAACCTGTCACTTCTCACTAAGGAAATGTAGTCAGAAGGAAGATGGGGAAAAAGCAGTAAAAAAATGAAGAGTAGAAACAAATCAAACCTGAAATAACTAAGATATTTCAAAGGCCCAATATGTTCCTGACATATTCTTAGCTCTGCTTTCTTTATCCACTTCTTATAAAAACCTTAAATGAGAAAAATGTCAAGTCCCAAATCCAAAAATTTGAACAGGGATCCCTAACACCCTTCCAGTCTTTCTGCACCCAATAAAAATTTTATTAAAATAGAAAAAAAAACTCATTTCATGGTAGAAATTTTAATTATTACTTTTCTCACCAAAGTCTAAACCATTTAAAAGCAGTATTTCCTATTCAGAACCAGATAGAGTCTCCCAAATGAGTTGAGTTAGGGATCCCCCAAATAGGAGAGAGGAAAGAAAAAAGGTATCTGGGTTCCTCCTGTATAATCAGTGAATTTTAACTCAAACTAAGCCTAGAACCTTGAAGGCAAGGAAATCATTGAATGCTAGAAATTACAGCATACAAGAATAGAAAGACTTCCTCAAAGCATTTCTCCTTATGAAAGACAGTACAGAGGCTTCTTTGCACCCATATCCCTTAAACTTAAAATAGGAAGTAGAATATGACAATGGCAATGATGGCAGCAGCATGGTTTAAACAATGGAACTGTCTAAATTCAAACCAGGAATTAGAAGGGTGGCCTATCAAACTTCTTACGTAGTCCTAGATTGAGGAAAACCATTATGTTGAAAGGAAAAAGAAAAATGCTTCGAAAGGGAGTGGGAATTTTAGGTAAATGGACTGAGTAAACACAAGAATCAGTAAAAAATATACCCACCAACTGCTAACCTGATGATTCATTTGCAAGCTCAAGTTGCTTATTACTAAGTAATATCTTACGATCCTTGACTAGGTGAACTCTTATTAATCAAGCTTTAGACTAGCCTGTAGTTAATATATTTGAATGATAACACATACAACACTAGGGTCAATTCATGTGTATAACAATGCTGATCCTAAATTACGTAGGATACACAAAACCTCAGAATATTTAAAAAAGAAAGCAGCAACAGCAGCATGAATCAAAAGTCAATCAAAGGACTCCACAACTGTCCGCCTCAGGAAAGTTAAAGTGCTTACAAAATAAGATCTTAACTTTCTAAGCAATATCATGCTTCACTGTCTCCTGTCTATGACTATGATGGGTCATATCAAATTATTACAGACACACATCCTATATATGAAAGAAGATGCTATTAACTGTGAAGGGGACGGGGGCAGAGGCTGAAGGGAAATGTGGCATAAATAGAAAGGTATAGCACTTTCAACCTTTTTTCTACTACCCAGTTCCTAGTATCAGTCTCTAAAGCCCAGAGGTCACTCTTCCAAATACAGGGGCTGAACCATATATGGTATATGGCAAGGACAGCAAGATGTTCTACTTTGCCTATGTCAACAAAGGGGCAAGCTGGACATGGTGCAGCACATCTATAATCCCAGATACTCACGAAAGGCTGAGCCTAGGAGTTCGAGATCAACCTCGGCAACACAGTGAGACCCTGTCTCAAAAACAAAAACAAAACAAAGACAAATGGGCAAGATGTACCTCTCCACCCACTTTCTTCATCACAGAATCAAATGTCAAATAATTTGCATATACTGCTCCCTACACACACATACAAGGCTATCTCCCTTCACAAAACCCCAAGAAACCTCGGTAGCTTATTCTATACTGATGGTTACAGTCTGTCTCAAATATCTGCTTTCCTTGAAAAGAAAAGGTCACTACCAAACTCCTCTGTGTCAGTTGTGTTGGTTTCTTATCCTTCACAGGCCAAAGTCTTTAATTCAACTAACTGCCAAGTCCAGGTCTGGATTGAAATTTATTTTCATACTCACCATATATAAATAAAAAGATAAGCAGGTAAGTGAAAACAATATTACAGAATGTCAAGAGAATATACGACTTTAAAGCATTTCAATACATTAAAATGCACATTAAAAATACAATTTACAATAAAGTTTTTATTACAATAGATTTTTAAAGATCTCAACAAGTCAAGGTTACATTAGTAAATTGAAAATAAAGTATATATTTCAAGGCAAGTAAATATTATCTAAAACACTCCATAATTTCTATTTTTCACTATTCAGATTAAAAAGTTCTATGGTAAAGATGATAGGAATAGATCCAAAGACAATCATGGTGACAATCCAAAAAATAAAATGCTTTTAAATATTTTTTTCTTAAGTAGGAAGAAACAGCCAACTAGTATTTGTGAAACAAAGAAGTAACCAGGGTTTCAAAACTTAGCTGTAAGAAGTTCTACCCCCATATATTCAGCCTAGAACAGAGACAAGAGCCTCTAAAACATGTTTACAGGAAAATAAACATTCCATAATACATATGGCAAGACTTCTCTAAGTCCTGTTTCCTTTGTTCTTTCTTCAGACTCAGTTTCCCACTTTACAGCTTCTTCTCATATGACTCAATAAAGAATAAACAGGCTGGAAGTTAAACTGATTGAACAATCTCTGAATAAGATACTGACACTGCCTTTAATTATTTCCTTCACAAAAGTTTGATGACTTTGGCCACCCTCTTCAGTCTTCTGAAAACCAAGATGAGTGCCTCCTCCTCCTAATCATAAGCACTATATTAAAGACTCCCTAACCCAAAGAAAAACACAAAACAATCCTGGGAGGGGCACAGCTGAAAAAGAACATTTACTCTCATTTACTCTCTTCTCTGGCTAACTTTTGCCACGTCGCTGCCATCACCACCATCACCACCATCACAACCACCCTCCCCGCCACAACCCCAAGACTTAAAACAACTCCTTTAAATTTCTTTTAGTGCAGCAAGCAATAGCTTGTAAAAGGATGCAAACCAGCTGAAACATTTGACAGACAGTGTTAAATACCAGGGAATTCCTATCAACCAATTTACTTTAAAAGGTGCTTTGATGTTGGCTATCTTTCATGTACCTCTTTCATGGCACATTAATAAAGAAAACGGAGCTGAAGTAAATCAAGACCCAAGGTCACGTCTAGAATTACAGCACTGTAGGTACCTGATGAAATAGGGATTAATGCTGCATGAGTAGAGAATAAACAAAAGCACCTCTACCCACCAATCAGGCAAGTTTTAAAAGTGCTTCTGAACTTTATTCTGCAACTAGACCTGAGATATCTTTAATCCCCCATGCCCTTGAAACCTAATTATCATAATGTGAACCCAAATGTTAGGGTTCCTTCAAAATGCAAGTGCTATGAAGCAGAAAAGTAATGGGAATTAAACTGGGCGTAACCTTAGAAATGTACGGATGTGGGGAATTTAAAAGAGGTATTTCATTAAGTTAGGAGAGCATAATACAAAGATTTAGCCACACAAAATACACTAGAATCAAAAGGTATACCGACCCCCCACCCCAGTCAAAAAATATATAAAACACAAATAAGGTGAATTCAAGAACTACTATTTTCAACTATCAATTTCTGGCCCCCGAATCTCCAAGTCCTATACAATCAAAAGAAAAAGATCTCAACAAAGGATTTCAGTAATTTTGAATTCAACTAATGCAACTAAAATGAGAGAGAGAACCATAATAATTCTTCATAACCCAGTTTAAGAAAAAACCTAGATATTCCTTCAATAAGAAATTGAATACATTTTTTAAAATGTGTTGGCCAAAGGTGAGACAAAACAGTAAGCTGTTTAATCCCAAAGAAAAGAAGAAAATATGGATAAGAATAGGCCAAAGAGTCAACAATCTTAAAATAAAAATGGTTCTAGTGGTAACCATTGATAATACAGTCTTATTCCTCACACATCTAATTTACCCTAGAAACTATGATAGAAAAAAAAGAGCTAACACTGCTTAATAGAAATACATTCATCTTGAATTCACTACATACCTGTTGTTCACCAAAACACAGAATTCAGCAGAAATTAAGACTGCACTGGACCCTATCCACAGAGATGGTTACTGAAAGTCTTAAAGGATGGGCACTACAACCCTAATATGGTTCCTAACTTCACCAAGAACAGCATTAATAAGAGGGTCTATGCATAATTATTTCATCTACCTATTCACAAGCATTAAAGTCTTAGAAACTATCCTTTTCTACTCAACTGAAGTCTCTAACAGAAAATACTGTTCATCTGATGTATGCTCTTTAAGAACAAAATTGTATACAGGAAATTGGTGAATTACACTCTATTTTCAAAATGGCAGTAAAATGTCAGTTTGGAGGAGTATCTAGGAGTGTAAAACTGTACATACACAAACTGAGATTAGACAGAGAAAATATGTAAAACAATTGCTCAAAGTTAGGCATTGTTTCCTCTAGTTCTAAAGGTTATCAAAAACACTGATAAAATCCCAAAGTTCATCAACTGTTACATTAATGCTGAACATGTTTAATTTACATTTTAGGTTCTGTTAGAGCCTAAATATACTTGTCTAAACAGGACATCTGTTTTGGTTATAATACATTGTATCTTTGGCAAGAACTTATAATAAAACTAACAAAAACAATCAAGAATCTTTATTGGATCTGGCAACAAAAGCAGATTTGTAACCAAAAACCTTAAGACAAGAAATGACCATCACTGGGCTTTAGGCCAATTCTAATTTAAGTCAATAAACAAAAATCTGCAAGAGGGGCTACAGTGAGGGGGTGGGGTAACTCCTGCAGATATTTAAATTGGACTTTGGAACACAAAAACACATGGGTTACAAACTGGTAAAACGTTTTATTTTGATCAAAAACGGTCAAACTGAATTCAAATCCAAATAGTATTTTAAAACCATACACACATGTACATATACACACACCCAAACTATTCATTCCTTATGTCTCCTTTCCCAACATACTTCACTGAAATGGTCTATTTAAATATGTATTTTTAAAAACATTCTGCCTTTCAACAAAATGAACATAAATTGTATTGATTGTAAAACACAGTTTTACTTTGCAATTTACCTTGTATCACAAACATCCTAGAAAGGAAACCCTATAAACAAGAGCTCAGTGTTTATAATAGTCACAGAAATGGAGATGAGTATCAAGAGAAAAAAGGCAACAAAGTTCTAGAATGTCACAGTACATCATCTCAAGCCATTACTGTAGAAAGAAATGAGAAATTTAAATAACACAGCACCTTAACTTGTCATTAGGCATGATAATCTGGATATTAGTTTTAATATCCAGAAAACAATTTAGGCTATCCCAAGTTCCAAGGATGATATATGGTTTTTATCATTCCTAGAAAACTGCATATGGAGGAGACAGGATATTTAAATACAAAAATCCTGATTTCAAATTCCACATGTGAAACGGAAACTACGGCACTAGTGAGAAATTAATAACACCAACCACATCTTTTCCTCCATATAAAGCAGTATTAACTTCATAACATTATGAACTTTACATAGCTAGATAGATTTTAAGTTATATAGCTAAGCTTAGTGATTTTTTGGAAAGTAAGTTTCTTTACACCAAAGCAAAAGAAAAAGGTCCAGGTGGTTCAGGACAGGGGAGATCTGCTGCACATTATTCTGATAGAGTCACCCACAGAGTAAAAAGAAACCCTAGAAATCATCCAAAAATCTCTACCAAAAATTTCCCCTAGCATCACAAAATTAATTTATCCTTATTAAAATTCATATTGTTAGATTAGGTCCAAACACTCAAGTCTTTCAAAAACTTTTTTGGTCCTGATTCTAACACACCTCAATGTCCACAAATTTGAAAAGCGTGTCTCTAAACCTTGACTGAATTATTGACTAAAATGTTAGCTAATACAATGTTTGTGGCACAACACTAGAGACCTCAAACCAGACATCAAAACATTAGCTAATCAACATCTTTTTGGGAGCCACATAACCAAATCTCCAGTTTGTCCATAAGGGTACTAAGAGACTATCAATAGCTATGCTGAGGTCCAGATGTTTCTACCAGTCTAATTTTCCTAACAGAAAATGAAATAGGTTAAGACCAAAATGTTGTATTTGTAAGAAACGCATGGTGATGTCCAATGATTATTGTTCTATTGTCCCTTCCTAAGTGCTCATAAACCATTCTTTCATAATTTAATAATAATCTTGCCTGTTCAAGGTTACACTCAGTCATCTATATAACCTATTTTATTTTCCCTCTGGAACATCAAAATAACATTGGTTCATCTCCAAGCTTCTACAATTTCTCAACAATTACCAACAGTGGTATCAAAATTTTATGTACAAGTCCACCCAGAACTCCAGAAAATGTTTCATCTGGGCCAGAAGATAAAATAAGAAACAGAAGATCTCTTAATATCTTCTTATTTTAATTATATTTTAGTTTTCTTTTATTGATACTTATTCGTCTTTTCAGCCCCCCAAATCATCCTATCTTACAAATCAAAAGAGAAGTTGAACAAGTCTACTCTTTTATCCACTGATTACGATTATGATATTATCTACAAGCAATGAGATTTCTTTTCTAACTCTCTTTACCCAAAGATAATCATTAAAAAACTTTTATGCTATACATGGGGGGAAGCAGGTAAAGGAGGAATTTAGTTCTTAAGTTTTGGTCTTCCAGAACTATTTTTAACAGATCAGTAACTTCCCTCTTACATACATTCTTGGTTACTTACACTTCTTTCACCTTTGTATATGTCCTTGTAAAATCCACACCTGGCAGGCAGTATGCAGTCAATACATACAAATTAATTTACTTTTTTTTTTTTTTTCTTTGAGACGGACTCTCGCTCTGTTGCCCAGGCTGGAGTGCAGCGGCGCAATCTCCGCTCACTGCAAGCTCGGCCTCCCAGGTTCACGCCATTCTCCTGCCTCAGCCTCCCGAGTAGCTGGGATTACAGGCGCTGCCACCACGCCCGGCTAATTTTTTGTATTTTCAGTAGAGACGGGGTTTCACCGTGTTCACCAGGATGGTCTCGATCTCCTGACCTCATGATCCGCCCGCCTCGGCCTCCCAAAGTGCTGGGATTACAGGCGTGCGCCACCGCGCCCGGCCAAATTAATTTACTTTTAGTTCCCAATCTTTTTCTGGTGGCAAAGCCCCTGGAAGTCAATGTGTTCTACTGAGAACACAATAGAATATTTGCATATTACATAATACAATTAAATATATAAGAGCTAAATCAGATACTAGTTACTAAAATAAATTGTTCCACACTTGGTTTGGCAAAGAACCTTTCTTGTATGAATGACATAATTCATACAAGAAAGGTTCCTTTCTTTTTTTTCTTCTGGGGAAAAAAACACACTTGATAGAATACTTAAGCAATTTTCTGACATACTCTAGTAAGTAGAAGACTTGATCTAGCAAACCAATCACCCAAACATTTTTATTTGTGTTTTTCTCTACTGGAATTATGTTCTGTTTTCCATAAAATTTTGTTACAAAGAGTGCATCTCTGAATTGGCCTATTAGAAGCCTTTTCCCTTGAAATAAGATTATAATAAAGTTTTAACGTGTTAATAACTAAAGTATTTGGAAAGTTTTCTTTGACATGAGGAATTTTAATTGAGATTGGGAAAATTCTATTCATTAATTTAACTTTTTTCCAAGGAATATGGTAAGGATCATGGCTCATTATTTTACTGGAAGAGCACATCTGTCCAGCTTACATATCCCAATGTGTTCTGAGAACCATCCCTCTATTTACTTTCCTTCAGAGGATCTTTTGCAGTTGTACAAGGTGGTCTGAATTTTATTTCTAAAAGCTTTCTAACTTTTCACTGAAGACTCTGGCAGGCCAATCTTCTCTCTTAACTTTGCATTTTTAAAGGCTGAAAACTGTAATTTCATAGAACAATGTTCCTCAAACTTTTATGATCAACCATAAGAAATACATCAAAACCCAGTACACAATACATATATGTAACGAAAACAAATATTCATGAGGCAATACTTAGCTTACTACACAAAATGCCCTTTATTTCCTATTCTTTTCTATTTAACTTTTTAAAAATGCTGGTTGAGACGCACTAAATGGACTTCACATTTCATCAATGGGTTACAAGTTACAATCTGAAAAACACAGGCTTATACGACACAGAAAAATGAGGATAAAGAGAACATGAATCTGGATAGTAGGATAAAGGAGGACACAAATTCATCACACTGTACTTCAGCACTGGAGGCTTCTTAAAATGTGTCTCATATACCAAGAATATCGGTTATAACTATACTTATCTAAAAATTGTACCTCTTGTCACTATCGCCTTACCTTGCTTTTAATTCTCGATATAGAATTTTTCACCAACTGACATATATAAAAATACACACACACTTATCTTTTTCTCTGTTTTCCCCATTGGAATGCACACTTCAAGAGGGGTAGGGACTTCACCTATACTGCTCTCGTTCCCAGCACACAATACTATGCCTGTCACATAGTCTTGGTTCTGAGGGATACTCTGCTGACTGGATGATGGAAATAGGAGCAATGGGATGTTTTTGTTCTAGCTAAAGCATCAAAGGCCTGTTTTGTCAACAACAGCAATCATCCATCTGTGTCCTATAAAATGGATGTGTTTTGGGGGGAGGGACAAGAGTTAGGTTCGAGAGAAAAAAATTCTTTGGGAAGATGACTGGGATGCTATGCTATTTTTCCTGCTCTCTCAACATTTCACATAGAAGAATATCTTATCCATCACATGCCAAGTGGAAGGTGCTTTACTGGGAACACTTCGTGAGCTTCACATATGCTCCGAGTATGGAGTGCTAAACATGCCTTAGAAAAATGAAAAGGAAGAGCTACCTCTGAGGGCACAGAAAAGTATGAGAGGAAGGCAAGGATGGGTAAGAAAGAGAATACATAGCAAGCACAAGGTATGAGAGAGAGAGAAAATTAAAAAGGGAGACAGCTGTGCTAAGGATAAGTTGCCACTGGAGAGCAGGCAAGGAGGTATGAGCCACATGGGCCTGCAGGAGGAAGTGTATGGCAGGCTTTCAACAGATTCTGTCCAAGAGGACTGAGCAGCGAAGTAACTCAGATGAGAATGGCTGGTCTGAAGCCCAGGGCTAAAGAGGGAAAGCAGGAACCAGTCAACCAAAGAAGATATCAGCTACATCACAGCTTCCTTGCAGGGGAAGTCTCAGAAAACAAAAACAGAAAAATTCTTCATAACACCCCATGAAAGGAAGCATCAGCAATTGTATTTGGGCCACCCAGGGGGCCTTAAAGGGCCTTAACCTAGAATGCAACTGGTCCTACTTCCTAAGACCATGCTCTTTTTCCCCATGCTACTCAACTCTGAGGACTAAACTTAGAGGGATCAAAAATTCAGCTAGTGAGTTAGGGAAAATAAGAATAACAAAGAGGAAAAGAGAGAAGATACTAACTACAAATCCCAATAAACCACCTGCAAATCCCGACAGTGAAGTAGCATCTCCCAGAGTGAAACAGGCCTGACATTTAATTGAACTTATCTCAAGTTTGGAGCTCTGATTATTGCACTAGAGAAGATATTTCAACTGCTGAAATGAGACTATGCTAATAACTAAGAGAGACTGAAAAGGCTATGATACCTGTCCATTATTTCAGCCAGGAACTCATGAGTTCATCCAAACATGAGTTCATCCAAACATGAGTTGAATAAAGAGAGGAGGTAGTAAAGAAAAAGTTGTTCTCTTCTTGTACCTTACTGAGTCTATCTCATTCAATCTGACATTTATAGGTGATAAATATTTGCTGAATAAATGCATGCATAGGTAAAATAACTACAAGAAAATATATAATAACATTAATATGATTCTCTGAGTAGTGAGAGTACCAGTGATTTTTATTTTCCTCTTGGCATTTTTCTGGACTTTTCAAGATCTCCCTCTTAAGCATCCTTTTAAAAAAAAGAATATTAAATTGCCAGAGGATGAAGGTTGTATCGTGTACATGTTTCCACAGGCATAGATATCCTGAGGAAAGAACTAAAAGAAACAAGTAATTCTTAACTCAAAAGTGTAAATTTAGATGATTTAAAAGATCTTTATCTACTTTTCTTTATGGTCTGTCTTTGGTGTCTGAAAAGAGCAAATTTTACATTTTAAGAAAATTTAAAATACAAAACCAATATGAGAAATTAGCTACTTGGATTCACCTTTTACTGAAAACAACTAAAATACTAGACCTATCTTCTTATAGAGATGTGTGAGTTGGCAAGAAAGAAATTTTTTTGCTATAAAAAAAAAAAAATGAAGTATATGTGAGAACCTTGATTTCCAAAGCTGACTTTCAGCTGAGGCCATCTGCTGAACGAAGTGTGTTTTATTTTCAAGTTTCATGGCCTCACAGAGCTTCACAGAACCAGAAGAACAAAATACAAAACCCAGGATCCACCTAAGATACAGATGTTAACAAAAGATCCCCTACCTACTCTCACACATGTAAAGCTAGGACTCCAGAGTTAGGTTAAGCCCTCAATGTAAGAATAAAACAGAAATATAACTCATTATACTCTACCCCCAGGGGATCACAACGAAAATGGACTATCTCAAACTCAGTCACAGGCTGATGAAGGGGGGAATTGCTGATGAGAATATGGAACCATAAGCCATCTGTCTGGTCTGTAGCCTAAATTCACACTACCTGGGTGGTCAGAAAAAAACTGAAGTCGAGAATTTAATTTAAGTGATCCCAACCTGGGAGTACCTAAGGGAGTGCAGCAGAAACAAATGCAAATCCTCTTTGAAGCAACTTACCATCAACGCAGGCCTAAATGAATTCCCACAAAGTTCCATCAAAAGAAAAAGTTCACCATAAAAACTGAACAAAAAAGGAAAGAAAGCATCACAAAGCAGAACCAGCAATTACAGTATATAGCAGAAATAAACTTCCAAGGATTCTAGAATTATCACACAGATTATAAAATCAAAGATTTAAAAATCAAAGGTTTAAAAAAAAGACAGGCTTGAAAATTATAGCCAGGAAAAAACTGTAGGAATCATCAAGCAGATATGAAAAACACAGAACTTCTAGATGAAAAATAAAACTAAAATTAAATGGGCTAGGTATGGTAGCTCACGCCTGTAATCCCAGCACTTTGGGAGGCCATGGCAGGCGGATCATGAGGTCAGGAGTTTGAGACCAGCCTGACCAACATAGTGAAACCCTGTCTGTACTAAAAATACAAAAAATAGCTGGGCATGGTGGCAGGCGCCTGTAATCCCAGCTACTCAGGAGACTGAGGCAGGAGAATCACTTGAACCCAGGAGGCGGAAGCTGCAGTGAGCCGAGATTGCGCCGCTGCACTCCAGCCTGGGGCGACAGAGTGAGATTCCATCTTAAAAAAACAAAAAAAAAATTGAATGGATGTCAGTTCTCCAAAAATTAAATTACAGACTTAATGAGTTAAAACTATAAAACTTCTATGATTTTCTAGGAGAAAATCATAGTATCCTTGATTTTGCCAAAATTTTTTTTTTTTTTTTTTTTGAGACAGAGTCTCGCTCTGTCGCCCGGGCTGGAATGCAGTGGCCGGATCTCAGCTCACTGCAAGCTCCGCCTCCCGGGTTTACGCCATTCTCCTGCCTCAGCCTCCCGAGTAGCTGGGACTACAGACGCCCGCCACCTCGCCCGGCTAGTTTTTTGTATTTTTTTAGTAGAGACGGGGTTTCACCGTGTTCGCCAGGATGGTCTCGATCTCCTGACCTCGTGATCCACCCATCTCGGCCTCCCAAAGTGCTGGGATTACAGGCTTGAGCCACCGCGCCCAGCCCCAAATTTCTTAAATAGAAAACAAAAAGCAAAAACTATACCAAAAAATTGATAAATTGGACTTTCTCAAAACTAAAATTTTTGCTATTCAAAAGATCCTGTTTAAAAAAAAGTGAAAAGCCACAGACTGGGAAAAAATGTTTACAAAACATACACCTGACAAAGGGCTTAATTCAGAATAAACAAAAAATGCTTATTCAATAATCACAAGGAAAACAATCCATTTTTTTAAATGGGAAGATTTGAACAGATACCTCACCAAAGAAGATACATGGATGGCAAATAAGCAAATGAAGATGCTCATGATCATTAATCACTAGGAAAATGCAGATTAAAACCACAATGAGATATCACTACATATCCACTAGGGCAGCTAAATTTAAAAAAGGCTGACCGTACCAAGCACTGACCATAACTTCATAATTCCATTGAGGATATGGAGAAACTAGTGTTACGGAATCCTTAGGGTGTCACTTTTCCAGCCAGACACCTCTGTGGCCAGTGGCGCCTTTGTCCGAGTTTTGTCAAGCTCCCTGGGCTCATTCCACTCACTCAAGCTGGCAGGATGTGCTTGGCTGGTGATACTCGCCCGGATCTCACCCTGTCAAGGGTGAGCCAGGCGTAGTGTGGTGAGCAGTGTGTGAGTGAACACAGGGTCTGGCCACTGTGCACCGGTAGGTGTGCCAGCTGTGGCAGGGCAGGCGGTGCCATGCAAGGCTGTGGCTGGACGAGATGTATCGCACACAACAACCACTGCAGACACCCACATCTGGACAAGGGGAACGCAGTGGTGCTTGGAAGGTGGGAGACGCCACGAACCACAGAGTCCCAAAGAGGGTGTCATAGCCCTGGCTTAGGGAGCACCTAGGTCTGGGCTCCCCAAAGGGTTGCAGCTAGCTCTTTTCTCCTTCTCAAGGTCTGCAACATGGCAGGCAGGAGGGCATGTTTCAGCCCTGTTTGTGTTACAGTTCTTTCAGATCCACCATTTGGTGGGACCAGAGTTCTTGTCCCATGTCCAAGAAGAATGAAGTATGTGGACAACTGGAGGGTAAGCAAGGCGGAGAGGAACTTCATTGAGTGACAGAACAGCTCTCAGAAGACCCAAAGTGGATAGACCCTTTCCACAGGCAGGTTGTCCCAATGAGTATCTAAATCTCAGCAGAGGAGACCCACAGTGGGTAGCCCCTTTCTGCAGGCAGGTTATCCCAATGAGCGTCCAGCTCTCAGTGGAGAGAAGATGAGCAGTGGGTAGCCCCACTCTGCAGGCAGGTCTCCTGACAAGTGTCCAGCTCTCAGCAGAGAGCAGACCCAAAGTGGGTAGCTCCTTCCCACAGCTGGTAGTCCCAACATCTGTGTCAGTCTGGCTGAGTCCAGGGTTTTTATGGGCTCAGAAGTGAGGAAATGCATGCTGATTGGTCTACGGGTGGCCACGGGCACTGGAAAAAGTACCGTAAGTTCTCACTCCAGGCCACAGACTCCACCCAGAAATGGTAGCCCGGCCTCCAGGATTCATGTAGGCCCTGGCTTGGAGGTCGGGGTTTCACTGAGACCTGCCCCTTGCCACCCAGGAATGTCTGCCTCCCACCACCAACATGCATCCACGGTGCCTGGGCTGTTTGTGCCAGGAGACACCTGTAGGCCTGTGCCAAGCTGCCCTTAGCCATCACCCCACCCCAGCCTCACTCCTGTGTTTGTTGGTGCCCAAAGTCCTGAACAGGCTGAGGCAGGAGGGGCTGGTGTCAGCACTGCCCCGAGTGCATGCACACCTGTCCAGGTCGCAACAGTGCCCAGGCTCAGCCACAACTTTGCTCTGTACTGGAGCAGGTGCTGGGAGCAGGGAGAGACCAGGGAACTAGAGCAGGCACTTCCAAGCCTGCAGGGGCAACACAGGCCTCTGAGAGCACAGGGATGCTCAGGTCCAGAGCTGCAGCTGGGCAGCTGCAACTGCACCCAGGAGCATGGGGCTTCTGCCCCACTAACCTGGTAGGAGGTGGGGCTCCCATCACCTACGGAGCATGTAATCCCAGCCACAACTCCCCTGCTGCAGCCGGTGTCTTCCCAGCAGCTGCTCCAGATGGGCCGCCACTGCCACTACTAGAATTCTGATACATTGCTGGTGGGAAAGTAAGATAGTACAACCATCTTGGGAAAAAGCTTGACAGTTTCTTAAGTTAAACATATACCATACACCACACAACACAGACTTTCCACACCTAGTTATTTACCTAAGAGAAATGACAGCATATATCCATACAGACTTGTAAACGAATGTTCATGCTGCTTTACTGGTAGTAGCAAAAAATTAGCAACAACTTTAATATCCATCAACAGGTGATTGAATAATCGTGATACAGCCAAACAATGAATACTGTTCGGTAATAAAAAGAACCACTGGTTTCTGCAACAACGAGGATGAAATTTCAAAATAATCATGCTCCATGAAAGAAGCTAGCAAAAGATTATATACTGTATGATTCCACTATGTATGAATCTAAAAAACACAAACTAATGTATAACTACAAAAGCAAAATAAGTGCCTGCTATATGTCAACAAATTGAAAATTGCAAACCATTCTAGCATATACTTTTAACAAATGACCCATAAAACTGTATAATTTTTCATGAACATTTTCAACTTTCATTTTTTCATGAACATTTCAACTTCAACTATCACAACTCAGTATGTGATAACTGAGACATTCTGCAATTTAACCATTCTGCATGGTTACATTCTGCAATTTAACCCCAGTTTAACTTTTTGCTCCTTTGGTAATTAGAATTTGTAGCTTTGGATGGCTTGCCCCATAATATGTGTAAGTATCATGATTCGTAAGGTATTTTAAGGGTAGGGAGAGAAATGAATGAGAGAAAAGATAGATGAATGGGTCAGGTTTCATGGGGTTTATGAATTAGGATATATAGCATGGCATTTGCTAACCTATGGTAGCATGTCGAGGCAAAGAGTGTTGGAAGGAACAGATAAGAGGAAATGTGCTGGTAGATATGGCTGGAAAAGGTTTTTCAGGATGAGTGGCTGACAAGATTATAGAAATACCCATCAGATAATCTGTTCAGAAGGTATTAAAAATGACTGCCGGAGAAAGCCTGGAGATTTCAATTTCAATGTAACTTCAAAGTGTTAAGATGAGAAAACATACTTTTCTCAAATAGGCACTTTGAATTGGCAAAATGGTAATAAAATGAAATTAACCAGCTGATTTTTCTAAAGCACTTGCTATAAATTCCAATTACATATTTGCGTCATTTAAAAACTTCAAAAGCACATAATATTAGCAAAGAAATGCAAAAAGTACTTTAAAAGACTAATACACTATAAGTAGAGTTAAATCAGAACTGCAAAATTGGTTCAACTGTAGAAAATAGCTACTATAATTTAGCACAGGGGTAGATTTTAAAACCCCATATAATTATAGCAGAAAGGAGAAAACAGATTATAGGAGAAAGACTACCATCCAAAGCAAGTCTTAAATTGCAACAAAAATGGGGCTCTTCTGAAAGAAAATGCCTAATGGAGACTATATTCATAAAAGTGCAAAGAAGGGATGAAAGATCCTGGCTAACACGGTGAAAACCCGTCTCTACTAAAAACTATAAAAAATTAGACAGGCGTGGTGGCGGGCACCTGTAGTCCCAGCTACTCAGGAGGCTGAGGCAGGAGAATGGCGTGAACCTGGGAGGCAGAGCTTGCAGTGAGCCAAGATCGTGCCACTGCACTCCTGCCTGGGTGACAGAGCGAGACTCCATCTCAAAAAAAAAAAAGAAATTTTTTTTACATATTAATGGGGTCTCCCTAATGTCAAAGATTAGCCCACACTTAACATATTTACTAAAAACAGCCTTAAAAATAGGAGATACATAACACATTCCATTTTAAATCTTCACAATGGTCTATGGTGCTAACAGGTAAGTAACATTTCCACAGAAGGACATGCTAAAGCTAACAGAGGATTAAAAATATATGGCTAATCAGAGGCAGTAGGTGGCAGGCCTGAACCTAGGTCTGTCTCTATAGCTCACATACTTCACATCATACCACAGCACCTATTGTGAGGCTCAACTAAAACGGCATCTAATTCATATCCATTAATAAGACTGAACATCTCATGATACCACGATACATAGATTATTTTACAAAAGTGCGATAGACATTATTACTATCCAGTGATAGATTTTACTATCATCCTTATTGCATCAAGGTGAAAATGAACTTTATGTAGGTTTATTAATTTGCATAAGAAAATACTGCCTCTAATTTCACAGCACTTTTAAATACATATAATTTATATTTGTAATAAAAGTACATATATAAACAAACACTCATAAAAAAACATACTATTTATTAAAGCCTTAGTGTTTTGTTGTAATTTATGTTATCTCACTTTTAATACTGTTAAAAAACCTATAAGGTAGATATTCTTTTCCCCATTTTAAAAATGAAGGAAAGTGAAGCTAAGAAAGGCTAAGTAACTCTTCAAAACCTGCCTAACTAGTAAATGATTAAAACAAAAGATGAACCCATGGGACATACATATCCCAATCAAGGGATATTCTATAAGCAAATGCAGAAAAAACTGAAGACATCTTCACGACTTAATATTTTTTATGATTTGAAAGTTGTACTTACAACCACTACAAATGTATGCAAGATATTTACATGAAATTAACGTGAACGGGTTAAAAAAAAATCAGAGAAGGTACCTGAAATAAACTGAACCAGCTACATCAGTGCTTGTATTAGTTTCTCAAAAGGACTGGGTGCACATTTGCAGTTCCCAGAATAGGGAAGAACCACAGTATTTCCCAGGCCAACTTAAATTACAACAAGAGAGGCTGGGCGCGGTGGCTCAAGCCTGTAATCCCAGCACTTTGGGAGGCCGAGACGGGCGGATCACAAGGTCAGGAGATCGAGACCATCCTGGCTAACCCAGTGAAACCCCGTCTCTACTAAAAAATACAAAAAACTAGCCGGGCGTGGTGGCGGGCGCCTGTAGTCCCAGCTACTCGGGAGGCTGAGGCAGGAGAATGGCGTAAACTTGGGAGGTGGAGCTTGCAGTGAGCTGAGATCCGGCCACTGCACTCCAGCCTGGGGGACAGAGCGAGACTCCGTCTCAAAAAAAAAAATTAAAAATAAATAAATAAATAAATAATAAAAAATAAAAATAAATTACAACAAGAGAAAGAGGGAAAAATCCTGCAGTGGATGTTTCAATCTGTTTCCTTCTTGAATCATGATCCCATGGCACCTATAGTTTGTTCCTGACCTTCTCTTACTCCCCTTGTTACCATGAGTTTGTTTTTCTGACTCTGACTACACTCTTGGCACTCTCGACTATACTAACTGCCTGGCCCTTCCCTTTTGGCCTACTTACACAAATCCTAGAATTCTTCCTGTGTTAGGTTTTACTTTCTGTTGGTTTGTTGATCCTATCAGCCACCTACTCATCAGTCGACTATTCTTTTAGTTATTAGTTTTCTCACTAGCAGTGGGAGATAGCTCTTGAGCACTTTCTGTTAAATATCAGCCATTATAACTACCCTCTCTCCTAGAATTAAATCCTTTAGGACTTAATATTCTACTGTAGTTTGGAAAAGGTAGCCATGACTATTGAGATCCAAAGAGCAAGAAGGGAAACAATGGTGAAAGAAAGCAGAACTACTACAGATGCAGGGACAAGACTAGAGAAATTGGGTCTCTAATCCAAAGCTATTCACAAGTTATCTGTATGGCTATATGAAATAAAAGTTTGTGACCAAGGGATAAATGAGGAAAGAATACTGGAAATACTTTTTAATTCATAATACTTACCTTGGCTCTCAGTTCTGAAGGGTAATGATTCATAGGCTTCAAAGCTTTGGGAGAAGAAGGCTAAGTTATTCACAGTCTACTAGCTGCTAGCCTGCCTGGTACATCATTCTACTTATTATTCAATAGTTAACTAGAACCCTCAAACAATGTATAGCCTAGAAAATCCGATGAAACTGAGCCCTAATGTGCTGCTTCTGTAAAAAGTTTCTGGACTCTGTCCTGCTCTAATCATTCCTATCTCAAATGTCTCCAAGACTCAGACACTTTACATTATCCTGCAAACTTCTCGTGAACACCAAGAGGTGATCTGGAGGGCAAAGAAGAAGTACATCTTAAAAAGAGAAGGGAGGATTCATCACAAAAGGAACTTTAAAGTTCCCATGCTTCTCCAAGAAAAGAGACATACGTAACAGCCTTACCAGTAAACAACATCCAGTGGTGCAAAATAATTCTTCATTATCAGGTCAGCAAAGTAAGCTTCTGTTTCTCGGCAGGCAGTTCCATTTCCAATCACCACTGTGCTGCAGCTTCAAGTCAGAAACAGAATGACAAACTGAATTTCCAGGCATGCTTTGAAAACAACCAGAGAAAATGTACAGAATGCACAAATACTATTATATGATGTTCTTATTCTCTCATATATACAAGCAACCTGTCCACTATTGCACAAGAAAAACACAGACTTATATAGAATAAAAGACACTGCCCTGCATTTGGTATAGGAGGCAGCAAAGAAGTATTTTACTGCCACACTATCTCAAAAAAGTCAGCTTTCTTCGCATCAAGAAGGAACCAAAATTAGACATGGGTAAGTCAACTCTGCAGCAATCTAAGCCACAGTAAAATACTATGATTAAATTATATAATACATTGTCAATTTCTGAAACTTCTAACTACAACCACATCTATTCCTCAGATGGAAAGAAGGGAGGGAGGAAGGGAGGCAGAAAACTGGAACAGAAGAATGAACTGCTCACATCTGCCCATATTACCTCCTTTATTTGTGAAGGTAGCAAAGGAAGGGTGCAGCGTTTCTCAAGTCTCCACATGCAGAGTTCTCCAGCAATTTTGCCCCAGCACTGTTTTACATGGTTCCTTCTCTCTCACAAAGGCACCTCCCTTAATCCCTCCCTCCAAATTAGGGGCTTCAAAGGTATCTCTGGTTGGCTGAGCCACTGAAATATTCAAAAGATTACTTATTTTCATACTTGAAATTCAGCAAAAGCCTCTTTATTTTCTCTGCCTCTCGGAAGCCTTGTCCACAATGCAAGTAAACCACATCAGTGTGAAGTATCTGACCTTTAAAAAATGAAAAGAATAAGACATTTTACAAGAAATTACAAAGTGAAACACATCAATGATTTTATTAAGCAAGTTGTTAACACAAAAGAAGACTGGCTTGTTTTTTAAAATGAAGTCTGAACTGAGAACAGGAGAATCCCAAAAATGTCAAAGACTACTTCCCTGGAAATCACAACAGTCAATTTGAGAACGGCAGCTGAAACTGAGAGAGGTTTAGTACAAAGGGTGCCCAGTAGTTCTGAAAGGATTAGAAAACACTGATCCCTACGAACTCTTGAAACTAACTAGTAGAAGATACCTTTCAAGACAAAAAATTCCACACTGAGGAAAAACAATTGGTAATCACATCCAAACTGAGCAAAGTAAAGATAGTAAGAGCAAAGGAAAAAGAAAGCCCAGATAAAGGAAAGCAACAGAGAAGCAGATTCCAGAAAGTATAAACTGTCTCTCAATCCACACAAAATTTTTTCTTTTAATGATTTGGAAAAAACAGAAGAGAAAGTTCTAGAGATATAGAGTGAGAACAGTTTGCCTGACCCAGCCTCTACTGAAAGTTCAAGCAAACTAATGTATAAAACTAAGCAAAAGAAATGCATGATGGTCAAATTCTACATAGAATGATTTTTTTTAAAACAAAAAAAATTTTAAAGGAGTAATATAATGTCCTTACAGAAAGATGTGCCTAATGTATGAGAACAAGCTTCTTAAAAAGAAACATTACAGAAAATAAGAGTAACGTAAATCTGGCTCATGCCTGTAATCCCAGCACTTTGGAAGGCCAAGGCAGGCCATAGCTTGAGCTCAGGATTTCAAGACCAGCCTGGGCAACATGACGAAGCTTCGTCTCTACTAAAAATACAAAAAAAAAAAAAAAAAAAAACCAGGCATGGTGGTGCGTGCCTATGGTCCCAGCTACTCATGAGGCTCAGGTGGGAGGATAGCTTGAACACAGGAAGCAGAGGCTGCAGTGAGCTGAGATCGCGCCACTGCGCTCCAGCCTGGGTAACAGAGCAAGACCCTGACTCAGTAAAAATTAAATATATAAAAGAATAACATAAGTCAAACTTAGAAAATCTCAGAAATTAGATGAGATAAACTGGGAATTAATTAGAGATGAAAGAAAAAAAATTTCAGAAATGAAAATCTAAACTAAAAAAATAAAAATAGCAAATGCTAACAGAAAATAAAACAAGAAGTTAAAAGATCAAAAAATTAGAAATAAAGAAGTTCATAGGGAGCTATAAACTATTTTTTAAAGTATCAAATGGAAAGTCTAAAACTGAAAAACCAATCATTTGAACTCAGTAGATGGTTTTAGTAACAAATCAGACATAGCTGAATACAGGATTAATTAACTTAGATGATCAACAGAAAATAAACAAAAAGGAGAGAAGAAACTGAAAGGTATAATACGTATGTAATTGGAGTTCCAGAAAGAGATGCTAGCAGCTCCACAAATCCTAAGTGGAATTCATGCAAAAAAGAAAAGACAAGAAAACCCACACATACACACACACTGAAGCATATCATAAGAAAACTGAAAAACACAAAGAGAAAATCTTAGCAGCCAGAGGAAAAAGACATATTACCTTCAAAGGAACAATAATAACAGTTTGGCTGACTTCTCAACAAAAATTATAGTAGTCAAAAACAAAAAAATGACATATTTAAAATACTGAAAGTACTGCCAATCTTGAATTCTACACCAAGCAAAATATATTCTTCAAAAATGAAGGCAAAACAGAGATGTTTTCAGACAAACTAAAACTAAGACAATGTGTCTCATTAAAAGTAATAGCATAGAGTTCTTCAGGCAGAAAGAAAATAATCTCAAATGGAAGCATGGAAATGCAAAAGAAATGAATATCAGTGAAAATGTAAGTAAATAGGAAAAAAATATTGACTGGGCAAAACAATAAAAATGTCTTTTGGTATTCGAAATATATACAGAATTAAAGTGCATCATATACAAATGCATCACAATAATAGAATCTGATGGGAATTAATAGAGTTCAAGTTTGAGCCTAATTAATCCTCAATATCTCTACTGAGACATAGGAAGCATATAAATGATAGTTGTATATTAACGGGTTTGATGAACAAATGAGAGAAAAATGAAGTTTGATTATCTGGTTCCCAATACCCCCATATGTGAGAAAACTACTTTCTAAGTCTTAAAGATTAACATTATTTCCAAATCCTCATGAAATGTATGAAATGAAACTTATAACCAACTAAACAACTTTTATATGGAAAACTGCAAGACAACTTACTGGTAGGAGAAATTATAGCTAATTTGCAACCATGTTTATAACCAGGATCCACTCCCATTAAGGTGCGCCCTGGAACAGGGCTTGTTAAAAGGAGCTGACGAAGGTTCCGTCCAAACATCATTACTGATTCCTTCTCTGCATCTGATGTTAGTTTGGCTCTTTAGAAATAGAAGAAAAGGTTTTTCATTCACCCAAATTTTCTTTCAGAAAAGGAGCATTCATTTTGTACAATTATTTCTCAAAGGATAATTTATTATAACAATATAACTTAAGAGAAAAATATACAAAAATTATATTGACTCTATTTTCACTAATCACAGTAATATATGATAGCACAAGCAATTCTGAAGCAAGTCTTGTAAGTTTATCATACCTACATTACCTCTCTATCTGCTCTCTACTGTATATAAAACCCATGCTTATAAATATGTGTATATGTGAGAAAGAGAGTGTACACACATTTGAATGTCACATGGGATGGAAACAAAAGTAGGGACAGTGGGCAGGGAGAAAATACCCCAGACAATGGAAACAGCATATGTAAAGGTTCATGGCTCATTATAGAAACAGCAAGTAATTTCGTATGCTAAAGTAAAAAGAAACAGCGAGACAGAAGTAGAGGCAAGAAAAAAACAGATCACAAAGGGTCATGCATGTTCTTCTCAAGAGCTTGGATTCTATCCTGGAGACAAACAAGATCAGCTGAAAGAAGTATACAAGCATGAAATCATGAGATGAGAATTTTGAAAGGGCGATTTATAATATGCACCAGAAAAGACAAGACAGAAGACCAAGATCATCTATGACGCTTGTTCAGTAATCCAGACAAAAAATGATGTCCTCGATTAAAAGTCACCACGGAGATAAAGGGGAGGAAAAATTCAAGTTACAATAAAAGATGGCAAAACAGATAGCACTTTATAACTGACAATGTAGAACTGATGACAGAGGTAGATGTGAAAAATGACACATGGATGAATGATCATGACAGTCACGGGAATAAGATATGCAGAAGTAGGCTATGCATAGTATACAGTCAACCAAATTAAGTGACTGCAAAATAAAATAGTCTAAAAAACAAACCAAGTGGGAGTTTCCTCCTCTTTAACTGTTATTCAGGTAAGTATTCCTATCAGGAGGCGTATCTGTAGATAATACCTGCAAACTAACTTATAAACTGAAATAAGTTATATTTCTTTACGGGCATTTTAGAAAAAGAAAAAGAAAGTACTCTTGCTTATCTGCTGCTAATAGAATTCAGAAAAGGTTTATACATTAAGTGATCCCACATCAAACTGTTTACATTAAACCTTAATGAAATTATTCCACATGCAGTGAAGCTACTCAAATCAAAAATATATGCAAAAAATGTCAAAAGTGCCACTAGACATAAGCAACATGAGAAAACAATAAAAAGAAAAACATACAAAAAGAAATTGATATTTTAAATAACAAATTTTCCTTCAGGAAGAACCAAATTCCTAATTTTTAAAGTGTATGCCCTAGCTCTCAAAAGCAAGAGATGTTAGACAGCTTGAAATGAAATACAATTCTAAAAGGAACAATATTTTCAGGCTACATCTAGGCTAAAATGGATGTAACAAGAGATTAAATGACTTTGGTAAAAATAAATTGGACAACAAGACTATGTGTCTTTTTTAATAGTACCTGCTCACTCCCTGCTCTGAACCAATCTTAACTCAATGGTCAAGTCCAGCAAAAGAGAAACAAGCCCTACATAGGCTGCTAAAAATTCTAGAGAGGTTGAAGAGATGGCTACAAAACTACAGTTCTCAAGTCGCCCTTGCTGAAACTTACAAATAAATGAGAATGAAGACAATCTATAATACTTTGGAAGGAATGTATTAGGGAATGTCTAGTTTCTAAAGATTGGGTACAAAAACAAGGGTTACAGAGAAGTAAGAAAGAGGAGTTTTGCCTCCCTACATTTCTTTTCTTTCCATCTTCTGTCCTCTAAACAATTCTAAACCCCACCTCTTTTGCAGTTTTCATCTTTATTACTTAGTCCTTCTATTAGTCCATTCACATTGCCATTTTAATAATCTCCTAATATTTATCATTGATGATAATTTTTCATCCAAATAACTCCCATTTGGAGTTAAAAACAAAGTAATTGACTCATCATGTACCCTACTGATTTCTTTATGCTTTCTTTGGCTCTCTTACCTCTAAAAACACCTCCAACTAACTTCTCCATTAACTTCTCAGTTCACTTCTGCCAAGCCAAATTTCTAATCAATAAAACCACTTGTTTAGCTTGGTTGTAAAATTGCAAGACCAGTATCGTAGGATTTCAAGGGGTGCACATTAAGTGGTCAAGATTTGAAAAATATATCATAATTAAGAACTATTTTTATGATCTATGCATGTGAAAGCATCTACAGATTGAAATCAAGCCTTAACTTTAACACTTTGTGATGCAGACTAAATTTTTTCAATTGGTTAATCAATCAACATATATTTGCTACACACTGTAATGGGACTAGTACCATATAATAATAAGCAGTACACAAAATTAAACAAGACAAGATATATACCTGAATTCTCTACAGAGAAGAGGATAAATAAGGCGTTTAAAGGAATCATTCAGTGAATCACGTAAGATCTTCATTAACTCTGGCCTTGCAAAGCCACGTGGTCTCCACCTGCAAAACAGAAAAGCCCACACTAAAATTGATGCAACAACAAATAAGGCCATAAAAGGGCTCCCAAAAAGAAGGGAGGTGGAATACAGAAGGGGGTAAAACCCTTATTGAAGTCAAAGTAACATAATCTGCAAGGAAAGGCTGTGGTATCTGGAAATTATTACTATGACATCTGGAGTTTTTATTTTAAAAACCCTAGTAACTATCTATGGTCAGATATAAAACAAGGAAAAAATTTCCTCTTCAGTAAAGGGTCTCCAAAGCATTATTAATAATGGCCAAAATCTTAAGATACAAGAAAGGCACCAAAAAATTACTACAACTCTGCTACAGACTGAATGGATCTGTCCCTCCCCAGATCCATACCTTGAAGATGGGACCTTTGGGGGATAATCAGGTTTAGACGAAATCATAAGGTTGGGGATCTCATGATGGAATTAGTGCCCATCTGATAAGAAGAGATAACAGAGAGTTTGCTCTCTCTCTCTCTTTCTCAACCATGTGAGGACGCAGGAAGAACACAGCTTTCTACAAACCAGGAGGGAAGCCCTCACCAGAAAATGAACCAGCTGGCATTTTGATCTTGGACTTCTCAGCCTCCAGAAGTATGAGAAAACAAATTTCTCTTGTTGAAGCCACATAGTCTACGGTATTTTGTTATGGTAGTCCAAGTTAAGACAGCTACTGTATCCTTTTTTTTCCCCTTTCTTTGTCTTTTTCTGAGAGTTAAAGTAGACTGAGCAAAGCAGAAATTCTATTTTAACCCTTGCCTCTTGCCATTTTTGAGTAGAACTTACTCTATTGCTCAGGCCACAGTGCTCTACCAGGCAGCATCTGCATATGTAATGAGGAGTATAAATGCCACAGAATCAATTGTTAATGAACACTGGAGAAAGAATAGAAGAGAAAAAACACAAGCTAAAAGAACAAATGTAGCCTCACTGAAATTGTCCCTATAAACCTTATAAAATTAATCAGGAAAGAAGGGAGGGCTAGAAATGAAAAGAAACCAAGCTGGTAGCACATTTAACATTAACCATGAGGTCAGCTCACTCTCTGACCTGCTTCCTCATAGTTGTTTGGTGCCTACTGTCCTAGAATTACACAGACCCTGTTACTAGATTTTAGCTTCCCTTAACTGCTTTATAGGTAACAACCTGAACATTATGAAATGTTAAGTTTTCCATTTGAATACTCTTTCAGGTCCTGTGTACCAAAGAAACCACTGACAAAAGGTAGTATGAAAGACCCACCACCAAGAAGCTGACTCACCAAAGAGTACAGTTTCCATATCCTGATGATTTTATCCCCCTCACCCCAACCAATCAACGACCACAATTTTCAGGTTCCTTGCCCTCCATGATCCCCTTAAAAATCCTAGCCCAGGCTGGGCACAGTAACTCACATCTGTAATCCCAGAATATGGCCTCCCAGAGGCCAAGGTGGGAGGATCACTCGGAGTTCAAGACCAGTCTGGCAACATAGCCAGACCCTGTCTCTACAAAAAATAAAAATTTAGCTGGATGTGGTGGTGTATGCCTGTAGTCCCAGCTACTTGGAAGGCTGAAGCAGGAGGATCGCTTGAGCCCAGGAGGTTGAGGCTGTAGCAAGCCATGACTACACCACCACACTCCAGTTGAGCAACAGAGACCCTTTCTTAAAAACAAAACCAAAACAAACAAAAAAAACCCCAGCCCAGAACTTTTTGAGGAAATGGATTTCAAGTCTTCCTCCCATCTCCTCACTCAATGCCCTGCAATCATTAAACCCTTTCTTTTTTTTTTTTTTTTTTTTTTGAGATGGAGTCCCACTCTGTCACCCAGGCTGGAATGCAGTGGTGTGATCTTGGCTCACTGCAACCTCCACCTCCCAGGTTCATGCCATTCTCCTGCCTCAGCCTCCTGAGTAGCTGGGACTATAGGTGCCCGCCACCATGCCTGGCTAATTTTTTGTTTTTGTATTTTTAATAGAGATGGGGTTTCACCGTGTTAGCCAGGATGGTCTCAATCTCCTGACCTCGTGATCCACTGACCTCAGCCTCTCAAAGTGCTGGGATTACAGGCGTGAGCTACCTCACCAGGCCCATTAATCTCTTTTCTCTGCTACAAATCCTGCTGTCTTGGTGTATTAGTCTGTTACTGCACAGTGGGCATATAAACCTCTTGGTCCTATGATACTATCTACTCTGTTTCATCCATCTATAGCATCTCTGCCCTTGCCCTCTTGAATGAAAACCATTAACAAAATATTAATTAAAATTACCTTAAGGGTACTCTCATCCCCTTTACTTATCTTAGGCTAGGAAATGAACTAAATTTCACTGAACAAACATTTAAGCACTTACAATGTTTTATTCCAAAGATTACATAATAGCAACTAATTGAATCTCTTCCATAGAAAGTGCCATATAATTTTTAAATTTTAGTGAAAGTGCTTTTAGGCAGGATACATCCTTCCTTCCACCTAAATCCCTGCTGCTCCCTACTGTAACATTTGCCTGAAGGAATTAGGGATACAGAGGAGTAGGATTTCTCTACTCCATTGAAAAAAGGCATGAATTCAACAAATACACCTTTTTTCAATGAAACAAATATTTTAAAAATGTATGGCACAATAAATGTAAAAATAGAAATAAATGTTAAAGATATGAAGAGCTCAAAAGCAGAAGTGACAGCAAACAGCAGTATAATACACTAGTTAAAAGTATGATCTGTTCTGCTCTATTACTTTTTTTTTTTTTTTTTTTTTTGAGACAGTTGAGACAGAGTCTCACCTCACTCTGTCACCCAGGCTGGAGTGCAGTGGCACAATCTCGGCTCATTGCAACCTCCACCTCCCAGGTTCAAGCCATTCTCCTGCCTCAGCCTCCAGAGTAGCTGGGACTACAGACACGCACCACCCCGCCCAGCTAATTTTTATATTTTTAGTAGAGACAGGGTTTCACCTTTTTGTCCAGGCCAGTCTCGAACTGCTGACCTCAAGTGATCTACCTGCTTTGGCCTCCCAAAGTGCTGGGATTATAGGCGTGAGCCCCCATGTCTGGCCTTGCTCTACTTTCATGGTGGATTTACTTAAGTATATCTGTGCTACTATTTCTTCAACAGTAAAATGGGAGTAATAGTAGTCTACTTCATTGAATTGTTGTGAGTTAATATATGCAAGGGACTTATAATGGTGCCTGATACATTCCATGTAAGTTTTGCTGCTACTGCTATTATTATTAATTTGGGGAATCCAATGTCAAGAAAGACTTCCCAAAAGAAACATCTGAGATGGGTTTTTTAACGAATTGTAGTTTACCAAGCAAGAAAAAAGAATAAGAGCATTCTGGGAAGAAATCATAGCATATGTAAAAGCTCAGAGGCATGAAAAAGCATGGTAAATTGAAGTATAAGATTAGTGCTTCTAGGAAATAAAGTGGCAAGATCAACAGGAGGGAAGATGAGGGTAGAAAATATGGCAGTGACTAGATCATAAGGGGTCTTATACACAAACTATAGAGGTTGACCAGGTGGGAGAGAGAACATAGTCCTGAATCATGGAACAATATGCTAGACAGTCCTTAGAGGCAGGAAGACCTAATGGAGCGATTTTTTTTAACGTATGTATCTGATTTGTCTCCTAGGGTCATTCCCTTTAAGCCACTGCTTGCAGGAAAAAGCCTGAAATCTTAAATATCACCTACCCATACCCTCTCAAACCCCCAGTAGTCTTCTTCAAGTCTCAAGATCCTCCGTTGGCTTGGACTGCTCTCCTCCCCTTCCTGAACAGAGAGCTGTGGGTCTATTTAATACTTGAGGATGCCTTGATTATACCCATTCAGTTGAACTTAGACCACCAGACCCAGCCCTGAAAGAGAACAGCTTTTTCATTTCCTACATTATAGAAACTCCTTTTTGCTCCTTACACCAAAACAATTCCTGCCCTTCACAGGCTTCCTGGGATTTATTGAAGGCACTTAGCATAATAAGGGACCTGAAATAGCATAGTAAATTCACAAACCCTGTTACTTAAATCTTTAAACTTAAGAAAATATGATGGGTTTGCCTTACAGGATATCATCCCAAAACTTGATTCTTCCTCTAATTCAATAGTTAAATACATCTGAATAAAACTAAGGAGGATTCACTTAAACCAAATCGTACATTGCAAAACACATGCTATGTATGTTGCATACAATGAAGCACAAAATTGAGGTGAGGGATCACAAACTCCTCCAAAGAAATATTCTCTACTTTGGCAAAGAAATATGCTCTCCCCACTCCAGTTGTCAGATAAAGATAGGCTCTCTCCACTGTGCTTTTTTCCACATTTGAAAGACAGACAGTTTCCCTTAAATCTACACGAAAAACAGCAGCACAATTTTAGAGAACAAAAATTAACTTATCAAGTCAAAGACACAAAAATATGAAAACTCAAAAAGACAAGTTCTGAAGCCAGGTGTGTGTGCCTGTTGTCCCAGCTAATGTGAAGGCTGAGGCAGAAGGATTGTTTAAGCCCAGGAGTTTGAGACCAGCCTGAGTAACATAGTGAGATAATGTCTCTATAAAGAAGTTTTCTTAATTTTTAAAAAAAGTTTTCCTTAAATATGTTTTTATTTAAAGAGCAAATGCAGAAACTTAAATTTCTGAGGTTCTCACAAACACAGCAACTATTTCAGCATCTAAAAAGCTTAGAAATCCTCTTCATATTTACCTTGTACTAGTAACATACAATTCCAAATGAGGAATTGTTCAGCTGCTGAATTTGGACCTAAATATTAGTTTCAATACTAATACATTAGCATTAAATTCTTCCTTGTTATGCTAATTAACTTATGTAATAACAAGATTGCCATTTAAATCATTATTTGCCCTATTACATAGTTCTTAATATATTTATAGTTTGAGAGTAACTATATCATCTACCTTATTGTTCAAGCCACACAATTTTTTTTATTTATTTATTTTTTTTTTTTGAGACAGAGTTCCACTCTTGTCGCCCAGGTTGGAGTGCAACAGCACAATCTCGGCTCACTGCAACATCCACCTCCCGGGTTCAAGCAATTCTCCTGCCTCAGCCTCCAAGTAGCTGGGGTTACACGCATGCACCACCATGCCTGGTTAATTTTTGTATTTTGTGTAGATACAGGGTTTCACCATGTTGGTCAGACTGGTCTCGAAGTCTCGAACTCCTGATCTCAGGTGATCCTTCCACCTTGGCCTCCCAAAGTGCTGGGATTATAGGTGTGAGCCACCACGCCCAGCCGCTACACAAATTTTATGCTTCACTTCACCTCTCCCTAACCAATCCACCCACCATTTAATCAGATACCTTGTCCTGCCCCGTCTACCTCCTAAATATTGCCCAGATCTGTCTACTTATTCCCTATTGTTACCACCCTAGTCTAAGCTACGATAATCTCTTGTCCCATATCTACTCTTCATTCCTTCCAAATAATTATCTACACTATGGCGGCCTGATTGATCTTAAAATGCAATTTGATCATCACACACTCCTGTATTTAAAATCTGTATTGGCTTCCCACCATCCTTAAAAGAAAAAAGTATTTAGCATACCTGAAAGCTATGTATTAGGATCTAACCCGTGCCAACATCTCAATCTTCATTCCATGTCACTTCTCTTCCTTCTCCTTCTATCTCCGACCTAGGCTAGATGTCAAGTCCACACTACTCAGGGTTCTGTTACAAGCACTTTTCTTCTTCTTCTTACTGCACTTTTCCTTCATAACCTCAACATACTCTTAATGATTTTCTCGGTGTTGTTCTCATGAAACTACGTTGTCATCACGGACAAGCAGTATATCTGTCTAATTTACAGGTGAATCTCCAAAATCTAGCACATAACCTGAATATATGAGTACATACAGAAGAGGGTGGAAGAAATAGGGAAAAAGAGAGTAATAAAAGGAACAGGAAGATTCATCAAGTAAGCATTTCGGTAGTCATTCACACATGTTTAATGGGAAGAAAAAAAAAATTGAGAATAATTCTTTAGGTCCTAGAAGAATGTTTCAGCTCTTGGAATTATCTAAATTAAGAAAAAGTTTCAGGCCAGGCACAGTGGCTCATGCCTGTACTCCCAGTACTTTGGGAGGCGGAGGTGGGTGGATCACTTGAGCGCAGGAGTTTGAGACCAGCCTGGGAAATATGGCAAAACCCCTGTCTCTACAACAAAGAAAAATTTAGCTGGGTGTGGTGGTACGCACCAGTAGTCCCAGCTACTTGGGAGGCTCAGGTGAGAGGACAGCTTGAGCCTGGGAAGTCGAGGCTGCAGTGAGCCAAGATCATGCCACTGCACTCCAGCATGAGCGACAGAGTGAGACCCTGTCTCAAAAAAGAAAAGAAAAAAAGAAAAAGAAAAAGAAAAACTTCCAAACTTGACTGAAAATTATATTACTATGCCATAATGATGTAACATGTTACACTGTAGGCTAAATAATATTACAAATTTTTCAATTGGAAAACTAAATAAAATATAAATAAGTCATAGAAAAATAAATCACTGTAAAAAAATTCCTTGACATTTACTTAGTCTAAAGATAATAAATAGCTTAAAAGCATATTTTTCTTTAACTATTGAGGACTGACTCTGATACTGAGTATTATGAATATTTAAAGAAAAATAAGCCAGAAGTTGTCTTCAACTTACTGTAATTTACTAAAACATTTCTAAAAAGAATTAGCACAATAATCCACTACTTTGTAATAACAAATACCATCAAAGGCCTGTTCTTCACCAGGCATTGTGCTACACAGTTACATAGATTATCACTTAATTCTCTCAAATCTATAAGGAAAATATTACCATTTTAAGGATAGACAAAACTGAGAAAGAAATTAAGTAACAAGCCCATAGGTGCAGAGGTAGAAAGTCATACAACTGGAATTCAAACTCAAATATATCTACTTCTTAGGAGTTTCCTCTATGAAACTATCTTAGAGTTTTATCATATCTTACCTAATTTCCTAATTTTTTAAATCTAGGATTTCTTTTAGGCATACATTTTCTCTTTCCTTTCACTGGAATTTATTTGCTTATTTATAAAGAAAATAAGCATTCATAAAAAATAACAACTAGCCAGGCATGGTGGGTCATGTCTGTCATGCCAGCATTTTGGGAGGCTCAGGCAGAAGGGCCGCTTGAGCCCAGGAGTTCAAGACCAGCCTGGGCAACACGGCAACACGGTAAGACCTCATCTCTTTAGAAAAAAAAAATCAGTTTATCCAGTGGTGCGCACCTATGGTCCCAGCTACACAGGAGACTAAAGTGGGAGAATCACTGGAGTCTGGGAGACTGAGGCTGCAGTGAGCTATGATAGCACCTGTGTGCTCCAGCCTACGCAACACATTGAGACTCTGTCTCTCAAAACAAGAAAAAGAAAAAAGACAAGACAAGTATATAGGAAAACATATACAAGTAATACAAAGACATTTATTTGCCTCTAATGAAATCATACTATAAATAAATGCTAATTGTAAATTGTCTTTTTAACTTAATAAGACGTGTTCATACTTCAACTTCAGCTCTATTTCCACTTTTTCAAAATGGCTGCACAGAATTCCACCATATGGACATAACATAACTGGCTTAAGCAATTTACCTATTGATTAACATTTAGATTGTTGTTTTACTTAATGGTTGCTTAGTTAATAGTATTTGGTTGTTAAGCAAGTTGATCCTTCATGGCTTTTAATGAATTAACAAAACAGTTCTGTTGAATGAGATAACTGATTTCCAAAATCCATGATACTTATTCTCAAAGAACAATTCATCTAACTTTTTAAGTATCATTCCTAGGAATCTCTCTATTCTAAAGTTACATAGAGCCAGCTGGTGATGAACTTTATCAAAATTTACATCTCCTAGCTGCTAGGAAGCCACTTTACTTACCTCTTTGTATCAGTTTTCTCACTGGCTAAATGGTGACTACAAAATCTGCTCTACCAACTAAATAGATTGTTGTGAGGATCAATTACACTCCGAAAAATTAAAACTAAAAGTAAAAAGTATTATACAAACATAGTGCTATTTTATAGGCTCCTTAACAAATAAAAAGGGTAATAAAAAATTACATAAGCTTAGACATTTCCTTAAAATATCTAAAAAATTTAATGTTTCTTTCAATCATCCTTAATATGCAACATTTATTCCCACATACAGAATGCTTAGAGATTTATATTGTAATATCCAATAAGTTATTTTTTGTTTCCATCATCCTTAAAGAGCTAAACACTTCAGATATGATATATACAGTATATCTTTGTTAGTTTGTTTTTGCAAGGGAAAAGATGATCTTACAAAAGTTTCAAATAGTACAGAAAAGTAATGAAGTAAAAAAGTTCTTCTCCACAGAGATAATCACTATCAAAAATTCCTCATACACCTTCCTGGATATTCTCTATTTAAACATGCCTGACACACATACTTTTTTTTTTTTTTTTTTTAATGCAAAAGGGACACTATTTACCTTGTCTGTCATTGGCTTTTTTTTTTTTTTTTTTCTGAGACAGAATCTTGCTCTGTTGCCCAGGTTGGAGTGCAGTGGCACAACCTCAGCTCCCTGCAACCTCAGCCTCCCGGGTTCAAGCAATTCTCTGCCTCAGCCTCCTGAGTAGCTGGGATTACAGGCACGCACCACCACACCTGGCTAATTTTTTGTTTTTGTATTTTTAGTAGAGACGGGGTTTCATCATCTTGGCCAGGCTGATCTTGAACTCCTGACCTCATGATCCACCCCCCTCGGCCTCCCAAAGTGCTGGGATTACAGGCGTGAGCCACCGCGCCTAGCCTGTCACTGGCTTTTTAATAATTTTTACATAATAGACATCTTTACATATCAGTACATATAGATATCAGTATCATATTTTAGAAAAGAAAGAAAATTCTGTAAATATCTGTAAACAGACCTGTTTTGGATGCACCACCTACAGAATTCATCCTTCACTCCATCAGAAATATTGACCTTAACCGTCAGTACCTTCAAATTTTCTCCACGGTTAATTGCCAGAATCTGAGTGCAAACATAAGGCAAAGACTAATAATCCACAAAATATATGAAACAAATCAGGCAGCTATGTAGCTGACAGCTATATGAATTTTTTACTCATTTATTTACCAAGAATACATTTTAAAATAATCATTTACTTACACTTTTTTCAAGTAACATACCTCCCTCATAAGGAAAACCCTAACATGTTCTTAGAAAATAAAATGCAGATACAAAGCCTATCTATCACATGTACAAGAAGAAACTTCGATGATCTAAAAATCTCATTGCAGATTGTACTAATTAAAAACTTTTGATCATCTGGAGCTGGAAGGGTATACTTTTTATAATTTGAAAAGATAACCTGTGCTAAGATAAATACAAACATGTAAAATCCCTATGTGCAATATTTAGTAGCTACAAATTGTTACCATCCATTGAGCATTACTAATTGTAGAGCCCATCTAAGCACTTTAAATATATTATCTCAAGTAATCCTTAGAGTCACCAGTGATGCGTGTATTACCTTCATTTTACATAATAATTTTTCTGAAACCTGTTCCAAATCACAAAGCTAGCAAGTAGCAAAAAAAGAATTTAAACTCAGACCTGTCCATGCTCTTAATTAAAATATTAAAAGTATGACTGTCTTAAAACACATTTAAAACACTCCTTAAAGAAGTACAAACAAAACCAAAACAAGCAAAAGAAAATAATAAATAATAAGGTAAAAATAAAATAGAGAATAGAAAAGCAATAAATATCAACAAAACCATAAATTGGTTCTTTAAAGATATCAACAAAATTGACAGATCTTTCACTAGACTAATCAAGAAAAACAACAGGAAACACTCAAATAACAAAATCAGGAACAAGAGAGAAGCCACTATTAAGGACCTTATAGAAATAAAAAAGATTATAAGGGATACCATGAGCAACTGTATAACAAATTAGACAACTAAGATAAAATGGACAAATTCCTAAAAAGACACAAACTACCAAAAACAAACCAAAAAGAAACAGAAAATCTGAACAGACCTATAAAAAGTAAGGACACTGAATTCGTAATTTGAAAATTTTCCACAAATAAATGTCCAGGCCCAGATGGCACCACCACTGAATTCTACCAAACATTTTTAAAAGAATCAATATTCATTCTTCACAAACGTTCCAAAAGATATTAGAGAAGGAAAAGCTTCCCAAATATTTCTATTAGGCCAGTATTACTCTGATAGAAAAACCAGACAAGACTTCACAAGAAAACTACAAACCAGTATCTCTTATGAATATAGATGTAAAAATCCATAATAAAGCACTAGCAAACCACATCCAGAAACATATAAGAAGGATTATACACCAAGATCAACTAGAATCTATTCCAGGAATGCCCGGTTGATTTAACATTGAAAAAATCAATTAACCTAACACATTATATCCATAGAATAAATAATAAAAATCCTATGATCATCTCAATAGATGTGGAAAAACATCTGACAGAATCAGGTAGCCCTTCATGATAAAAAAAACACTCAACAAACTTGGAAACATAAGGAAAGTTCTTCAATGTGAGAAAGGGCATGTGCACAGAAATCTCACAGCTAACATCACATTTACTGATCAAAGACCAGAAACAAGACAAGTGTGTCCACTCTCACAACATTGTACTGAAGGTTCTAGCCAGGGAAAAGGAAGGGAGGCCATCTATATTGGAAAGGAAGATGTAAAACTTTCTCTATTTGCAGCTAACATGATCTTATATATAGAAAATTCTAAGCAATTCACTACAAAACTATTAGAACTAATAAAGAGCTCAGCAAAGTTGCAAAACACAAGCTCAACATATAAAATTAATTTCTACATACAAGCAATAAACACTCTGAAAATATTTTTTTAAATTCCATTTATGATACCACCAAAAGGAATAAAATACTTAGGAATAAATTTAACAAAAAAAGTTCAAAACTTAAATGGTTGACCTTTGAACAATACAGGTTTGAATTGCATGTGCTGACTTATATGCAGAATTTTTTCAACCAAACAGGGATTGAAAACACAGTAATTGCAGAATCTGAAACCCACGTATAAGGAGAGCTGATTTTTCATATACACGGGTTCTGCAGGGCCAACTCTGGGACTTGCATATACATAGATTTGGGTATATGCAGGGATCCTGGAATCAATCTCCTGTATATACCAAGGAACAACTGTACTCTGCAAACTACAAAACACTGTTGAAAGAAATTAAAGAAGATCTAAATAAATAGACATCCCATGTTCATGGATCAGAAGGCCTAATATTGCTAAGATGGCAATACTCCCCAGGCTGATTTACAAATTCAGTGAAATCTCTATCAAATCCCAATTGGCATCTTTTGCGGAAATTGGCGAACTAATTTTAAAACACATATAGTAATTCAAAGGACTGAGAATAGTCAAGTCAATTTTTAAAAATAAAAATAAACTTGGAAGATTCTCACTTCCCAATTTCAAAAGTTACTACAAAGACACAGTAATCAAGACAGTGGGGACTGGCATACGGATAGACATAGAATGGAATAGAACTGGAGACCAGAAATAACCCTATACACATAGAGTCAACTGATTTTCAACAAGGGTACCAAGAAAATTCAATGAAGAAAACCCAGTCTTTTCAATAAATCTGGGATAACTAGAATTAACCACATGCAAAAGAACAAAAGTGAACAGACACCTACTTCATGCTATACATACAAATTAACTCAAAAGTGATCTTAGACCTTAATATAGGAACTAGAACTATAAAATTTCCATTAAAAAAGAAGAAAATATTTATGACACCAAGTCATAAAGCCTTCTTAGATATAAAACCAAAAGTGTAATCAATAACAAAAAAACAGATTGAACTTCAACAAATTTTAGTTTTTGTGCCTCAAAAAATAGTACCAAAAAAGTGAAAAGAAAATGAACAATATGGGATAAAAATTTTTGCAAATCATATGTCACATAAGGGTATCTAGAATATATTTAAAACTCTTACAGTTCAACAATAAGAAAACAAAACCCAATTTATTTACTTTCTTAAGAGAATGGGGTTTCACCATGTTGGCCAGGCTGGTCTCGAACTCCTGACCTCAGGCGATCCACCTGCCTCAATTCCCAAAGTGTTAGGATTACAGGTGTGGCCCATCACGCCTGGACACAATCCAATTTAAAATGTACAAAAGATCTGAAGAGGTATTTGTTCAAAAATTATATACAAATGACGATAAGTACATGAACAGATGCTCAACATCATTAGAGAAATGCAAATCAAAACACAAAAAGATGGACAATAAATGTTGGGGGGGATGTAGAGAAATTGGAACCTTCACAAACTACTGGTGAGAATGTAAAAACGGCATAGCCACTTTGGAAAATAATATGGCAGATTAGGTTAAACGTAAAGCTACCATATAACCCAGCAATTCCATTCCTAGGTACATATCCAAGAGAAATAAAAACATATGTCCACACAAAAACTTAGACACGAATGTTCATAGCATTATTCATAATGCCCAAAAAGTAGAAACAACCGAAGTATTCGCTTACTGATGAATGGATAAGTAAAATGTGGAGAATCCATATAATGTAATATTATGTAGCAATAAAAAGGAAAGGTGTACTAATACGTACCGTAACTGACAAACTCTGAAATCATTATGCTAAGTGAAAGAAACCTGCATGTTGTACGATTCCTTTATATGAAATGACCAGAACAGACGAATCTGTAGAGATAGAAAGTTGGGTGCCTAGAGCTTGACGCAAGGAAATATTTGGGAGAAAAATGTCCTAAAATTGCTTGTGGTAACGGTTACACAACTCAGTGAATTTACGAAAAACTACTGAACTTATAAAGTTCTAATGGTTGCATTATATGCGATATGAATTTTACTTCAATAAAGCTATTAGAAAATTAAAACACTCTTTTCTTAAAGCACTCTTCAATACCAATTATTAAGATGACAAATCTTAACACAAATTAACCAAATAATTTAATCAAGTTAACAGCTTCCCTTAAATAATATTTGCTAGTCTACATATATTTATGTGTATTATATATTAAAAATAAAAGAAACAACATCACTTCAATATATATTCAGATTTTTCACTAATTCTTAATGGCTTTCTTCCAATCACTCTTAATGAATGGAGTTTTAATAAACTAAGTTCTCCCTTTACAGGACACAAACTGATATTTTAACAATTTTAGCACATTTCCATGAGGATCTCTAACAAAAACTTAGACTTCCTATCTGTGGTGAAACAAGCTTAAAATAATTCAACTTAATATTACCAGAAAATAATTCTGCTACGAAAATTTCTCAATTTGTGCTTCATGTTGAAAAGAATGTCAAAAGATAAAAAGCATATTTTTCTAACTTTAATTTAAATTTTTAAAATATTGAGTAAAATTTTAAATAAATTGTCAGAGTTTTAAAAAATATATAGAGGACTTTTTTCTTTTTTTTTTTGAGACGGAGTCTCGCTGTGTCGCCCAGGCTGGAGTGCAGTGGCCGGATCTCAGCTCACTGCAAGCTCTGCCTCCCGGGTTTTTACGCCATTCTCCTGCCTCAGCCTCCCAAGTAGCCGGGACTACAGGCGCCCGCCACCTCGCCCGGCTAGTTTTTGTATTTTTTAGTAGAGACGGGGTTTCACCGTGTTAGCCAGGATGGTCTCGAACTCCTGACCTCATGATCCGCCCGTCTCGGCCTCCCAAAGTGCTGGGATTACAGGCTTGAGCCACCGCGCCCGGCCGACTTTTTTCTTATATACTTGAGAAATTTCTAAAGTAAACGTCAGCAGAAATAAAACAATCACTTAGAAATAAAAGTTTAGGCTGGGTACGGTGGCTCATGCTTGTAATCCCAGCACTTTGACAGGCCAAGACAGGTGGACTGGTTGATCTCAGGAGTTCAAGATGGGCCTGGGCAACATGGTGAAATCCCAACTCTACAAAAAATACAAAAATCATCCAGGTGTGCTTGTGCACGCCCATAGTCCTAGCTCCTCAGGAGGCTGAAGTGGGAGAATGCCTTCAACCCTCATGGTGGAAGTTGCAATGAGGTGGGATTCTGCCACTGCACTCCAGCCTGGGTGAAAGAGCAAGATATTGTCTAAGAAAAAAAAAAAAAGTAAGCTTACATAAAACAATATATTCAATAATACTGCATAGAACTATCTACAAAGAAATAAATTGTGAATACAAAATAAACTTGTTTGAGCTCAGCAGAGACTTCCGTATTTGCCATAGGTTGTGCCAGCTTAGTAAACAGAAGTTCTTCATACAAGAAATTATCTCTAATAAATTAATTCAAGTAGAGTACAACAATATAGAGGAGAGTTATTTAATTCTGATTTATATAACTATGGCATAACATCACAACACATTATTGGAGGATTTTTGCTCTTTTTTACCATACCTAGTAATGTAATATGTCAAACTTACAAAAAATCCTGACACACAGGAAGACCCATGGTGGAGAGGGGAGTAAAGTAACAGAAATAATAAAGCTTGGGACAGAAACTGGAATTGAAAATGAGTAGTGGGTTAAAGCAAAATTATTGCAGATGGTGACACTGAACAGGAAATAGGTAGTATAAGACACAGGAAATTGCATGTCAGTGAAAATACACACCAATAAAGATAAGGAACAGAAACTCCCATGAGAGAATGTGAAGACTGAGCTACAAATTCATGTGGTAGAAAAGATCACACTAAGGACCAATTTGAAAAAGAAAGAAAAAAAGATGCAGCTGGAAGAATTTACTAAGCAGCTATTAATGGCTATTCCCACAGTACTCGGAGAGAGTTCCACAGTAATTTTCCTTCACCACACTGTCTTTCATCATTTGCATTCATTTCTGTATTCTGTGATACTATGTGCTAGGGTATTTACGTAAAGGCTGAAAAGTAAGGTTCAGAGTTGGGACATGAGGTTTCAGCACTACAGGAATTGGGAAGCTGTTTTTGTAACCTAGCATATCATCAATCCGGCCTGTGCATGATAAACTAAAAAGTTCGTAAAAGGGCAGTGCTGTTTTTCAAAACTGACATTTCCAAAATGCTCTGCTTTCCCAGGCCTGAATACCGTCACACCCAGAAGCCTGTGTCAATCATAATCTTAAATTCAGTCACTAACTCAGAATGCCACGTGTTAAACACAGCAGCTAAAATGCAGAGCCCAAAAAAATATTTTCAAGCAGAAATTAGAAGGCTAGGTTTAACAGAATAAAAGCATTCATGTTTTTCCAAAGTTGCAATAAAATTAAATAAACATAAAAGGTGGACAAAATAAGACAGAAAAACTACTTCTGCAAAAGGAATGTTAGTATACTTAGTCACTGGTACTGTTAAAAATTATTTTTCATTATGTTATATCTGTGTCAGTAGACTATAACAACTAGGTATGTAAAATTTCACCATACTTTCTTTCAAATTATTGAAAGTATGTACTTCACTACTTCACCTGATGCGGTAAATATAGTGTGCACAAAAGTAAAGTTGACAACTTTAGATATAATAGTGAAACATTTCAAATATTCAAAAGGGCAAGGGCCGTGTCACCTCTATACCCTAAATAGGACCCAACATAAAATAACCTTTCAGGAAATACTTGTGGGATAATCCAACACTCTTCATGTCTTGTTACAACAAAACAAAATTTTTTCACATCTGTGTCATCTTAAACGAAAAACAATTACTTTTTTATTTTTTTAAGAGGCAAGGTCACACTGTTGCCCAGGCTGGAAGGCAATGGCTATTCACAGGAGCAATCCCACTACTGATCAGCACAGGAGTTTTAACTTGCTCCTTTTCTGACCTGGGCCAGTTCACCCCTCCTTAGGCAACCCAGTAGTCTCCCATTCCTGTGGGGTCACCATATTGATACTGAACTTAATGTGAATACCCAATCGGCATGGCACACTTCAGTCCAGAAATTCTAGACTCAAGCAATCCTCCCACCTCAGGCTCCTGAGTAGTTGGGACTACAGGTATGCGCCACCATGCCAAATAATCACATTCTTAATGATGAAAATTAAGTATTACATGAAAGGTTAGGAATACTAGTTTTTTCTATTATTCTCTCTTTATAGCAGTAAAATGCAGATAGGAAGAAAAATAAATTTTAAAATTATTTTTTGAGAAATTCCAGGTTTGAAAAACACTGACAGTTTCCTAACTTCAAATCTCCCTCTCCCTTTCTCAAAAAACTATAAAACCAATAAAGAGAATAAATAAAACACAACACAGAACCCATCTCTTTGCATTTCTAGGAGACAGAGAATTATACTGGCATCAGATTTCTCAAACATAACATACAAAGGAAGCCAACAGCAGAGCAACATATTCAAGAAACTTAAGGAAAGAAAGTGCAAACAAAAATGATTATACCATGCCAAGCTATCCTTCAAGTTTTAAGGCCATAGAAAACAATTCTGAATGTGTAAGAACTCAGAGAATATTGTACACATATACCCTTCTTCAGATCCTTCACTAGAGCAGAAGTTAGCAAACTATGACCTATGGGCCAAATCCAGCCTGCCATCTGTTTTTTGTGAATAAAATTTTATTGAAACACAACCATGCTCATTCATTATGTATTGTCTATGACTGCTTTTGTGTTACACAGCAGTTGTGTAGTTGCAACAAAAGCCATCTGGCTCACAAAACCTTAAATATTTGTTCACTGGACCTTTACAGAAAAAGTTTACCAACTGTATACTAGTCTACAGAATAAGTTTCTCACTCTAAAGACTTTGGAAAGCTCTGGCAAAAGGACCAAGGGCAAGCATTAATATAATTCTAGGGCCGAGATTAAAACAAGAGTGGGGTCAGTTTCCTTTAAGAAAGCGCGGGTTGCAAGGCAATCCTCATACCAAAGCAGACTTCAGAATAAAAAGCATTAAACAAGGTAATAAAGAAAACTTTATATAATGTTAAAAGCCACACTCCAGCTCTGGAATAGAACAAGGAGCGTGCGATCCTGTACTTTAAAGATGTTGTTAGGAGTGACATCACTGAAAATTGTGGAGTAGGGAACTCTAAATATCATCCCTCCACAAAGGTAAGGTAGCAAAAACCATCAGAATTAACTTTTTCACAACTATGGAATCTAATAAAAATTTTATAACAACGAAAGAAACACTTACAGAAAGAAGCTGCAGAATTTCTATAAGAGAGCACTTTTAACTTACACCAGTCTCAGCAGTGGCCTCTGAAGATGACAGCCCACTTTCCTAGGGCAGGTTGCTCTTATCAGAAGGAGCAATATGGACCTTATTCTCAAATAACTACGGTTGTGTGTTTTGATGTCTGGTGGGTCCCTGAGGAACTGACTCAAGGGCTTGCCTTTATTTCACATGCCTTGGAGCTTACTCAGGACAGAAGAAGCCTCCCAGGTGGCCTTTGTCAAAAGTACTTAAAGGCAAACATATTAGCACCAGCCATGAGGGGTAAGGGATAACACGGGGGCAACTAACACACAGACCAAAAAACCTGTGAAAAATAAGCGTGGAAATGAGATATTTGAGGGAAAAGGGGCTTTGTAAAATTCCTGGGCATGCTGAGGGCCAGGGTGCATGCTCTGAAAAGATCTGAGGGAACCTTAAGCTTTCACCTCTAAAAGAACTTTGGGCTCCATGCAAACAGGAAGAAAAGGCTAAGGCAGAGCTGTTAGTGGCCTCACTAAGTGTTGAAGGAGTGCCCCAATAAAGAATCAATCTGCAAAGTCTGGGAGAGTTTGGGGTTTTTTCTTTTAGGGTTTATTTTGTTTTTGTTTTTGGCTCCAGGCATTCAGGGGAATCTCTGTTAAATAACTAGATGGTTACTAAGCTAACAAGGGAGACCTCAGTGGACACACATAACAAAGAATAAAAATTTACAAAACTAGTTAAGAAAAGTCACTAGAACAAACCACCCCACAAAGCAAGTAGCAACAACAAACACGAGGGAGGGGAGAGAATCTGATTTCCAGAGTTATCAAGGTATAATATACAACATATACAGACTTTACCAAAAAAAAAAAAAAAAAAAAATCAAAGAAACTGTCCATGAGAAAGCTTAGACATTGGCCTTACAAAACAAAGATTTTAAATTAACTCTCTTAAATATGCTGAATTCAAGAAAATCATGAACAGAGACCTAAAGAAAGCCAGGAGAATGATCTTTCAACCATATAAAAAATAAGAGTTAGAAATTATAAAAAAGAACCAAATAGAAATTACGGAGCTGAAAAGTACAATGACTGACATAAAAAATGTACTAGGGGTTCAACAGCAAATTTGAATAAAAAGAACAAATCAACAAGCCTGAAGACAGGTCAAACGGGAATATACAGTCAGAGAAAAAAGAAAAAACTAAAGAAAGGAAAGGAACAGAGGCCGAGACCTGTGAGACACTATCAATCATACTCTTTACGTATAATGGGAGACCCAGGAGAGGAGAGAAAGGCGCAGAAAGGATATTTTCTTTAAATTATTATGAAGAATTTATCAAGTTTGATGAAAAACATTAATCTACACGTGTAAGAATCACAATAAACTCCAGGTAGGATAAACTCAGAAAGACCCACAACAAGACACATTATAATCAAACTGTCAAAAGATAAAGACACAGAATCCTGAATGCAGCAAGAGAGAAGAGACTTGTCACAAATAAGGCATCGTAAGATTAACACCTGATTCCTCATAAAAAACCATGGAGGCCATACCATAAGAGTGGATGGTATATTTAGTATTAAAAGGGAAAAATTTAAAACCATCAACCAAGAATTCTATATTTTAAAAAACTCTCTGTAAAAAAATGAAGGAAATGTTTAATGGACATAGAGTTTCAGTTTTGCAAGATAAAAAATTTCTGGAGATTGGTGGCACAACAATATAACTATGCTTCCCATTACTGAACTGTATGCTTAAAAAGGGTTATGATGGTACATTTTATGTTAAATGTATTTTACCACAATTAAACATAAATTTTTTTTAAAAAAGGAGAAATTAAGATTTTCCAGAAAAAACAAAAATTAGGAAGTTTGTCACTAGTAGACCTGCCTTACATGAAATAGTACAGGAAGTGCTTCAGACTGGAATGAGAGGGTACTAGATAGTAACTTGAAGCCATAAAAAGAAGTAAGGAGCACTGATAAAGGTCGCTACATATGTAAATATAAATGCCAGTATTACTGTATTTTTTGTTATCTCCTCTCTTTTTTCCCTTTATAATTTAAAAGCTACATTCCACAACATAGATATAGCCTATGACTACATTTACGAAAAAAAAATTTAGTAAACTGAAAAATGAAACTAAAAGACTGAAGTACAACGACTATGATTTGTATAACTAAATGAGACCTCTCACACTTTATTCTAAATCAGGTATCTCAGATTTGTATTTCACATGGAAGAGATCCAGAATTGAGCTCAAATATAAGGATACTAGGAAGCAGAGTCTAACAAAAAGATCACCAGCCAAAAAGTCAAGATATCTAAAATGTTATATTGTCAGCTCTGCTATAATTCTCAATGTCACTTATTAACTAACTGCTCTGGGTCGTTCGTTCCCAATTTGTGAAGTGGCGAGGATATGACAATATTATAAGAATTTATATAAAGAAAAAAGAAAACAGTTGACATAAAATTCTTTAAATTCTTAGTAAAGTAGCAGGCAAATCTAAAATATTATCATTATTACTGTATCAGCATGCACATGCAGTTTCTTTATTTACCTGATGATGGTGAATGCTTCTTATGTTGCACGAAAAATGCTGGTAGAGCAGAAACTTATCAACATCTTTCTCATTTACCTTTTTTGAGGACACTTTTGCCAGAGATGACTGGATACAAACGTGTCTGTTCTGGCACCTGTTCAGATACCCAAGTGTTCAAAAAACAAGCATTTATTAATTTGTGCTTTAGTAAAGAATATATAGAAATAAGGATAGCAAAAAAGTCCAAGTGAGTTTTTTTAATGATGCCCAGCTATGAAATCAATATTACTGCCCCATCAAAAGAGGACTCTTTGCCTACTGATACTAGCATAGTCCTCCAGATCTATTTATATATCTACTCAATCTCCCCATAAAATGCCTAAATGAATTCAGAAACCATCTGCAATTATGTAAAAGATCAAAACTCTCTATAGAAATCAAACCAACAGCTCTGATCTAAATATCAGACTTTTCTAATCACTAAGTTAGGCAGTCATAGTCAATTAAAAACTAAAAAAAAAGAGAAACAAAAGGACGTGTCAGGACAGCTTCCAATAACAATTTATAATACTGAACCAAATTTAAGCAGCATAATTACTTATAAAAACACATTTTAAAACCTGAGCAAGAATTTTGCTTCAACTCATTCCTGCTGGGGCCTCTGAGAAAATAGAAAAGTTATCTGCCTTGTACTAACAAAAAACCCTGACAAGCAACAGTAGTCAACTAGGTCATCTCCTTTCCTCTTCTCGGCACAGCTCAAACAGCTAGATATGTGGAGGGAGAGAGAGGGAGAACAGACCTCTGGCAGAAACGTGTCTTCTCTTCTGATACACAGCAGAAAAAGAACAAAATATATAAAAAGAGAGTTTTAAATTAATGTGTTTTTGTAATGAGGCATAAAACCCATAAGCCCAAGAAGGCTCTAGGTCAAAGATCTTTAATGTCTGATAAACCAGGACTGTGATCCCATAGATAAGCTGCTCCCCCAACAGCTAAAAATCATCTGGAGGTCAGTCCTTTTACCCTCATCTGATATTACACATTCTCAAATTAAGCCAATCACTGGTAAACACCAGAAACAAGATACTATAAAATTAAGCATACATCACAATCAACATGTTTAAAAAGCAATGCCACTCTAAAGGACATCAATCTCTCTTCATATATATTGTGTAAGGCAATGGTTTTTAAACTCATCAGGCCCCTCCACTGAGACGCCTCAGCATAAAGAGGGTGAGTAGGCAGAGTTCCAGGCTCCCTGCCCAGAATTCAATTAAAACAACTTTACTTTTATCTGTTTTATATATTTCGGTTATGCTATTTGAACAAAGAGTTCTGCTCCTTAAAAAAAAAAAAAGGTCTGAAAACAAAGTTTTTAATGAACATTGGTATTAGCACTAACCGTGTGACCCTTAACAGCACGAGTCCATAAAGCAGAAAACTCCATAAAAGAGTTACTCACAAGTTCCGAATGAAGTCAAGCGTGTCTTTGTCTTTAGCAATCATGTCTGCTAAAATATGCTGCACTCCTATTTCAATATCCTGAAGCGTTGAAAGCCCTTTAGGAGAAGGGTAAAAAGGAAAACAAAAACAAAAAGTATAAGATTGGTTTTAAATTCTATAATTAAATCACAGTAAATTAATTCCAGTCAAAATAAAACCTTAAGTTGACAGCCTCAAGACAGAAAGATATTGTAGCGGTATACTAGCTTCCATTTGTAACAAAAACAAGTCTCCAAAAGCAATAATACAGACATAATACATAATATATTGCCCAGTGGTAAAAATGCATCTCTGGAGCCAGCTGCCTTGTCTAATCCTGGTTCTACCATTTGCCAGTTGTGAGACACTGGGCAAGCTACTTGACTTCTCTGTACCTGAGTTTCCTATAAAAATGGAATCATTATGTACCTTCTCTATGAAGTGATTACAAATATTAAAGACATTATAGGAAATATATATTAATAGAGTCAAAACAAAGGGACAGTACTCCATTTGTTTAAAAAAATTATCCTTTAGAAGCAATTTCTATTTTGGATTACGGGGCATTTATTCACATTTTCAACGACCCATTTGAATTTCACAAATCTCAAAAGCACAAAACAAGAGCTTTCATGCAGTTGTTCCTCTTCACAGTTAAATTGTGTACAGATGGGCATTAAGTTCTCTTTAAGCATTTCTTATTTGCTAATTTATAGCAATGAATCTTGTAGATCAAGGTTTCTCTGATATTGACTTACGGACAGAGATCATTTGCACTGCTTTGTTTCATTTCTTTTGCCTTTATCATTCTATTTGCATGAAAGATTTTTGCACTAAACTTGAATTACACAAGCACTGCCTATTATATGTATGTTTTCCTGTAAGTAAAGTTTTAATGAGTAATAAGGTACAAAAGCCAAAGAGAGGACAGGAGGACATTTATTACGGCATAATTAATAAATAGAAAAGATCAGTTTGGTTGTGTTAGGATAAGTAATTATGTTTACAGTTGACCTTTAAACAACATGGGTACAGGACCCTTTTTTTTTTTTGAGATGGAGTCTCACTGTCTTCCAGGCTGAAATGCAGTGGTGCGATCTTGGCTCACTGCAACCTCTGCCTCCTGGGTTCCAGCGATTCTCCTGCCTCAGCCTCCCAAGTAACAGGGATTATAGGTGCGCACCCGGCTAATTTTTGTATTTTTAGTAGAGATGGAGTTTCACTGTGTTGGCCAGGCTGGTCTCGAACTCGCGACCTCAAGAGATCTGCCCACCTCGGCCTCCCAAAGTGTTGGGATTACAAGCTTGAGCCACTGCACCCGGTCTGCACAGGTCCACTTCTACATGGATTAATCACAATAAAAGTTGGAACAAGGGTGCCTGCCTCTCATCACCCCTTCCACCTCCTCTACCTCTTCTGCTTTTGCTATTCCTAAGACAGAAAGAACTCCTCCTCCTCCTCCTTCTTCTCGTCAGCCTATTCAGTGTGATGATGAGGATGAAGACCTTTATGATAATTCACTTCCACTTAATAAACAGTAAATATATTTTTTCTTCCTTAAAATTTTCTTATTAACATTTTCTTTTTTCTAGTTTATCTTATTGTAAGAATATAGTTTATAACACATATAACACACAAAATGTGTCATCTTTATGTCATCAGTAAGGCTTCAGGTCAACAGTGGGCTATTAATAGTTAAGCTTTTAGGAAGTCAAAAGTTATACCTAAATTTTCAACTTTGAAGAGGGAGCTGGGGCTGGGGGTTGTTCCCCTAATATCTGTATTAGGCAAGGGTCAACTACATTTTAAAGAAATTTAAAGAAAGAAATTTAGCTAATGAAACTAATAGGAATTCTATTTACATTTTAAGAAAACTTTCCTATGAGGGAATTTTCATTAACAAATTACCTTTACGAGATGGAAGACTATATATCTAATGGACTTAAAACAGCTATAGCACGTAGAGCACTCAATAAACATTTGTTCTTGTGTTAGCTCTCTCAGTCATCACCTAGGAAAACCATTCACAAGAACTAATTCCTGGAGTTCCAAGTATCTCAGAGCATCATTACATGAAGTTTAATGACAACACCAGGGTGATAAGTCAGTAGTAAAGATGGAACCTACAGGGAGAACCATTAATGGAATCAGAGAACAGAAGAAATTATAGACCTTGCAATAAGAAAGGGCCTTTGAAAATCCCCCATCATAAGAGGGGAATATAATTTGAAACCTTACGTAATTAATGAATCTAATTAAAATTGTGCTAGAGCTCTAGAGAAATGTTGTAAAGTGTAGTCTAAGGACCCAAAAATAAAATCATACCAGGTACTTGTTAAAACTATGAATTCCTAGACTGGGGAACTGAAGTGTTTTTATGGAGTGTCCCAGATAATTCTGATACCCATTCAACTTTAAAAAACTGCTGCTAGGGAAATGCCTTGAGCTACTTCTACAGCAGTGGTTCTCAATGGGAGACAGAAATTACCAGAGTCATTTGGGACACTCTTTCAAATTACATTCCCCTTCTCAGTCCAACCAGGGAGAAAAATAATTTTAAAATAAAGTCTTCTGTGTTTTGAAAAAGCTCCTTTCCCAATCAAAGAGAATAGACCTTGTGGGTTTAAAACAGTCAAAGATAACAGATGTTCCAAAAGTTTAGCACCTCAGTTAAATAAGGAGGAAATATGGTCCACAGAACCAGAAAATCATACCCTTTGCCTTAAAATGAAATCTTTCCAACTAGAGAATCGTCAAACCTCCACACCTGTAAACAAAAACCGAAAGGCCAACATTTCTTTTCACTTTCTCTGCACTTCAGCTACCTCTTCTTATATATGACAGAACAATCAGTTACTTCCTCTTGGACACGAAAGTAGTATTTTGGATATCCCAGGACATAGTCCATTTGTGGCACAGTATAGCTTTATGATTCAGACCAAATGCTTACTGGTCTGTGGCAAGCAGGCAAGAAGTGTCTTCTATTGGGGGGGGAAAAAAAACGGAACTATCTGGTTTCTTAAATATTTCTTTCAGGAATGATAGGATTATGAAACTTATTTAGAAAAACAAAATTAAGGGTGATCATGATTGTGTGTAACATAAAGAAGGAGGAGACAAAGAGAAGGAGAAAACATTTCTATCAAACTTAAAAAAAAAAAGCAGTACCTAGCTTATATAGACTTACTTATAATAATTCTACATTTTTGATCAGGGTAAAGGAAAGAGGGAGTAAAGCAAACAGAAGTCCTGATATGTCTGCTAGTACAGTACTACTGTAACTGTGCTAGACCCTGAACTATCCACCTTATAAGAAGTATCACCAAATGTCCGTTGTCATATATTCCAGCAGCCTCACCATGTATGACAATCCAAAGAGATACGGTTATCAAAAACCTACCCAGTAGGAACTCAGTGTGTGAGAGAACTCAAGAGACTTCGTACCAAAGGTAGTGAGAAGTAGAAGGAAAGAAAATCAACCACAAAGAGAAAAATAAAAATAAAAACAGTCAATAAGCCTTTGTGCATCTAACATTCTGAGAGTTTCAACATTCCATTTTAATAAAACATACGATGACTGGGCACAGATAGTTTCCTACTGTGGTTAACTTAATGCTTAGCTATAGTCTTAGCTATTATTAAAATATTAAGTGTTGCAACCATTTGGAAATCTAACTATAAATACACATTAAAAATTAAACAAATTTGAATTTTATTCATTTCAACCCATCTCTAAATTCACAATCCTATTTTACTTTTTCACTATTGCCCTTCTCCAAACATTAAGATAAGTGTGTTTGGGTATGAACAGATATCTAGATTTTACAGACATACCTACTTGGTTTTTTAAATCACAAATTCACATTTGCTGGGTTATTTAAAATAAAAACAGGCTATGGTATGCTGTAATTTTCTACAGGTTAGTACATACTGTGGATTTTGTTATCAGAGACTGCCCCCTACAGACATTTACATGTCCCAGTCTATGGGATCCACAGAAGGACAAAAGAAACTGGAGGTGGGGGTGGGGTGGAAAGATGTAGGTCAAAGGGTACAAAGTTGTAGCTACACAGGCTGAAAAAGACTACAGTTCTAACATACAGCACGGGGGCTATGGTTAATAACATTGTAATGTGTACTGTAAATTTGCTAAGACAGATTTTAAGTGCTCTTAACACAAAATAAGGTAACTGTGAGATGAATACGTTAATTTGCTTATCATGTATAGAATACTTTAACTATAGTACTCACTTCACTATGTATTAATACATGTATATCAAAACATCATGTTGCACATGTTAATTATATAATTTCTTAATATTAAAAAAATAATTTTTTGAGAGTAGACACCACCAGAACATCAATCTCCCCACTCAATCTTAACAGCAAATTCCTGAGAAAAAGGCACTCTTAACCGAAGTTTTTACTCTAAGGCTCATTTTTACAATAAAAAAAATGCACCTTGACATTTATCAACTGTCATTTTCCTTGAGTTTTTCTTAGAAATATCTCTCCCTTACTTCTTCCCTCTCTTATTCTCTGTTGTGCATGCACACACACGAAATAGGAAGATACACTTGGAGGGAAATTTCAGAAAAAGACACTTTACTCCTAGAGTAGAGAAGTGTGAGAACGGAGCTTCGCTTTACACTTTCTGGATGTCAAAACTGTTGACATTTTTAAAGAATATTTATGACTTTTACAAGTAAACAAATTTTTAGAAATAAAAGCTTTACTAGACAATATAGGAGAATCTTTATAAATTTGGGATATGAAGGAATTTCTTTAAAAAGAAAACACAGCTATTATCTTAAAAGATGGTTAGCTATAATAAAACTCCACTAATACCTATTTATCAAGAGATGCCATAAAGAAAGTGAAAAGACAAGTTACAAACTAGGAAAAAAAGATTTGCAACACATATCAATGACAAAAAATATTTTAAAATAATCATTTGAAAAGAAAAACAATACAATAGAAAAACGGGCAAGACTAGAATAGGCACTTCATCAACAGAGAAAAGTTGAATGGCTACTCAATAGGTATGTCAGGATTTGTTTTATTTCAATTATTCTACATACGCTGTAATATTCTTTCGTATAATCATTACTTAACAGAACATTTTTTTAACACACGTTTTTAAATTTAAAAAAAAAAAAAAAAAAGAAACAAAGTTGATCTCTGTAAATAAAGCCAGTACCTTTAACATCAGGCCTAATGTATGATAGCAGACTGAGCTCCCCTGGTTTCTCAAGCAGTGCCCTGGCTGCTCCTTCTAAGCCCAACTGTCTTGCTCTCTGGGCTTTAGTCCCTTTGCTCCCAGTTTTATATGGAGCAGACTAGAAAATAAAGGCAGAAAACATATGATTCAGTTTTAAAAAAACAAAAGTTAAAACTAGGATACAAAATTAGAGGACATACTGAGAATGCTAAAGAAACCCTTTCCTCAATCCTTTCTTCTTCCTTCAGAGATGAATTAAAACTAATTTGAAAACGCTTACTGTAAGAAGATGGTATGTGCCTTCTCTTATTCTTCATATTTTTCTATATGCTAAATTAGTTGCTTGGTTTCACTCATCTTAAAAACTCATTGCTTGGACTGCAAAGTCCTCAACTCCAGCAAGTTCCTTTAAAAGTGTGCTACACACAATTCTTCTACTTCTTTGTTTTGTTTTTTTTTCTTCTTTTTTTGAGAAGAAGTCTCACTCTGTCACCAGGCTGGAGTGCTGGGGCACGATCTCTGCTCACTGCAACCTCTGCCTCCTAGGTTCAAGCAATTCTCCTCCTCAGTCTCCCAAGTAGCTGGGCCTACAGGCGCGCATCACTATGTCCAGCTAATCTTTTTTTTTTTTTTTTTTTTTGCATTTTTAGTAGAGATGGGGTTTTACCATGTTGGCCAGGATGATCTCGATCTCTTGACCTCGTGATCTGCCCGCCTCGGCCTCCCAAAGTGTTAGGATTACAGGCATGAGGCACCACGCCCAGCTGGTCAATACTTCTACTTCTTTTTTTTTTTTTTTTGAGACAGAGTCTTGCGCCCTGTAGCCCAGGCTGGAGTGTGGTGGCGTGATCTCAGCTCACCGCAACCTCCGACTCCCAGGTTCAAGCAATTCTCTGCCTCAGCCTCCTGAGTAACTGGGATTACAGGCGCCCGCCACCATGCCCAGCTAATTTTTGTATTTTTAGTAGCGACGGGGTTTCACCATCTTGGCCAGGCTGGTCTTGAACTCCTGACATCGTGATCAGCCCACCTCGGCCTCCCAAAGTACTGGGATTACAGGCATGAGCCACGAGCCACTGCATCCAGCCAATTCTTCTACTTCTTAATCCACTCACTCTAACACCCACCACCATCTGGCTTCTCTTCTCACACACCTTGCTGGAAACGGTATCACAAAAATCCATGATGATCTCCTAATTACCAAATACATGTATTTTTTTCAGTTCTTATTTTGCCAAACTTCTCTGCTACACATAACCACTGATCATAACCTCCATCTAAAACTCTCTTCCCTGCTGTTCCAGGGCACCATCATCTCCTGATTCTCCTCATACTTCTCTATTTTTTCCTACCTCTTTATGCTCTCCCATCCTCCATCCACACTTCAAAAGGTGGTATCCTCCAGTAGTCAATCCTGACCTGCTGACAAACCCTTCTTGAGTGAGTTCTTCCATTCTCATGGTTTCATGTAACAACTACAGGCTGAAGACATCCACATCTGGATCTCTAGTTCAGCCCTCTCTGATAAGCTTCACATTTGTATAATCTACTGTCCTTCCCTACTTGACTGGAAATTCCTTGAGACAAAGACTATGTATTTATTCATCTTTGTAAACCCAAGTGACTAGCATACAAAAACCACTTTATAAATATTTATTGAATAAAGAATATTTTGTTGCAATGGTGGCTAATGACGTTAGCTTTTTATTTCTTGGTGTTCTTTAATCATAAGAAGACCCAAATTACAATATATTCAGGTATTATGTTAAAAGATAAAAAGGGTTCCTTACCACGTGTTCTAGTTCTTCAAAAGTTTTACAATTCAGCATGGCTTTTAACAAGCACTCAGACATCTTCCCCTCCTTCTTAATTTTCTGGATTGTACTATGAACTTTCTTTGCAACAGCCCTGAAAATAGAAACTTTTGTAATCTACAAAAACTGTATGCCAAAACTTTCTTTTCAAAGCTACCTCAAACTTACAGAAAAGTTGCAGGTAAAGTAAAAGGAACTTTATTCTCTCAGAACTGTTTGAGGATAAGTTAACATCCCTGCACTCCAACACTTTAGTGTGATTTCCTGCAAATACAAATCTTCTCCTACATAACCACAAAATAACCATCATTATCAGGTAATTAACACTGATATATTACTACCATCTAATCTGCAGACCTCATTCAGGTTTTACCAACTGTACCAATAATATCCTTTATAGTGGATTCAGTTAAGAATTATGGGTTACATGTAGTTGGCGTGCATCTACAGTCTCCTTCAAGCTAAAACAGTATTTCAGTCTCTCCTTGATTTTCTTCTCCTTGATAAGGCCTTGATGTTTTGAATGCTACTGGACAGTTATTTTGTAGAATGTCCTGCAGCTTGCGTTTCTCTGATGTTTCCTCACAATTATATACAGATGGAGCATCTTTGGCAGAAATATCATAGAAGTCATACTGTGTTCTTCTTATTACACGTTATTAGCTGGTACATGATTTTGATTTGTCCCATTACTGATTACCTTGATCATTTGATTAAGGTTGTATCTGTGGGTTTCTCCACGATACAGGTACTCTTTATTCCTCTTGTAATTATAAGCATTTTGTGGAGAGGTACTTTGAGACTATATAATTACCCCATTCCTCATTAAACTTTGAATTTATTCACTGACTTATTTACATCACTATAGATTTAATGGTTTCTTATTTTACTTAGTGCTTACAATCCATTGCTATCATTTATCTTAATGTTCAAATTGTTCCAGATTTGACCAGAAGTAACCCCTTCAAGCTAGCTTCTGTGTCCTTTTGACATGTCCCTGTCATCCTGTGAGCACTTCCTTATTCTCTGGCATATGATATTTCAGGCTTATCTTCTAGTTTCCCTGCCCCAGCCCTGGAATCAGGAGAACGATACTTGAAAACCAAGGTATAGGTATTAGGTAAGCTCATTGCAACCGGAGTATCACTGCTCAGGATGGGCACACCCAGCACTCACAATTAGTTTCCCAATCCATTCCCCACTAAAAAGAACCAGGATTCCATGTAGAAAAGCTGATTCCAAGAATCAATTTACAGGCATCACTAAACAAGTAACAACAAAAGGGTGGGCACAGTAGTTCCCCCACTTTACAACAGGTTTTCACTGTGAATATACAATCCTGTTGTTATAGTTAATGCTTCTCATCCTATTGTATTACCTTCTATTTATAGAATCTGCCTAATAATGGTACTGCTAAAATGATGGGCAAAAGTTACAGATGATAATATGATTTACTCAAAATGATTGGTGGAAAAGAAAATTAAATCTACTTGTAAATTAAAAAAAAAAAAAAAAACCAAAGGCAGAAGACTGTAAATTACAGAAAAGAATATGCAGTACTTAGATTACAACCTGTATGTCTTCTATAATCACGGTAGCCCAAGACTGTTTTCAAGGGCTAAAGCCTACCAGGTCATTTTAACAAAAAGCCAATTCCTTTTGTCCTATTAGCCTGCATATAAGGAAGAAGAGAATTATCTTTAGAGAAAAATACAGAAAACTTTTCTTCCTATGCAGAATCATACTCTGTAATTCACTTTTCAAAGTGAATTTAAAAATGTTTTACCTTGCAACCCAGTATACACACATATATATGCTGCATAATTGAAACATTTCATGAAACAATATTTGCCTTTACCACATAAATGTACTCTTGTATTTTCTATTTACTATTTCATTTTTTAAGTGGTATGACTTATTAAATTGGTTTTACTTCCAATGTAGGGGTAGCAATTAACAAATTGAAAACCAATGCTCTAGTTATAGAAAATGCTGAGCTTAAGAAAAAATAAAGATCATATCTCATTACCAAAAAGAAATCTCTGTATTATAGAAAAAGATCTCTTAAGTTCCAGTCAATGCCCCCACTTACTTCAAGGAATATTCATTCCTCTACTAATATTCAATGTATTCTGGGTTCATAGAAACCCAGAGAATGGAATTCTTTTGCAGTAGAAGCGTTTTTTAAAGAAAAAGAAAATAATAATATTCTTGATATACAGCTCCTATTTGTCTCCCATACAACCAAATATTGTTAGACTACCCTTTAATTTTTAAGCAAGATTTTCTTGCTTGTTTATGACGCTTTCTCCTGTTTCAGATCCAAACCCTCAGACTTTCTTAATTACCTTGCCTTAAACCAAACAGAAAGCTTACTTCAGAATTTGCAAACTGCTGGCATTCTAGGTGTGGTCGAGAGTGGTTTTGTTTGGCCCAGAAATTTCTGACGTAAAAACCCAAATTACCAGCTTCTTTTCAGAAATAGGAAGAACCAGCAAACTGGGCAGACAACCCTCCATGACAGTCATCTACTGGAGATGAGCAAGGGTTGCCCCACTTAGACAGGATTTGTAATCTCCAATTCTCATCCCCCATGCTTGATTATCCTAGCCTGGCTCTGGAAGATTTGCATCTGAGACTATTTGATTTAGTCATTTATACTTTTACATTGGCTAATTGATTCTGACTCTCAATGAAGTATAACTTTCCACATATTAGCATTTTAATTCTTCTGACACTAAGAGAACGTCAACAAAAGAGGTAGAAAAGTTAGTGAGATGCAAGTTCCCCCAAAATAACAGAAAGCCTGTCAAGCTTGTTATAAAAATTACCCTTAATACTTTTAAAATGGCTTCATAGTAGAATGATAATCCAATTTTAATCAGATCTTTTTTGTACACTTGAAGAATGTACGCATTAACACAGTGCCCATAGGAGACATGCAATAAATGCATAAGCAGTGAAGTGTTTTAATAAACGCTATCAAATAATATGGTCAGTCTTATAGTCTCTGTACATATATTTCTGAGTTATTAACAGCGAGTCCAGAGGCATAATTTTTTTAAAAAGGTACTTTCCATTCTGTAACCATATAAAACTTACAATCCATTATTGTTAAATTACCATAACCATTAAAAGTATGGGGAAAAGGCTGGGCATGGTGGCTCAAGCCTATAATCCCAGCACTTTGGGAGGCCAAGGCAGGTGGATCACTTAAGGCCAAGAGTTCAAAACCAGCCTGGCCAACACAGCAAAACCCTGTCTCTACTAAAAATACAAAATTAGCAGGGCGTGGTGGCACATTCCTGTAATCTCAGCTACTTGGGAGGCTGAGGCAGGAGAGTCACCTGAGCCTGGGATGCAGAGATTGTAGTGAGCTGAGATTGCACCACTGCACTTCAGCCCAGGCGACAGAGTGAGACTCTGTCAAAAAAAAAAAAAGTATGGGAAAAGAAAATATACATATTTCCTACCAAACTCTATACTGTCAAAGAACTCTCCACTTAGGAACTTTATGAAATTAAAAGGACAGTTTTATGTGAATGGTTAAAAGATTTAGAATAAAATGTACTTCAAGTTTCTTGCTGGCAGTCCTAATTTTGCCATTATGCCCAACCTTTTCTATGAAAGAAGATGACAGCCAAACTCTGAGGCACACACTTTTACTGCCAACGACCTTTTTGCTAATACATGCTCAAGCTATGCATAAACACACCAGCAGAGGGACTCCATACACCCCCTAAATAAGTAAAGTAGAGCTGACTTCCTCTGTCAGAAGAGGACTATATCCAGATTACAATAATTCAAGGAAACAAAATATTGAAATTGTCAAATACACCATCATTCACTTTCTTACTGTTCCTCATTGGCCTTTTTCCCTTACACTAGGCTCATTCTTTCTTAGGTTTCTTACCGTAGCTCTTCTAGGGTTTGTTGAACTTCTCTCAAGGAATCAGCATCAAGGTTATTAATGAGCTCTTTTCGATAGCGTATAATGAAGGGAATTGTGTTATCATCATTAAATAGACGAATGGTGTTGGCACAGACCCAAGGTTCAATATTAGTTCTTTCAGATAAAACCTGCAAATTAAAGATACTTAGTGATTTAAAATGCTGAAAATTAAACATCTATATCATGTATAATTTAAAACATAGTATCAAATAATGTTCTCCAGTGACTTAGAAATTATTTGCTATAGTTTTTTTTAAAAAAGAAAGCCATATAAAATACATGTATCCATTGACAATCATAATGGTAAAATAGTCATTTCACAAATTCAATAAAATCTAATCCAGACCACTGTATCATTCAAATTCCAGTGTTCAACGAGGGCACTTTTTTTTTTTTTTTTTTTTTTTGAGACAGAGTCTTGCTCTGTCGCCCAGGCTGGAGCGCAGTGGCCGGATCTCGGCTCACTGCAAGCTCCGCCTCCCGGGTTTACGCCATTCTCCTGCCTCAGCCTCCCAAGTACCTGGGACTACAGGCGCCTGCCACCTCGCCCGGCTAGTTTTTTGTATTTTTTAGTAGAGACGGGGTTTCACTGTGTTAGCCAGGATGGTCTCGATCTCCTGACCTCGTGATCCGCCCGTCTCGGCCTCCGAAAGTGCTGGGATTACAGGCTTGAGCCACCGCGCCCGGCCAACGAGGGCACTTTTTAATGATGCAATGATACACTTTTCATCTCTCATATTGGTAGCAAAGCAAGGAGTTGGTAACTCACTTTGTCAGCATGAGAACAAAGGAAAGCCATTTTTAGTCATTGTTAGTAAGCAATTAGGCAATATCTATGAAAATTTACAATGCATAAATAAACTCTTTGGCCCAGCAGCAATTCTACTACTGGGAATTTATCACAACATATACATGCTTCTAGAAAATAATATTATTTATAATAATTTTTTTTGAAGAATTGTTCCTAGCAGAGTAAAAATAAGCAAAAACCTAAGTTTACAATGGGAGAACTGGAAAATAAGTTATGCCCATACTAAACACCATGCAACCATTTAAGAACCTGAGGCAGCTCTGTATGAACTAATATGAAATGATTCACAAGATCTGGAAATAGAAAGGTAATTGGTTGGGTGAGGGTTAGAGTTGGAAGACTGTTCTATATCTTTTGAATTTTGTATCATGCACAAAATACAACATCTTCAAACTAATTAATTACTTTTTTAAATTTTTTTTTATATTTTTGTGACAGTGTCTCACTCTTTCACCCAGGCTGTAGTGCAGTGGCACAATCGTGATTCAACGCAACCTTGAACTCGCAGGCTCAAGTGATCCTCCAGCCTCAGCCTCCAAATAGCTGGGACTACAGGCCATGCCATTACACCTGGCTAATTTTTTTTTTTTTTTTAGTAGAGATGAGGTCTTATGATGTTGCCCAAGCTGGTCTCCAATACCTGGGCTCAAGCAATCCTCCCATCTCAGCCTCCCAAAATGTTGAGATTACTGACATGAACCACCACATCAGGCAATTAATTATTTTTTTAATTATTTGTTTTAAAATATTATTTATTTAAAATCATAGGCATTTTAAATATTTATTTTAAAATATTATAAATAATTAAATACTTAAAATTATTATTTTAAAACATATTAAAATTGATGTTAATTATATTGAAATACTAATTATTTACAATAATATTAAAAGATGATTTATTAATTATTTAAATATTTAATTATTTTTAAGTCTATGGGTTTTAGCAAAATGTACAGTTAAGCAGAAAAGTTTACAAAAGTCAGTCTGGAAAAGAGAAAGAACAAAATCCAATGTTAGTAGCTTCCAAAAACCTAAGCAACTCTTTCAAAGTAAAGAACAAAAGGAGTACGTTGTATTATTATTTCAACCCTGAATGCCCAAGACCTGACAGAAACTGTGGTAAAAAACAGGGAAAATTTATTAAAGAATTATCATAATCAACTGATTACCAAAATCAAGTCCAGATACATAACAGACTGAATTTCAAGACTACATATGAAATAAATGGCTAAACTCCAGAGACTATAGAGGATATCTCATTCATGGGGCATCTTAAATCCTAAGGTCTACATCTTATCACCCATTATCCTGGATTGATGCTAATTTCGATAAGAACGCCAATTTCACATTTCTATCCCTGACTCTCTTCCACATGAGCTCCAGACTCATTTAGCTACCTATTTTGACATATTCTCTTGGAAATCTAATGGGCATCTCAAACCTTGCATTTCCAAAATTATCTTCTTCTCAAACTTATTTCTCCTCTGGTTTTACCCATATTATGCTATTCAAATGGCAATTCAACCCAGAAAACTAAGAGTCTAACTCTTCTAACTCCTTCAACTCTTAAATCCAATCCATCTTAAGAACCAGTCAACTTGAACTGCAAAATATTTCCTTACTCTATCACTGTTCTTCATTTCTTCTGCCCCACACCCCAGTCTAGTTCTAGCCTGAACTAATGAAACAGCTTTTACCTGTTCTCCCTGCATCCAATTCTAAGTCTCATCTATTCCAGTATACACAAAGCAACAAGAATGTTATTTTCAAAATGTATACTGGATGTAGATCTGTCACTGATTTCCCATTGCATTTGGAATCCAAATTCCCTACCATGACCCAAAATACATCAGCCTCTCTCCACCCTCATCTTATCCAGTCTTTCCCCAGATCATTAGATGCCAACCCAATAGCCTTCTCTCAGTTCCTAGAACAAGCCCAGTTACTTTGCTCTTAAGAGGCCTTCATGAGGCTCCTCCCTCTTTAGAAATGCTCCCATTACTTGTTATCTTGCCTGACCCTCACAAAATCAACTCATTTATATTTTCTCCCTCAAACCTGTACCTTTTCCTGTTTCCTATTCCAGTCCACATCATGTCATCTACCACAGAAACCTTAGGGGATACTGTGGTAATCTCCCATAATATTGTGGCCACCTCTCTCCATTATATAGCAGCTATGTGGCTTGACAGCACTTGACCCTAACTCCAGCTCCACAGCACGTGGCTCAAGTAACCAGCTGTTTTCAGAATTAACAGCCTGAGTGCTGCATTGCCCTGGCCAGAGAGATTAGCCCAATCAGCATGAAGTTTAAGATTTGGGCTGGAACTCTGGACCCAGGTACAATTTCTTCCTCTGAAGAAATAGTTTGTAGAGGTAGAAATTCAAAGTTGTAGCCATTTTATTGTTATGAGGATGGTAGTGCTAAGAGAATAGTAGATTGTTTCAGTGAACTGACCGAAATTTTCCTGTTACGTAGATCAATAAATCTCCTTTATTGCTTAAACTAGTTTGAGATAGTTTTCTCTTATTGTAATCAAAAGCATTCTAATCAATGGCCTAAGCATCACTGTATATTCTCTATCACATCCCTCTACTCTGTCACTAAGGAGGCAAACAGAACTTCTAAAATGTCTGTTCCCTCCCCCATCAAGCTCTGTTTCCACTAATAGCATCTTTTATCTGAACTCATAGTAGGTTTTTATTGTTGTCTATGCCTCCCACCCATCCCATCTGCATTACTACAGATTATATTTCTAAAATACAAATGTAATCAAGTCCCTTATTTTTTTTCTTTTGTTTGAACTTAAGCTCCAACGACTCTTAGCTACCTACAGGTAAAGGTCTAACCACTTCCCTCTTGAGAGGCCTTCATGAGGCTGCCCATGAAGAAGTTAGCAATCTAGAAGGGAAGATAAAATATTAATGCAAATAAGTAAAAATAAAACAGCATGTGCCAGGCAATAAGTGGTACCATGTTTTTAAAGAAGAGAAAAGATCTCCCTGAGGTAATCAAGGGAGGCCTGCTGCAGGAATAGCATTTTGGTTGACCCTTGAAAGATAGGCAATGGCCGGGCGCGGTGGCTCAAGCCTGTAATCCCAGCACTTTGGGAGGCCGAGACGGGCGGATCACAAGGTCAGGAGATCGAGACCAGCCTGGCTAATACGGTGAAACCCCGTCTCTACTAAAAAAATACAAAAAAAAAACTAGCCGGGTGAGGTGGCGGGCGCCTGTAGTCCCAGCTACTCGGGAGGCTGAGGCAGGAGAATGGCGTAGACCCGGGAGGCGGAGCTTGCAGTGAGCTGAGATGCGGCCACTGCACTCCAGCCTGGGCGACAGAGCGAGACTCTGTCTCAAAAAAAAAAAAAAAAAAAAAAAAAAGAAAGATAGGCAAGATTCTGAAAGACAGAGATGACAGGTGGAAACGACAGGAATGCTCATCATTTTGGAACTGTGTGATTGTTAGAGCAATCCGTGGGCTCCCACTACCCATCAGCTCATCTATTGTTGAATAAAACAAACCTAAGACAGCTAAGACTCCAGACCCTGGATGGTAATAGGTCCTAACAAATCCATATGGCATCATGTATGTTATGGGAGTGTACAGTGCTGCTTATGCAAATTCGATCCTTGAAATTAAGGCTAACAAAACCACACACAAGCAGTCTTCATTTTGGGGACTCCAAATCACCGAATGTTTTCTATATTGATTCAGTTGAACATTTATTTTAGCTCATATTATATGCCAATAACCATACTAAGCCAATGATAATCAAGATGTAAAAAAATCAAGTCCCTCTTCTCAAGGAGCTAACAAGCTAACAAAAGCAGACAGACATGTAAATAGTTGACATACTGTATGGTTCATACTCTGACAGAAGTGTTTATACATTGTTTTAAGACCACAGGAAAGGTGGAAACATCGAACTCTGCAGCAATGGAAAAGCAACAAGAGAATGAAGGTATTTCCAGGCAGCTAAATGGGGAGGCAGGAATTCCAGGAACAGAGAATAACACCAAAAGCCTCTGATGAGAAACCACTGCACATTTTTTAAATTGCTAAAAGTTCAGTAATGCTGAAATGTATAAAACTGCCTTTGCAAAAATCAAAACTGAGAAAATTATTACAGTGAAAGAGATCCGACCTAACCAACTCCATCTTGTTCCTAACCTCCAAGCTGTTCTTGTCCATTCCTAGGTGTAGGCTGAACTAACTTTGGGAGGAACTTAGTTTATAGTTTAGCTTTGAAACAAAGACAATAAAAGCATTTTTGCAAAACAAACCCCCTTCCTGCCTAGGGACTAGAGTACCTTTGCAGGACTAACAAATTAGCCACAAGAGTAGAAATTATGGTTCAGGAGTTGATATGGTTTGGATCTGTGTCCCCACCCAAATCTCACCTTGAATTGTAATCCCCATAATCCCCATGTGTCAAGGGCAGAACCAGGTGGAGGTAATTGAACCATAGGGGTGGTTTCCCCCATGCTGTTCTCGTGATAATGAGTGAGACTTACAAGATACAATGGCTTTCTAAGTGTCTGGCACTTCCTCTACTTGCACTTCTTTTCCCTGCCACCACATGAAGAAGGATGTTTGCTTCCCCTTCCGCCACGATTATAAGTCTCCTGAGGTCTCCCCAGCCATGCTGAACTGTAAGTCAATTAAACCTCTTCCCTGGCCAGGTGCGGTGGCTCACGCCTGTAATCCCAACACTTTGGGAGGTCAAGGCGGGCAGATCACATGAGGTCAGGAGTTCGAGACCGGCCTGACCAATATGATGAAACCCCATCTCTACTAAAAATATAAAAATTAGCTGGGCATGATGGCATATGCCTGTAATCCCAGCTACTCGGGAGGCTGAGACAGGAGAATCACTTGAACCAGGGAGGCAGAGGTTGCAGTGAACCGAGATCGCGCCACTGCACTCCAGCCTGGACAACAGGAGTGAAACTCTCAAAAAAAAACCCTCTTTCCTTTATAAATTACCCAGTCTCAGGTATGTCTTCATAGCTGTGTGAAAATATACAAATTCAGGAGTCATGCAGCTGAAGGCTTCAGGATTTTAAAAATCCCCAAATTGCTCCTGGGGATAACATTCCTATTGTAAAACCCAGTATCAGTGTTTGAGATATTTTGCAGCCCCTGCACTAGATGGATCAGTCGGCAACACCCAGATTGATAACCTAGTTCATCTGGTCTTGTGGCCCCCACCCAGGAACTGACTCAGCAGAAGAAGACAGCTTTGACTCCCTATGATTTCATCTCTGACCTGACCAATCAGCACTCCTGACTCAATGGCCCCCTACCCACCAAGTTTTCTTTAAAAACTCCAATTCCCCAGTTTTCAGGGAGACTGATTTGAGTAATACTAAAACTCCGGTCTTCCATGCAGCTGGGTCTGTGTGAATTACTCTTTCTCTATTGCAACTCCCTTGTCTTGATAAATAGGCTCTGTATAGGCAGTGGGTAAAGTGAACCCACTGGACAGTTACATGTACAAGGGGTGTGAAGATCAGGTGAGAAATGCAAAGGTAGATGAGGCTACATGGTGAATTCTACAGAGTTTGAAATTGATATCCTGTACTCAATATGAAGCTGTTACAGGTAGTTAGACAGACATGAGCATGGCAGAAGAGCCCCCCTCCCCAACTAGGAATTTTGGGGTGATGGTTCGGCAATCATCACATTGCCTCTCTAAAAGTGATAAATTGGCAGCCAGCCCCAGGAAGAGGCCATTTCCTGATGGTCCATACCTATTACACTGAAGTGTTAACTGAACGCAGACACTAGGGAGAAGTAACTTCCTGGGCATGCACATTGAGAAACAAAATGATGGATATGGGTGTGATATGGGCTGGCTGTGATATGGGTTGGCTGTGTCCCCACCCAAATCTCAACTTTATTCGTATCTCCCAGAATTCCCACATGTTGTGGAAGGGACCCAGGGGGAGGTAATTGAATCATGGGGGCCAGTCTCTCCTGTGCTATTCTTGTGATAGTGAATAAGTCTCACCAGATCTGATGGGTTTATCAGGTGTTTCCACTTTTGCTTCTTCCTTTTCTTCTGCTGTTGCCATGTAAGAAGTGCCTTTTGCCTCCCACCATGATTCTGAGGCCTCCCCAGCCATGTGGAACTGTAAGTCCATTAAACCACTTTTTCTTCCCAGTCTTGCGTATGTCTTCGTCAGCAGCATGAAAACAGACTAATACACAGGGACACACCACCAGAGAAGCAAATAAAGCCTCAGATGGTCTATGTACAACTTCCTAAACACAGCACGTGCTCACCTCCCAAGCGTAAGGAAGGCACTGCACATGCAGGCAGCCCACTCTAAGGGAAGAATCACGGGAAAGGGGCCAGCCTATAGAGACCTAGGATCAAAGTTAAACACCACACTTGACCTCAGTGCCTGCCTGGGTCTCTTCCAAGCATACTTTCCTTGCCTTTCTTTCCTGTTCTAAAGCCTTTTAAACAAACTTCCACTCCTACTCTGAAGTTTGCCTTGGTCTCTCTTGCCTTATGCCCCTCTGTCAAATTCTTTCTTCGGAGGAGGCAAAAACTTAGGTTGCTGCAGACCCTTACAGATTTGACATCAGTAACTGGGATACCTTCCACTGGTAACAAAGCCATTCAACAACGATTCCACTCGTGGTTTGGTTTCAGCTATTGAGTCAACTCCCTTTTCAAGAGTTGATGAGATCTATGAACTACAGCAGTGGTTTACAATGTGTGGTCCCCAAACCAGCAGCATAAGCATCATCTGAGAACTTGCTAAAAATGCAAATTCTTGGGTCCCAGCCAAAAGCCACTCAATCAGAAACTCTGGGGTGGGGGTTTAATAATGTGTGTTTTAGAAAAATTAGGCAAACAACAAAGAAACAACTAAAAGAGCTAAAAATAGAAAGCAAGTCTTAGAGTTGGGAAGGGGTAGGGCAAAGAACTACTACAGTTTTCACCTATAAGCGATTCACATTTACTACTTTAATATTTTTTAAAAATTAACTGGCAGATAGGAATGAGAGTAAGGGGGGAAAAAAGGCATTCTCAAGAATTTTTTTTACCTCTAAGACAGAGAGGGACTTATTTTGACTGTTGTCTTAAGCTAATTCCTCTATAGAGTCTATTATGTTCCAAACACTTTTACACAGTCAATATAAACTCATTTAAACTATATGAGAAAGGTACTTTATTGTTCCCATTTTACAAATGCAAAAACTGAGGGCCAAAAAGATAAACTGCCCAAAATCGCACAAACTATAAAACCTCTTCAAAAATTCAATTTATATGCCAAGCAAGATGATTCCTCAGGCATAATCCGCATGCGTCAATGACACGACCAGGTGGAGATAACTGAATTATGGGGGACGGTTTCGTCTATGCTGTTCTTGGAACAATGAGTCTCATGAGATCTGATGGCTTACTGCTCTCTCTCTAAAACCTCCAAGAAAATGCTTTTTCCCAAAGTGTCCTGAGATTTACTCCTCCAAAAGGAAATTCCTATTTCCTCAGTTAAAAAGAAAACATCTTGGTATTAAGCAAATAAACTACAGCCTTAATCATCCAGGCAGCATCTGCATTTTAAAAGAACATCTAAGTTAAATGACTCTCTAATGAGTGGAATTGAGAGAACTTTCTATTCTAAATCACTCCCAAACCAACAACTGGCCACCTCCCCTCTGAAAAGCTGTTGATTTCTGCTGTTCTCCTTACCCTTGCCTAGTTATTTCACTGTATCACTTATTCTATTACACACACAAGTTTCCTTACAGATTGCAAAAGGAAAAACTAATCTAAGCTGTCAGAAATCAGAAGAGTGGTTGTATGAGAGGGAAGGAGGAATTGGAAAAGGGTATAAAGGAGGATTTTAAGATGTTGGTAATGTTCTGGAAGCCTGTTGCACGGTTACACTTCTGAACATCCCTGAGCTGTACATTTATGTACAATTTTCTGTATGTTATACTTCAAAAAGAAGTTGGTTTTTTTTTAAAGCCCATAATAAATACTAGCAACTAAATTATATTAACCAAAAGTACCAACATAATTTCTCTTATTTAATTTCTCCTGGACAAAGAGGTTAAACCTAATAAGTGGTTCCGCATTTATATACAGAATTGCACTGAGATACACAACTGAGAAATGCTGACCACTTTTTTGTCTCACTTCTTTCCCCAATTTTGTCATCCCATGGCTTTCTTCACCCACATAATCCCACATAATCTCTTGCAACAAAGGGAAAAAAGCTAATAAAAAAGGTTTTGTTTGCCTTTTCTCCCTGTTTAGCAAACTTTACTAAGATATTACACATGGCTGCTCAACTCCCCTACACTCACCACTCCCGAAAGAAACTGGACAACCACCACCTTTGGAGCAGTTTAATTTTCCCAAAAATTGTCTGTAGCTAGTCACTTCTTCCAATTCTTACAGTTCATGGTATCCATAACATATTTGCAAAATACATTTAACAAAAACTTGTTTCTGGTCGCAATCACACATTTGCAGTTTGGGACAAAGGGCTGAAAAGGAGTAGGTTGCTTCTGTCAAAAGACCTGGTGATCCCCAACCCCTGATCAGGAAATAAGAAACAAAATACATTCATGTCTAATGTCTGTTAAAACATTATAGGAGGCCATTGTTTTGGATGAAGCTCTTGCAGTAGGCCCCAATAAATCCTATGGTTCATAGACTAAAAATCAAAATGGACTCACACTGGCTAAAGTTTTAGTCACCAAACCAAAACAAAGTTGTTATCTGACTTTCCAAGAAATCTAAAGAATAACAGCCAAGTTCCCATACAGGCCAATTTCAATCTTCAATGAGCATGATAATAAAGTTCCCTCTACTTTAATCCTTATACAAAAAGACTGAAGTAACTTCATTTCAGCTGTTATTTTTCTATTTTTCTGTCTCCCTCTCTCCACCTTACAAGGAAAGTAATCCACTTTCTGTTGTTTCTGCTTTCATTAGTCCTATGTATAAAACCAAGTCCCCTGCTCAATTCATTAGAACACTTATCCTATTTTATGAAACGAGGTGTTGCTTGATTCTAGAATCACACACCCAATTGAGATCTTTAAACTAAACTTGTAATTTTGTCCTTTTGACAAGCCTAAAACTAAATCAAGTGTTGACTATATATAGTTCTGCCTCTCCAAACAAGACAGTGATGTTCCTGAAAAAAGTCTGTAGTTTTCAGAGTTGAGAAATACACCTCGAAAGGAAAAAACAGAGGACCAAGTTTTATTGTGGCCAAGGCCATGGGGAATAGTACACAAAATGAAGGAAATATAAGTGACATTTCCACATGTTCAACTAGTAATACGTAATAATTTCTATATAATTAAGTTTCATTAACCATTCCTTGCTAACTAGACACTATTCAGGATTTCCCCAAAGAATTTGGACATACATTTTGTGGCAGATAATATGCATATTACAGGTATTTCATTGAGTCTGGTCCATACCCAAATGTTCAAGACTTTTTCTGATTTTCTGGCTTGGTATTACTTGACTCTCATTCTTGTCAGTTCCCTCTTTTTCCAACATCTACCCCTGTTCTCAACCATGTTTACAAGCAGGAATACAGTTTTAAGACAAAATTACTTTCTCTCCCACAAAGTTTCTCCTGTTTACGGAGAAATTTTAAAAGTATAGGAAAGGAAATCCACATATATCACAAGAATTGTCTGTAAAATTCAAGTTAAAATTAAGGAAAGATAATTGCAAATGGTTAAATAAAAAGAACCCAAACATGTAACTTCACACGTAATAGTTTCCCAGGCAATTTCCCTAAACCTACCAGGAAAATGCTGAGCTTAATAGTTGCCATTGGCTTGCTCAGCAAAGGTGGCAGCATCCCAAAAACCACTTCCCAGATCACAGGCAAGGAGTGCCCAGATTCTCAGAGAATAGGCTTTCAGCTGTCAAAATTCGCTTCAAAAAAGGAAGAAGAGGAAAAAAAAATTGCTTGGAATTAAAAGGAAAATCTAGTATGACTATAATTTTCAAAATATTTTCTAAGAGGGCAAAAGGCCATAAAATAGTTCTTGTGCCTTTAAATGAGACAACTTGCTTCCAAGTCACTATTCCCACAACACAACAAAGGACATTACTGCTACTGGCTTACAAATAAAACTTTTGTTTCTTTGCTTTTCCTTTGTCACTCACCTTCTGGCAGCTGGGCACCTATCGCTTATCATACACTTGTCCCTCCTCACTCTACTCAGCAAGTAATCTTGCCTTTCTCTTGGAACGTATTTTCCAAAAGGCTCTGTTTAGCTGCTATTTTAGTGACATTACAAAACTCATTAGGGAACCCAGGTATTCATCCCTAACAAAACATTAAAAGTCTAGGTTAACGAATTGCAGAACAAATTTTCTTCTCTCAAAGCTCTGAAATCAACTTTAGTTATACCTATTAGAGAAGTGATGCAAACTAGAAACTAAATTCTACAAATACCTTGAGTCAATTCTCAGTAATTTCTCAGTAATTATTAACTTTAAGATGGTTTCTCTGAACAAACGAAACTGTTTTCTATTCTACTCCTACCTGTAAAGGATTTTTTGATAACCCATTGTATCTACTAATCCATCATGATAATGTATTAAATTAATATAAAGTGCCTAGTACAGAGCCAAGCTCATAACAAGTCATCTACAAATAAATGGTAAGTTTATTATCCCTTGTCAATTAAAGATCTGTAAATCAACACCTTAAGGTATTATGGTAAAAGAAACCTATGTAAATCTTTGCCAACAGTGGCTAATCATCACCTACATTTATAAATTTACATTATAAAGCTGAACCCTGAAGCAGACATCTCCAGGTGGCCCAGAAATGCCCGCCTTTTCTCAGAGAACACCCCCGCCCACCCAACACACACACACACACACACACACACACACACACACACAGAGATGGAGCTCTGGCAGCCGTATTTCTAAAATACGATGAGGCCTCAGCACCCCAGGCACTGGACCAGAGGTAGATACCTGGCCCAAATTCTGCCAATCAGACTTTCTTCTTAAAATTTGGAACTGGAGGCCAGGCGTGGTGGCTCTTGCCTGTAATCCCCACACGTTGGGAGAACGAGGTGGGCAGATCACAAGGTCAGAAGATGGAGACCATTCTGGCTAACATGGTAAAACCCCGTCTCTACTAAAAATACAAAAAATTAGCCAGGCATGGTGGCACATGCCTGTGGTTCCAGCTACTCAGGAGGCTGAAGCAGGAGAATCGCTTGAACCCGGGAGGCGGAGGTTGCAGTTAGCCAAGATTGTGCCACTGTACTCCAGCCTGGGCGACAGAGTGAGACTCCGTCTCACCAAAAAAAAAAAAAAAAAAAAGGCCGGGCGCGGTGGCTCAAGCCTGTAATCCCAGCACTTTGGGAGGCCGAGACGGGCAGATCACGAGGTCAGAAGATCGAGACCATCCTGGTTAACACGGTGAAACCTCGTCTCTACTAAAAAAAATACAAAAAACTAGCCGGGCGAGGTGGCAGGCGCCTGTAGTCCCAGCTACTCGGGAGGCTGAGACAGGAGAATGGCGTAAACCTGGGAGGCGGAGCTTGCAGTGAGCTGAGATCCGGCCACTGCACTCCAGCCTGGGCAACAGAGCGAGACTCCGTCTCAAAAAAAAAAAAAAAAATTGGAACTGGAATACAGAAGTAACTGGTTAGTCTATGTAACTAATAAAACTAATGGCAAATAAACTAGGGAGCTGTCATTTTCTATCCTCTGTAAAGAAGCAAGGAAATCTTATCTGCTCAGAAAATAATAACACAAGCAGAGAAGCAGCAGAAATTGGTGATTATAAGACACCAGATAGAGAGAAAACTAACAGCATCTTCTCTGAGTCCTCACAGTTTCCCAATTTCTAGTTCAAGTCCTTTGGGAGACTTGACCACATTCTGTCCCTTTTGTTCTTTGAAAGGTCCCTATGTCCTTGGTGAAAAACTCTTTTCTACTTAGGCTCATTATAAAGAAGTTTCTACTACTTGTAACCTAGAGACAAAAAGTTAAGGCAGGGCCACTTTCTATATCTCTTTCCCTGTAACACAGGGTGGGAAGCAGAGTCATAGAATAAGTAGCTCTTTACTATGAATAACTTATTACCAAGTCTCAAAGACCAGAGACTTCACAGTCTAAAACTTCTTAACTTCCTCCTGCACACTGTCAACTACCAGAGGTGGATCTATGTCAACAATGGAAATAAGCTTAAAAAGTGTTAGAAAAAGAAAAGAGAAGGGAAGTGGTACATGTCCACCTGCCTCTGTAGGCCTGGTCTGGAACCAAGAACTTTAAGAAAGGCTTCAGGGTGAATGTGATGCAGGAAGTCCATGGACCACACTTTAAAAGCGCTGTCCTCTAGGTCTAAACGAACAAAGAGAAAGAAGGCATAGAAAGGAGCCTAATTATACTCTGTTTTTCCAAGATACCTTGGACTATTCATTCAGGAACAAGGGTAAGAGGAAAACCTGTAAAGCAACATTCTATTCCTTAGTGCACCAGAGAGAAGAAAAATCATGATTAAAAATTACCAGTGACATTTTACTAATAGGTAATAGAAAAGGCAGTATAGGTACAAAGACATTCCTCTGAAGAACAAAGGTGACACACAGGCAGTCCCAGATTGAGAAGTGGAATCAGGATCCAGCAGAGGCCCTTGGCTCTACAGCCACAATCACAGCAAGGGAAAGAGTACACATCAGAACCACATGGGACAGATAACAGACAGGGAAGTCACCCCCATCTACTCTGAGAGGCACTACCACAATTAAGTCAAAAATGGTCCCAGAGTGTGCTCGGACAGACAAAAGCTCATGAGCCACTCTTCAGGTCTCCAATACTGTCCCCAAAGCCAACCAAAAAAACTGGGAGAAATCTGATTTCCCCTGTAGTAAGACATATAATTCTGGCATCTCAAGTTGGAATTCTTATAGAATTTCCTTTCAAAAATTGCTAGGTCTTGTAGTACATTACATCATCATACTAAGGGTTAACTAGATGTATGAACAGCCAGTGACCTAATCACCTACACTGCTTTTATAGGAAAATACAGCCCAAGTTCAAAGCAAAAACTTAACAAAGAACCTGTGGGGGCCCGACCAGTTGGTACAGCCTGTCTATATAGTGTATGTTCACTAAAACACCATGGCAAAGGCCAAGTGAAGCCACACATCTTAGCTGAAGAACTGATGATTAGCTACAACACAAAACAGTGTCCCCAAGAAAGTATCAAGTGGGAAAGCCTCCAGAAATCATTGGCAAAACTGTAGAGAGAAGTGAAAACCCCCAGCCCTTCCCTTAGACAGTACAACCCCTATGCTAGTCAAAAAGAAAGCACTCAAACAAAAGTGACAGAAAAAAGCTGCACATACCTGTACTATGTCCCAATTCATTTCCACCTCCTCTTTAATATTATTGGCATTTGCTGGAAACTTGACAGGCTGCCCCTGAGGACATGTTTCAGTCTTCATTTTCTTTAAAGGGGACTGACCAAATGTAAAGTCATCTTCATTCTCTTCCTTCTTGCATGTACCTCCCCACATAGTGCTTGTGGATGGTGTCTCTGAACTATTACTCTCACCCTCTAAGTTGCTGGCTTTGCTGGTTTCTTCATCAACTTTCAGTTTTTTGGTCCTTTGAGCTGCATGTGGCTGAGCTGAACATTTTCGTTTTGTCTTGGCTGTTTTCAGAGTCTGTACGGTATCCAATTTATTTTTTCTGTCTTCCAAAGCAGTGTCAGCAATAGCCACAGAGCTATTCTATCAAACCACAAAGAGAACATATGAGAATTAGAAGATAAAAAGCAATGTCCAGGGAATATTAATCACAAATAAAAGTGAACAAATTATTGATACACACAATAACTTGGAAGAATCTCAAGCAAATTATGTTGAGTGGGGAAAAAAAATCTCAAAGTTATATACTATATGAATACATTTATATAACATTCCTAAACAGATTAGAGGTTGGCAAGGGTCAGGGATGATGCAGGGAGGTGGGTGTGGCTATAAAAGGGCAACACCAGGCATCCTTGTGGTAATGGAACTGTTCTGTCATGGTAGATACACAAACCTACATGTGTGATAAAATCGCATAGAACCAAGTACATACATATACATACACATGAATGAATACAAGTAAAACTAGAGCAATCTAAATAAGATCAGGGAATTTTATCAATGTCAGTATCTTGGTTGTGATATCTTACCATAGATTTGCAAGATCCTACCATTCGGGAAAAAATGGATAAAGAGTACATGGAATTCTTCTATTATTTCTTGCCATTGCATGTCTATTTAGAAATAAGCAGTTTAATTTTTAAAAATGAGTAAAAGATAGGTCTGCACATGCCAGAAAACCAAGATTAACACTTGCTATCAAAGTCAACCACTTAGCAGGGAGAAAAGTAACACTCATTCGCTCATACAACTCAACAGGCAACACATGCCACCAATTTCTGCTGAAGAGTAGAGGATAGAACACAGAATGACAGCAGGCTAATGTCAGGCACTTTTCCTTAACAAGAGTCCTCACAGCAGCCCACAGAGGTGTCTAGAGGTGTAGGTGTAGGTGTCTAGAGACTACACTCTGCAACGCCACTGCCCCCCAATCCAAGTGACAGCTCAAGTGTGAAGAAATGAGACTTGGCACCCATCTTGGCACTGGGGATAGTGTAAATAAGACAAAGACCCTACCCCTAAGCTGGTCTGTTTTCCATTACCTAAGTGATGCAGATGGCACAAACATGAACAGTTCCCAAACCAAATTTCAGTCAAAATTCTGTCTTCTCTTCTATCAAGTATTTTTTCCAGAGTCACTATTAAGAATATTTAGAACTACAATAAAGAGCACCTCCATCCCAATGCCAACTTACCACCATCACCAACTGAACTTGAAAATAATGAACATTACAGAGCCCTCTGAGTATTAAATTTTTTGCCCAAAATAGAATGGATCAGAGCAGAGATATAAAGATAAAATAACTTCCAGGCCTAAAAGAGTTGATAACCTAATCAAATGAATTGACATATCTAAAGAAAGTGTCAATCATAAAGGGTGTTGTCAGTCACAGAGGAATAGAAAAAGAACTGCAGAAAGCAAATATGATCAGCGTTTTTTTAAATAACACAAGAAAGAGAGGAAAGCTTCACAAACAAATTTTGAGTATTTTCACCCCAACAGTATGAGAGCCCTGCTCTAAGGTGGATACTTCATACTGTCTCAGCTTCAAGCTATTAAAACGTTCAATTGTCATTGTGACAAGCACAGTGCCTAAACCACAGCAGACATTCAATAAACGCAAATGAATGGATTTATTCATCATCCTATTCTGAGTCCATGCTCATCAAGTATATTTCTGATTACTATTTAATTCCCTATTTAGATTAGCCTCCAAGGAGAGCAAAATGCTGGCCATAAGAATTTCACATCTTTAAGATTATTATTTTAAACTATTAATTATTAAACCAGCACTCTGGCTGTATTTATCTCTCTTGTGAACACAGCTGATGTAAAAACACCCAAGAGAGATATATCTGTTCCCAAAACGCTGAAAAAATCATGTTCCTAACTTAGAAACCCAGTTCCATCACTTACTATCTGTACACCATGAGCAAGTCACTTAACATCTCTTTCTTCAGCTTTCTCATCTATAAAATCAGCATAAAAGCACTTGCCTCAATGGTTGTTATAAAGATTAAGTAAAATCATTTAAATAAAATGCTGAGCACATTGCCTGGCTAATGGTAAGCACTCAACTATTTGCTAATGCCACCATCATTAACAGCACTACCACACCCAGTCCAACTCCTAGGAGAGGGAAAAGGGAATAGACACAGAAACACAGTAAAGACCCAAAAATTAAGACCCATGGTAGGGGATGCCATTGCTGGCAGTTTTTGTCATTTACATGCCTTGTCCTACTCTGTAGAATAAGAAAGTAACATCACCAATCAGGAAGACACCACAGAGTTCCCTCCATCCAGCTATAGCACCTACCAGCTCCTCCTTAACAACGACTTCTGAGCCATCACTGATCTGTGGGGTATTCTTCTTCACCCGAGGCATCCTCTTTGGTTTGGATTCCTTGGGAGGGGGCTGCTTACGGCTTCTGGGAACTTTCTTTTGGGGCTCCCAGGCACTATCTTCCTTGTCATCTTCTTCAGAGGCAGATGATCTAGAAGTAAATCAACAAAATAATCTCCAGGAAAATAAAAGCAAATGTCAAAGGTAAGAAAGAGATGCATGATTCTTGAAAAAATGATAAAGTAGGAGGTGTTTAATATAAAATGGAGTGATTGAGTACAGGCTGTGAACAGTTATTGCTAAGAATTGAACCAACAGAGTTGATGACAGACCAGTGTAAAAATACCCCAGTGTGCTGTAAATCACAGCTCTGTCTCTCCATTCCCTTCTCACCTAACTGACAAACACATACACACATTCATTCAAGACATAAAAAATCATTTATTACCTTAAGTAATTTACTGGGTCATGTCAAACCATAGTCAATGTGAGCTTTTCAATTTTAACAGTGAAAAGCACTTAAATAAGTTTCCAACTACTAATCAGATTCATTTAAATTGTATTAAGTTATTCAAATCAATGAAAGGATTGAGAAATGGTTCTAGGAAACACCCTAAATTACATTAAAAGCCAGCACCAAGACCATTCCAACTGCTTTAATTAACCCTTTTTTCCTTTCACAGAATGGATTTCTTTCCTGATTAGATTGGATCAGGTGCAACTATGGTACTTTTCTAACAACCAAGAATCAAACTCACAGCAAGAGCAGAGAAAAAGCAGCCATGGGAACTCTGTTAAAGGACCATCATGCTCCTGCCAACCCAGTTAATTCCATTCATTTCTACTCTGATATAAAAGGTCAATATTAGTGAGACTTCCTTTACTGAGATGAGTGAATAGGGAGGTCTGGGTTTTTTAATGTTAAGTTCTTCCTGGGGACAAAAACCTAACTGGAATTATGCTCTAGAAGAGAATAATCATGATAGGTCAAACTACTGGTGTTCTCTTCAGAGGTGACACTAAGCCTGGTAAGCAAAAACAAACGAATAATCAAACAAAAAACAGGAATTATCAGAATAACATAATAGCAATGGAACTGAAAGAAACTATAATTAGAAAACCAATGAACTAGAAAACTAGGGTTCCATTCCTCATACTATCATCAAACTGAGCAGGATGACTTCTTCCCTCCTTAGTCTCATCACCTATCAACCAGGATTACTGACTAACCCTATTTCACAGAGGAATATCACCAAGATTCAAGCCCTTTAGTTATTATGAAGAAAACACAAGCACAGATACATGAAGCAGTTCTAAGGCAGCCAGTCAACTCTCCTTCCCTATCACCTGAGCTCTCAGGAGCATCTGGCACTCACCCCTTAGAGCACATCCCTTATATACAGGAACCCCTCCCCTTGGTTTTCATACTACTTCTTGGCAGTTTCTCTTTAGTCCTTTTGACTCCTCTTCTCCCTAATTTCTAAACATTGGAATCCCTCGAGGCTTAGCCCTCAGCCCTCTCCTCCCTCTATGCTCTCTTGCCAGCTAATCTTTTATTTTCTCAATACAGGAATCTCTATTTTATTTTTATTTATTTATTTAGAGACAGAGTCTCCCTCTGTCACCCAGGCTGGAGTGCAGTAACGGGACCTCGGCTCACTACAACCTCCACCTCCTGGGTTCAAGTGATTCTCATGTCTCAGTCTCCCAAGTAGCTAGGATTACAGGCATGCGCTACCACGCCTGGCTAATTTTTGTATTTTCAGTAAAGATGGGTTTCACTATGATGGCCAGGCTAGTCTCAAACTCCTGGCCTCAAGTGATCAGCCTGACTTGGCCTCCCAAAGCACTGCGATTACAGGTGTGAGCCACCGCACCCAGCTGGGAATCTCAATTTTATATAGTATCTCCAACCTCACCTTCCCTCCTTGAGCTCAAGACTTGTATATCCACTTTCACCTGAATGTCCAGCAATCACATCAAACTCACCAAGTCCAAAACAGAATTCCTGATTCCACCACTCTCACACCTGTTCCTCTTCCAGTCTTTCCAAAATGTCTGTCATTCTTTCATAACCCAAATCCAATCCAGCACCATGTCCTGTCCACTCTACCTTCAAAATATATCCCAAATTAGACCATTTCTCATCACTTTCATGTCTAGAACCCTAAGCTTCTATAATAATCTCCTTAAGTCATTTCCCCTACTTCCAGTTTTGCCCCCTATAGTCTATTCTCCACCAAGAAACCAGAATATTTTACAAATATAAACCAGGGCACGTAACATCCCTACCCAAAACCCTCCAGTGTCCTCCCAACCCACTTCAAATAAAAATCTAATACCAGGGAAGATCAAGTTGGAGATACTGTATAAAATTGAGATTTTTATATTAAGTCATAAGATAAGATCAGCTACCAACAGGGAGGGGAGAGGGTATGGGGGGGGGGCGCTTAGAATTAAGCCTTGAGGGATTCCAAAATTTAGAGGTTGGTGACAAGAGAAGTCAAAGGGACTAAGGAGAAAGATCTAAGCCTATTAGAGCCAGATCCTACTCATTACAATCTCATGTCTTACCACTCTCTGCCTCATGTCTCTAGACTGGCCACACTGGTCTTCTTGCTGGTCTTCTTGCTGTTCCCTCAACACACCAAACATACTCCTGCCTCACGGTGTTTGCACTTGCTGCTTTCTCTATTTGGAACACCCATCCCCAAGATCTTTGCAAGTTGCACCCCCAAATCTCATCTAGATCTCTTGCCACATCTTCCAAACTTTCTGACTACTCTATCCAAAACGCCCCCTGACTGCAACCACTCATTATGCTCTCTATCCCCTGCCCTGTTTTATTTTTCATTATAGTACTTATTACCATAAATATTGTCAGTCATTTACTTAACAAATATCTTCAGAGCACCTAATATGACATTCTAAAGCAGAGATTCTCAACTGGGGATATCTAGCAATGTCTGGAGACATATTTAATTGTTATAACTGGGCAGGAAGCTATTGGCATCCAATGGGTAGAGGCCAACGATGCTGCTAAAAATCCTACAAGCCAAAAGATAGCCCCTACAACAAAGAATTATCTTGCACACAATGTCAGTAGTGCAGAGGCTGAAAAATCCTGCTCTAAAGCAATAGATAAAACTCTGTGCGCTCATGGAGCTTACATTCTAGTGTAAATATTATGTTATATATTTAGTTGGTTACTTTCTCTCTCCTTTTAATACTTTATTAGCAACACTAGACAGAACCTGGAATACGGCACGAGTTCAACAAATATTTGTTGCATGAATGAATAAAAAACAGTTTTTTCTACCCACATCACTTAAGGAGTTAGAAAGTGACAGAATGCATTACTCCTTACTAAAATATTCATCATTCCCCTACCCACATATTAAACCAGTACGCTTACAACTCAGAGAATGAAGAAAATTCATCTTTCGGTAGCACACCCTGGACCTGTACTTTTGCTCTTCTTGGCAATGATGACATCTAGAAGAAACAGAACATAAAATCAGCAACACTTGAATATTCTGATTACTGGCTACAAATAATGGGTCATTCAAAACTAACACTTCATAGAAAAAAACAAAAACAATGATGTTTATTCACAAGCCCAAACAACAGTTTCCCCTGCTATGTAGCTGTCAATTAAAAGAGTCGCTGGTTGGGCATGATGGCTCATGCCTGTAATCCCAGCACTTTGGGAGTACAAGGAGGGTGGATCACCTGAAGTCAGGAGTTCGAGACCAGCCTGGCCAACATGGTGAAACTCAGTCTCTACTAAAAATAAAAAATTAGCCAGGCATGGTGGTGGGCGCCTGAAATCCCAGCTACTCGGGAGGCTGAGGCAGGAGAATCGTTTGAACCTGGGAGGTGGAGGTTGCAGTGAGCTGAGGTTGTACCACTGCACTCCAGCCTGGGCGACAGAGTAAGACTCAGTCTCAAAAAAAAAAAAAAGAGAGAGAGAGAGAGGAGCTAACAGTCTTCCAATGATTTAAAAGCCTTAAGAGTATGGGCCATCTTTTGAAAAATGTTTTGCGCTTCATTTTTTAAGAATTGTGTGCTTAAGTATTCTGTGTTATTTTATGATAATACTATCAGGCAGCCACTTATAAAGTCCTTTATTAAACTATATCTCAAAGACAGAAACTTTTTTTCCTATTCTATGTATTCTTTTTTTTATTTTTTGAGACAGAGTTTCGCTCTTGCTGCCCAGGCTGGAGTGCGATAGCACGATCTCGGCTCACCGCAAGGTCCACCTCCTGGGTTCAAGCGATTCTCCTGCCTCAGCCTCCCTAGTAGCTGGGATTACAGGCATGCGCCACCACACCCGGCTAATTTTGTATTTTTAGTAGAGACAGGGTTTCTCCGTGTTGGTCAGGCTGGTCTCGAACTCCCAACCTCAGGTGATCTGCACACCTTGGCCTCCCAAAGTGCTGGGATTACAGGCATGAGTCACCGTGCCCGGCCTATTCTATATATTCTTAATGCATAAAGTAGAGGTCTCTCTACAAAGTCAGCAATGAAATCAATGATGCTGATTGACTGAGTAAGCAGCCAGGTTATTCTTAAAACAAGATAACCATTCCCTTATAATAAAAGCTCATTAAACTTAAATAAAATGATTAATCACTAAGTGACTAAAAACTGTTTACCAAATTCGAAGGCCAAGCTGTAAAAAAAAGTTAAGACAACTAACCAGACACATCACATAATACAGGAAAGTAAATAAAATTACTTTAGCTATTAAGATTAATTATCTAAAGAATGTATGCCAAACCATAAGGACTGCACTAGACTCTGTTTGGAACCCTTCAAACAAGTTTCTGACCCAGTCATATGTTATAATGCCTCTGGTTCTAACATCCACTTAGAAGAGGAAGTAATCTCTCATGGAAATACTAAAGGGTTGTCACAAAAGGGAATATGTTCTCCCAGCAGCTATAGCTCAACTCAGTCCAGTAAGTACACAATGATTGGGCAAAACAGTGCTCAGAGGGAACCAACAGAACAACAGGAAAGCAGTCTGCAGGAAGTAGACAGGATAATCTTCCATCTTTCCCTTCACTCTCTCTTTGGCATATTAGGTTATAAAGGTCATCTTTTCTCAAATTAGCACTTTTTAGACATTGATCATGAAAGACCAGATAATTGTGATTTCTATATTATGTGTATCTTGCCACAACAAAATAAGAATGAAGGAAGTTAGTGTATGACAAGGGTGGTATTTCACATCAGGGCAGGGCAAAAATTGATTATTCAATAAATGGTATTGAGACACCTAGCTATTCCTCTAGAAGAAAAAAAGGAGTTTAATTCCTACCTCCACGCCATTAACAAAAATTTATTCCCTAATAACTAATAGTTTAAAATGTACAAAATAAAACTACAAAAGAACCAAGAAACAAAGGTGATTCTTTTCATACTCTTGAGTGGGGATGGGGAAATGGAGGTTTTCCTAAATATTACTTCTCAAATTCCAAAACCAAAAAGACTAACAGATTGCAACACATAAACATTAAAATCCCAAGCCAGTAGTGGGGGCATTTGAGAAACCAAGCCAATTTACCCTGCAGTATTCTCAAAAAATAAAACAAAAAAATTCACATGAAGCAGTAGTTGATACCTTTGGAACTAAAAGGTGAAAGGGGTTAGGGCTGTGTGTAAACTGACAAAGGAATAGCTCTAGGTGTCCTACCTCACTTCTTTCTATTAGGCAACTGCCCCAGGAAAAAGTCTGTAACTTTATTCTCTGGAGAAGGTACTAATGAAACAGTCTCTAGACTGTGGGCATGGGGACCATACAGACTGAATGCTAAAGGCAGAGAACCCTAGTCGTCTGCCACTAAGATCCCAAAATACGGCCCTCTAGGGAGAAGAATGGGAAGGCTTTTCTCTGGACAATCTAACCCATCCAAGAGTAAAAACTTGAAAGTGCTAAGCTTCCCATCAAACCCACCTGCCCAGATCACCTTACAATCACTCTTACCACCACATTCTACAATATGCCTGAATTCAGAACATTCCCACACAGACTACCATATACCAATTCTATCTCCACACTTCAGCCTTAACAGAAATGTGTTTAAAATAGGGACAGGCAAACTCTTGGCAGGCTTATGCTTTTGCTTAACCATTATCCTTAAAGAAGGCTCCCCTGAATCAAATATTTCCAACTGCCTGTTTATTAGGCACCCTGAAAGCAATATACCATGGAAAGATGAGTAAGTTGTAATATTTCTTTTCACAAATGGAAAAAATATGAATGTAAAAGGAAAGGTGGGAAAGCAGAATCTGCATGAACACACAAGCCAATTTCAAGCATATCAGATTTAGAAAGAATACATACAAAAGCTGAAGACCTGGAAATTATGTCTTTAAAACTACCTATGAGAGGTACAACCCCAGGAGTATGTATTCTCCAGTTTAAACACCAATATTCTTGAGGCCTGTTTCTCCATCTCCACTATTCCCATGTCCTCTTACTTTGTATCATAAAACCTGTTAGATTAACCAAAACCTCATCCATCTCCACAGTATTACACACCGATGTCACCTACTTATTAACAATCCTAATCCCTCCATCCCAAACCTTGCCTTTAACATTCAGATTTCCATAACAACTGCCTGTCTCTGAAACTATTTAGATGTCTCACAGTTAACTAAACTTAACACATCCACAATGGAACTCTTGATGACCATTTCTTGCTCTAAAACCTGTTCCTATTGCAGTCCTTCCCATCTCAATAAGTGGCATCCACCTACTTGCTAAGCCAGAACCTTAAAAAAAATATTTTTTTTGAGACGGTCTCATTCTGTCACCTAGCCTGGAGTGATCTCAGCTCACTGCAATCCCCGCCTTCTGGGTTCAAGCAATCCTCCTGCCTTAGCCTCCTGAGTAACCGGGATTAGAGGCATGCACCACCACACCCAGCTAATTTTTGCATTTTTAGTAGAGACAGGGTTCCTCACATTGGCCAGGCTGGTCTCAAATTCCTGACCTCAGGTGATCTGCCTGCCTCGGCCTCCCGAAGTGCTGGGATTACAAGTGTGAGCCACAGCGCCTGGCCAGAAAATTTTTTAACAGCTTCATTGACATATAACTGACATGCAATACACTGCACATGTTTAAAGTGTTCAAATTTGGTAAGTTTTGACATATGTAAACACATCACTATAATCAAGAAAATGAACATATTATCATTCTCTGAAGTTCCATTTGCTAAGTCAAAATGTTGCAAATCTTTTTTTCTTTCATCTCCTATATCCAGACTATTAGTAAGTCATATAAGATCTTCCTCCAAAATATGTACTGAATCTCCACAATCTTCAGTGCGCCTTCAGTCCTCAATCTCCCTCACCTGAACTACTACACTAGCCTCTTAACTGCCCTCCCTGCTTCCACTCTTGCCCTTGCAACTCATTCTCCACTTATCAACTCAAGATCACTTAGAAAATGCTTTAGAAACACCGAATTACTTCCCACCCCATCCTTCACTTAGAATCAAGCCACATTTTTTATGACTGCCTTCCAAAAGGCCCTGTTGGCCGGAGCTTGCCCACCTTTCTAACCACCTTTACTACTTGCTGGAGCTCCTCAGCTCTTGTCACAGCATTCTTTCCCACCTCAGGTTCTCTCTGCCTGGAGTATTCTTCCCCCTGCTTGTCAATTGGCTGGCTCCTTGCGTCCCTTAGATCTTAACGTTTTAGGCCTAAAATAGGTTTCTCAGTTATATTTTAAAAGGAGCCTATTTACTTCCTGTATACAGTAGTAGGTTATAACATAATCTATAATTATTCTTTTATTTTACTTGTTTATTGCCCGCATTGCTGTCAAGAGAGTAAATACCATGAAAGAAGGAAATGCATGTGACTTATGCACTTCCATATCACAGAGCCCAGCACTTAACAGATGCCCTACAACTATTAAATGAACATAATATGTACAAATACGGTCTCTACAGAGGAATATACATTTTCCACCACTCTTAGGCAATGCCACACATTGCACTCATCTCTTTCTGAAGAAATGATGGCACATAAGAACATTCCTATTCTTCAGTGACGGGATTTTTCCCTCCTTTCAAACTATCTTAATCACTGTGGGCACATGAGCATATTCCAAATCAATAATTTGGAGGTTGCTATGATGTTACTAAGGGAAGAGCCACTAAACTAGGACGACTGAAAATCAGGAGTATGGGGCAAAAGGACGTGTACACGAACGAATACTAAATCACAATTGGGAAAAAAAATTTTAATTCAAGAAGGCGAACAAAAGAGGATGATTTCTTAAGTGGCACCTAAACAAGTTTCCCTGAAGGATCAACAGAGTGCTTCAATATTAGCAGATTTTCAAGTCACAAAAACAAAATACTAGAGCTGAAAGAACCTCTGACATCAGATAGTCCTGCTATATTCAGAAACCTGAGACCCAATGAGGTTAAACAGTTTACTCAAAGGGGAAAGATATGTGGCAAAGGACTATAGCCCTGTGCCTGGAATACCGAGACTAGTCTGGTTTCCCATTCCACACACATTATGTTAATGACATGTCACGTGAGTGGTTCGAGGAAAGTTGCCTACAGAGTTGCCAATTCATTCCTTTCCTCCGGTTACTGAGCGCCTCCTAGACGCCAGGCGCACGACAGAAGGTGCAGTTGATTCAGACAGGGCCACCATGACCGTGAAAAGGGTGCTTCCTCTCCAACCTCCGATCATTTTAGGTACAAAAACAATCCACGTAAATTAGCCGGGCGTGGTGGCGGGCGCCTGTAGTCCCAGCTACTCGGGAGGCTGAGGCAGGAGAACGGCGTGAACCCGGGAGGCGGAGCTTGCAGTGAGCCGAGATCGCGCCACTGCACTCCAGCCTGGGCGAGAGCGACACTCCGTCTCAAAAAAAAAAAAAAAAAAAATTCAGGTTTGCCCAGGCTTTTCCATGTCTGTTAGGCGCTAAAAGCTGCAGCAATTTGGCTGAAAGGAGGTGTCACGAGGTAGCTAGGAGGGGTTTTCGGGTGGTAGGTTGTAAGAGACCGCTGACAGTAAGATGCAATGAACTTCTCACTTTTAAAAAAGGGGTGTTATTGCCCAAATGAGCGCTCAGAACTTTTTTAATGGTCCCAAAGATACCGGAGCCCGGGCGCCGGGCTCTTGAGAACCCGCAAGACGACCGCCAAGGCGCACGCACAGCTCACCTTCCCGCCCGGCACGTCAGAAGACCCGGGATTCCGTGTGTGCCACCGCACCTTCCGGTTCCCGCCGGAAGTTTTTCAAACGCCGGAAGGTCCGCCTCGCTTCTTCCGGACCAAGTTAACCGCAGGCTGCCAAGGCGCGGCACTACTGGGGCGGGGCGGAGCCAGGCTGGACGGAGGCGGGGCTGGAGTGAGGATCCCGAGAAGCGCCGGGGTGGGGCTGGTTCGTAGAAATGAAAAATGACTTTTTTTTAAATGTGTTTTTTAACCGAGCACATTAAACTCTTAAGCCCACAGATACAGCGAAGTAAATTAGGTTATGAAAGTAGGGAAGGCCGGGCGCGGTGGCTCACGCCTGTAATCCCAGCACTTTGGGAGGCCGAGGCGGACGGATCACGAGGTCAGGAGATCGAGACCATCCTGGCTAACACGGTTAAGCCCTGTGTCTACTAAAAACTTCAAAAAATTAGCTGGGCGTGGTGGCGGGCGCCTGTAGTCCCAGCTACTCGGGAGGCTGAGGCAGGAGAATGGCGTGAACACGGGAGGTGGAGCTTGCAGTGAGCTGAGATCGCGCCACTGCACTCCAACCTGGGCGACAGAGCTACACTCCGTCTCAAAAAAATAAATAAATAATAGTAGGGAAATAAGGCTGCTGTTGTCTACATTCGAGTTTAGCAGATCAAAACCCCATGGATTTGTTTTAGAAAATTCTAAAAATCAGTTTTCCACTGCTAATGACTTATTTCCAGGGACTCCGAGTACTGAACAGCCTAGCAAGTTATTGAAATAACCTGTGAACGTGCCTTGTTGCAAATCTACCCCAAGTGAGCATAGATTTTACTGGATAATTTTTGTGATTGGGGGGAAAAAAAAACAAAATCAGAACTCTTTCTAAATTTAGTAAATCTAATCTTCTATATCTGAGATTTTTGGCCACGAAAGATCAATTTCCGAGATTGTTTAGGGATTCTTTTTTTTTCCTTTTTGATTAGCACAGTCGTATGTTGCCTTTCGTGATGGTTCCAGAAGGCCTAGAATTGTCTACTACAATCACAGTCTCCTTCACAATTTATGGCCCTGAAAAAGTACTAGAGAACACCAGTAAGGATTGTGGGAAGAGAAACCAGATCATAGAAATCAACAACAATAATTTACTATTTACTATTCACCTACTTTTGATGTTGCATTTGCTACACAGGTTTATGGTAAGGGGTTGTCTTGGTCAATTTTCTGCTGCTATAACCAAATACCACAGACTGGTAGATTTATAAAGAAAAAGAGATTTGCTTGGCTCGTAGTTTTGAAGCCTGGGAAGTCCAAGACAGAGGGCATTGTTGTGTCAAAACATGATGGAGGGGCTCACACTGGGGTGGGTATGTGAGCCCAATTGACTCCTGAAATGACTAACCCTCCTGTGATAATGGAATTAACTCATTCATGACCTAATCATTTCCTAAAGGTCCCACCTCTTCATACTATTACAATGACAAATTTCAACTTGAATTTTGAAGGGGACATTCAAATCATTGCAGAGGTAATGAGGGTAAAGGTGAACCAATATACTGCAAAGTCTTTTGACATAATTCCTGCCCTGGAGGAATTTACGACCAAGAGTAGGAACCAGATACAGCCACAAGAAGCAGAGACACAAACAAAACAGTCTAGATTCAAGGGTTGGGGTATGCAGGTAGCAGCTTCACTACAGTGAGGAGGAGAGTAAGAGTGGGCCAGCAAAGCATTGAACCTTGACTTTCCTCTCCCCACAAGGGATTTTTGCCTTACAGCTGGGGAAGAAAAAAAAATCACTAAAATAAATAGCCTGTTAAGATTTTAGACATCAGACATCTGGGAAAATAAAGCCTGAAGCAGCTTTCTCAAAAATTAAACTCTGTAGGTAGTGGCCTACTCTAAAGGCAAATAAGGACTGTCCAGAGAATATTTCCCTTGGAATTCTGCAGGAGAGCCACTCCCACTACAGGCTGTCAAGGAAAATTTGTAATCACTTAAGTATAAACCAGGCCCTGCCACAAAAACTGCCTTTTCTGTCTAGGACCTTGCTCAATCTATTGTTTACTTTTGGATTTCAAGTGCTGAATTCCAAGAAATTTATGGGTTTAGACTGAGAGCCTGGAATAATCTGTACACCCACTTGAGACTATGCAATAGGGTTTGGGAGTAATGGAAACTTGTTTTGGATTTGATTGGAGGTTGTTTTATCACTCCAAAGTATATAGCTCTTCCCGTGATATTCACTGGTATATTATCATTTGTATGTTATTTTCTGTTTTCAAGTCCTTTCCCTATGGGTCTAGCTCCCTAGGGCAAATGTAATAATAATAGTAATAACTTACCTTTATTGATTGCTTACCTGTACCAGGCACTAAGTTAATGCTTTTAGATGTATTTATGTATATAATTCACAAATTACGCCAATGTAATATTGCTATTAAACCATTTTTATAAATGAGAATTCCAGGTATAGAGAAATTAAATAATTCATCCAAGGTCACATCAGCTGATAAATTGTAGATCTGAGATTCAAATCCAATAATCTGTTTTACTCCAAAGCAAGTACTCTTAAAGGCATCCACATACAATTTGCTGTCTATCCGCAAGGGATTGGTCTGAGGACCCCCCACAGATACCAAAATTTACAGATACTCAACCAATCAGTGACAGAAAAAGTAGGCCCACCATATCTGCAGGTTCCATATCCACGAATGCAGATACAGATGGCCAGCTGTACCGCAAACTCAAAGCGAAGACCATTTCTCGCTCCACTATGGTGGCCAGTGAGACTCGTAATGTTTAAGGTGCTCCGGAACTGTTGAATCTCTAAATACTGTAAGTAAAGTACTATCTAATCACCTAAAACATAACAAAACTATTTTCTCTAGTGGCCTCAAACTAAGTTTCACAAGAACGAAAATTCTTAATATATTAATAGATGCAACTGTTTCACCTACTAATAGATATTTGGATCTAGGAACTAAGTCTTGGTAATTTTTTATCTTCCCCTCTCCAACTTCTCCCTCCACCCACACAGTGCCTAATAATGCTTAATATACAATAGGTACTCAATAAGATAGTAGATTAACTCCTGGACCCAAAAACATGTCTAAAGTAAAAACAAATTTTCCTCCCCTGTCCACCTTCTCCCTCCACCCACACAGTGCCTAATAATGCTTGACATATAATAGGCACTCAATAAAATAGTAGACTAACTCCTGGACCCAATAATTTGTCTAGAGCATAAACAAATTTCTCTTATGAGAAAAGTAAGTTAAAGCTCTTGACACAGAATGTGGGTTGCCATTTTAAAAATCAAGTGTACTTATGAAAATTCAAACATTTTATCTCTGAGAGTCAATCAGTGTGATGGTTAATTTTGGGTGTCAACTGGATTAAGGGATGCCCAGACAGCTGATAACGCATTACTTCTGTGTTGTGTCTGTGAGAGTATTTCCAGAAGAGACTGATATTTGAGTCAGTAGACTAAGTAAGGAAGATCTGCCCTCACCCAATTTCAGTGGACACTATCCAATTGGCTGAGGCCCAGATAGAACAAAGAAGAAAGGAATATTTTCTTTCTCTCTCTTTTGGAGCCGGGACACCCTTTTTCTCCTGCCTTTAAGCATTAGAACTCCACATTCCTTTGGACTCCAGGACTTAAATCAGCGTACCCTCTCAGCCCCATGTTCTCAGGCTTTTGGCCGTGCAGTGAGAGTTACATCATTGGTTTCTCTGGTTCTGAGACCTTCAGACTTGGACTGAGCCCTACTACCAGCTTCCCTGGCCCTCCAGCTTGCAGATGGCCAATCATTGGCCTTCTCAGTCTCTATAATTTTGTGAGCTGTTGCCCTAAAAAATCTTTTCTCATATGTCTTTATGCTGTATTTATTATACACACACAAACACACACACACCCTACTGGTTCTGTTTCTCTGGAGAACTCTAATACAACTAGCAAAGGCAAAAAATAATGGCTGTTTTAGATTAAAGAATGCACAAACAAACTGAGCCCTAGTTCAAAAATTTGCATATTTAATTAGCCAGGCACGGTGGTGGGCACCTGTGGTCCCAGCTACTCTAGAGGCTGAGGCAGGAGAATCGCTTGAGCCCAGGAGGTGGATGTTGCAGTGAGCCAAGATTTCGCTACTGCACTCTGCACTCCAGCCTGGGCGACAGAATGAAACTCCATCTCAAAAAAAAAAAAAAAAAGTACATATTAGCTCCTATCTCCCCTCTTTTCCCACTGTCAGATGTTCTTATTCCTAAACACTAAAACTCTTTGGCTTCAATGAGCTTCTCTGACTAATTCACCCAGAAATCTAGAGATTTACTGCAAAATCTAAGAGACTAGTAAACAGAGAGAGGTCTACTTCTGTTTCCCAAATGAAAAAGGAGTTTCTTATTAGTGAGTCTGACCGGGCTGGTAGGTGGGTTCTCAATCTTGGCCTGTCCTATTACCTCTTTCAGTCTGGCTGGGAACAGCAGCATGATTCCAAAGTGCTAGACTAGTGCTGATGCCATTGTTCTAGCCAGAGTAACTTTGTCGGTCTTTCTTAAGAAAGAGTAAAGATTTAAGAGATTAAAACCTGAGTCTTTATTAAATATTAAATGGATCTGGAGGAGGCATCAGTTAAAGCTGAGGAAATTAATTGTACAGATTTGTCAAGGAATTGTAATCAAAGGAAAGTGATTACATACATTTAAATTTATCTCACACAAAGCAAAATTATGGAAACTGCATATTGAAATACAATATAATTTATATCTTTAGGTGAAAATTAAAATGTTCGGTGCTTTATCCTACTTATTTTGTACAAATTCCCAAGGTATTTTGTAATGAATGCAGTTATAAATAGGATTAAGACACACAAAAAAAATAAATATTAGATGAAATACCATATCTATTGCATGATCACTCTTCCACTCATCACTTACCTTGCAAAGTCACTGGCTAAGAGCCATTCAATTGGTTGCAATCATGAGTAAACATGTTGAAATTTTTTCTCCTGGTAACTTTCTCATCAGTAGTGCTCAGGGACCATCTCAAAGGCCCAAAATATCTATTAAACAGTCTGAGATTCAAGTATGGAAACCCCAGAGGGCTCATTAAGATCCTAATGATGCCATGGCTGGCTGGGTTTCAAGGAAGGAATAAATGGCACCATAATGGGGCCAGATTTATTTTAGTCAAATCTAGACTAACCACAGGTAGCCATGTCTGGATACTGTAATTCAGAACTAAATGTTATATCTAGTACCATTGGTCCATCTTCCACCTTAATAAATTGAAATTATTCTGCAAAGTGCTTGCTTAAAAACATTCATCTAGGAATGCATATGGTCAGAATTTTAGTACTAGAGCCTTCGCATACTGCAATTCAAATTCAGAAAAGCATGGTGTGTCAGATCAGTCTATGTTCAAATTTATGTGTACTTTTTTTCAGTCAGGTTTATTGAAGTATAATTTACGTAGAGTAAAAGTCAGCTTTTTTATTCTTGCAAACACATAGAGTTATGTAACCATCACCACAATCAAGATATAGAACACTTTAATCATTCAAAAAAAAATGCCCTTTTATAGTCAATCTTCTCCCCCTCCCCCAGCCCCTGGCAAACCACTGATCTGTTTTCTGTTCCAATAATTTTACCTTTTCCAGAATGTCTTTATTAGTCCATTCTCACACTGCTATGAAGAAATACTCAAGACTGGGTGATTTACAAAGGAAAGAGGTTTAATTGCCTCACAGTTCCCCATTGCTGGGGAGGCCTCAGGAAGCTTAAAATCATGGCAGAAGGCAAAAGAGAAGCAGGCACCTTCTTTACAGGGTGGCAGGACAGAGTAAGTGCCAGCAGGGGAAATACTAGACACTTATAAAACCATCAGATCTTGTGAGACTCATTCACTATCATGAGGACAGCATGGAGGGAACCACTATCATGAGGACAGCATGGAGGGAACCACGCCCATGATCCAATTACCTCCACCAGGTCCCACCCTGGAAACGTGGGGATTATAGAGATTTGGGGGATTACATTTCAAGATGAGATTTTGGGTGGGGACACAGCCAAACCACATCAATATTATGTAAATGGAATCACATGGCATATAACCATTTGAGTCTCATTTCTTTCACTTATTATAATACATTTGAGATTAATCCACATCATTGCATGCATCGGTAGTTTATTTTTATTGCCAGTTAGCATTCCATTGTATGGGTATACCACAGTTTGTTTATCCATTCATAAGTTGATAGACTTAAGTGGTTTCCACTTTTTGGCTGTTATGAATAATGCTGCTATGAACATCCATGTACAAGTTTTTGTATGGACATATGTTTTCATTTCTCTTGGGTAAATAAACACCTAGGAACAGAATTGCTGAGTCATAAGTGTGTCTTTAGTTTTATAACAAACTGCTAAATTGTTTTTCAAAGTAGCTGTATCATTCTGCATTCCCACCAGCAATGCGTGAGAGTTCCAGTTGTACCACATTTTTGCCAGAACTTGATGCTGTCAGGTTTTTAAATTTTTTAGCATCTTAATATGCATATTGCATTTCCCTTATGACTAATAATTTTTATTAGTAATGCATTTATTTGCCCTCCACATATCTTCTTTGGTGAAGTGTCTGTTAAAATCTTTTGTCAATTTTTAATTGGACTTTTTGTTTATTGAATTACGAGAGTTATTTATATTTTGTCGATACCAGTCCTTTATCAAATATGACATCTGGCTTCAAGAGTTGTATGTTATCACAGGCAACTGTCAACATAGTAGCACACAGAAAAATGATTCCTTCGTTGACCACAAAGAAAACTTTACTATGGCCAAGCATCCTTCAAGAAGCTGACAGGTGAAATCAAAACCACCAACATTTTTATCATATGGAAACTTTCCTAACCCCAACATCCATGCAGATAGAACACATTCTTTGCAGAAAAATGACCTAATTTCGCAGTGAAAGATGATAAAATTATGAGCTTAAAGTACATGAGTTATACTAAAAGAATGTTTTAAAATTGGGAAAGTGGCACTTATAAGCTTTAGCAAATAACGTGGAAAGTTAGCTGAGTCATAATATTCATATAATATAACTGAGTATTTTGTTTAGATTGGACCATGATCTGAATATAAGAAAATTCAGATTGTTTACCAAGAAACTCCTGTAGCATCCTGGAATATAGAGTTTAGCAGAAGTAGGTATTGCATATACAAGGGTCTCTCATGACTTCCTACTATAAGTTTTTGTCATTCAGAACATCCCAGGTCTGTAATTCCTGTAACTTTCAGGACTGTTACTAGAAATCATGTAGCTAGTGTCATGCGTGTCCATGTGAAGAGACCACCAAACAGGCTTTATGTGAGCAATAATGCTTTTAAATCACCTGGGTGCAGGCGGGCTGAGTCCGAAAAGAGAGTCAGCAAAGGGAGATAAGGGTGGGGCCGTTTTATAGGATTTGGGTAGGTAAAGGAAAATTACAGTCAAAGGGGGGTTGTTCTCTGGTGGGCAGGAGTGGGGGGTCACAAGGTGCTCAGTGGGGGAGCTTTTTGAGCCAGGATGAGCCAGGAAAAGTAATTTCACAAGATAATATCATCGCTTATGGCAAGGACCGGCCATTTTCACTTCTTTTGTGGTGGAATGTCATCAGTTAAGGCGGGGCAGGGCATTTGCACTTCTTTTGTGATTCTTCAGTTACTTCAGGCCATCTTGGCCTATACGTGCAAGTCACAGGGGATGCGGTGGCTTGGCTTGGGCTCAGAGGCCTGACAGCTAGTACGTATCAAATTTTAATTCACCTAAGAACCACCAGGAGAGCTTCTCAAAAATCTCAATGTCCAACTTTAATTTGGGATCTTAACCCCAAGATCCCAAATTAATGGGTGTAAGGTAGTATCTACGTGTCTATGATGACACCAGGTGATTCTGATGGGGTGTTCTATGCACTACAGAAAGATTACCCTAATTCTTAGTGTGTACTTTGCTTAGAAAGCTAGAGAACTGAGCTACAGCAGTATGGTTTTGAAATATTGTATAACATTTTATGGGGCTTACCCTTGAACATGCCCTTCCAAAAGGCAGACCAGATATTCACAGTTCCTGCTAGCCACATTGACTACTATTGTATAGTTTATTAATAAAAAATAATAAAAATAGCTAACCTTTATAGATTGCCTTAATATCTTCAAGATATTGTAATAAACACTTTATATACTTATTTTAGGGGTTTCACATTTTTGTTTCATTTCGTTTTTTAGTTTTTAAAATAGTCGTTTGAGACAGATAGTTGATATACTTATCTCCATTTTAAGAGGATGAAATTCAGGCCTAGGGAATTTAAGTATTTTAGCCAAAGATACAGAGCAAAATTTATTTATCAAAACCTCAAGAACTAAAACATAATTATTATTATATGCAGTACCTGCTTCAACTAAATCTGCATTTGTTAGTGATCTACTGCTGCAAATACATTATCCCAAAATGTTTTTTAATGTTGTAAATATTTTCAATAATCCACTGGCTCTCCTGGCAAACAACCTGCATGAGCTGAAGTCCAGAGAGCCAGAGTCAGAATAAGGAAGAGTGCCCATTCAAAGATATATTAAAATAATCAATATGCCAGATTATTTCAAAATATGAGAAACAGAATTTTGGTTTTTTTTTATTTAAAAGCAGTAGACTTCATTTAGTAGACAAATAATGGTGTTAAAGTCTTTACTGGTAATATACAAGAAAGTCATACTATATTGATGGTGTCAACTCAAATTTTTTTTTTAAAACAGGGTCTCCCTCTGTCACCCAGGCTGGAGTGAAGTGATACGATCATGGCTCACTGCAAACTCAACTTCCCAGGCTCAGATGATCCTCCCACCTCAGCCTCCCAAGTAGCTGGGACTAAAAGCATGTGCCACCACACCTGGCTAATTTTTTGTATTTTTAGTAGAGATGGGGTTTCACCATGTTGCCCAAACTGGCCTCAAACTCCTGGGCTTAAGCAATCTGCCTGCCTCGGCCTCCCAAAGTGCTGGAATTATAGGCATGAGCCACCGTGCCTGGTCAGTGTCAACTCAATTGAAGGGCAAAAAGAATGCTATGCCTGAATAGTGCACAGTTCAAATGAACACCAGAATAAGTCTGAATTAACAGAAGAAGAAGAGAAAGATAAAAAAAAAAAAAAAAAAAAGGAAGGAGGAGAAGGAATAGGAGGGGAGAAGAGGAGAAACCTCACTCAAATGTATTCCTCTTTGAATGTTTTAAGAAGTCACCCAGAATTTGGACCTGAGCAAAGCCTACTTGTTCTCTGTGACCGTATGTCGTATTTATTTCCTAAGAAACAGAAATCCTCATGAAGTTCACATCAAAAGTCTATGGGTTTGGTGGGGGATGAAATGGTTCTGGCCATAAGCTGTTATTCTAATTCTATCAAACCTTCCTTCGTCTACATGACCATGGAGAATCATTTCAGAGAGTTTCTAGGGTTGAGTCAGCAGGTGTCAATGCAGGTGGGGCCATGGAGTAAATGTCTGAAAAGCAGAAAAAGCTTTGACATAATTTAGGTCATCAAAGAAATATCCTGTGACTTTTTCAGAGGATATTTGAAATAGCATGGTCTATGTTAATAGAAATATGTAGTTTAGGCCGGGCATGGTGGCTCGTGCCTGTAGTCCTAACACTTTGGGAGCCTGAGGCGGGCAGATCATAAGGTCAGGAGTTCGAGACCAGCCTGACCAACATAGTAAAACCCCACCTCTACTAAAAATACAAAAATTAGCCGGGCGTGGTGGTGCGCACCTGTAATCCCAGCTACTCAGGAGGCTAAGGCAGGAGAATCACTTGAACCCGGGAGGCAGAGGTTGCAGTGAGCTGAGATCATGCCATTGCACTCCAGCCTAGGCGACAGAGCGAGACACCACCTTGAAAAAAAAAAAAAGAAAGAAAGAAATATGTATTTTTGAATATAACTATCCCTGAAGTGCTGAGAAACTGATTTGCCCATTTGCTCTTCATTTTGAACTCGAACTACTTCTGCCACCTACTCTGTTACCCCTTCCAATTTTTGAGTCATAGGAAACTATTTCATTGCTTTTATTTTCACCAGGGATGGGCAGGGAAAGGAAACTCAAGCATATTAAATATGCTACTTGTTAGGTGCTTTGTGGGAAGATAATTGAAATTTTGTTTGCTTGACTGTTTTTTAAGATTGAAGTGGGACTTCCAGCCTTGGTAGGGTGAAGAGGTCAGTAAATCCTCTCTCTCCTCCCCATCCAAGAAACTGGAAAACTGGAGAATATTGTCCAAAAATGCCACTTCAGGGCTCTGTGATATGTATTGCAAATATTTTTTCTCAGTTTATCATTTGCCTCTTAATTTTACTTATAATGATTTTCCCATCAGAAAATGTTCAATTTATATGGTTGACCTCTTAGATTTATGCCATACTTTAAAGAATTTTCTCACCCTGAGAAAGGTCTCATAGTCACTGGGAAACCAATTCACACTAGTCATTATCTTGCATTAATTTTCTTGGTTTTATTTTTGGCTTCTTGATGAGATTTGGAAAGCAATCTAGAGTCCTGGTGGGAGATTGAGATAATGCTCTAGTTTCCTGATAAGATTTGAAAAAACCTTAGCTTCATTAGCAGCATATTTTTAAAACATCATCTGTTCTGTGACAAGTTCTCCCATTTCGCTGTGTCTGGATATCACCTAGAAAACTTGCTTAAAATACTGATTCCCCAGTCTGACTTCCAGAGAGAGAGAGTTGGATGGGGCCTGGGAAATCTGCCTTTTTAATCAAGTTCCAAATTACAGTGATGTGGATCATCTACCAGCTGCACTCTGTAATACCCTGGTTCAGGGGCATTTTATTCCATTTGATCAAATTTAGGCTAGGTCTCCCATAGGGGAGTACATCAATCAGGGTCCCAGTAGGAGACAAATGTTGCATTCAAATCAAGATACACTGTTTGCAAGGGTGTGGGCAAGGAAGAGGGGACCACAGGAGGAAATAAAAGAATGCTGCTATAACTTCTGGACCTGAAGGCATGATGATGGGGAATGGTTACTGTAGCTGGAGAGAGTCCTGTATAGTTGGCCCCCTTGAGAGGAGCAATAAATATAGTTGATCTCTTTGGTTAAGGTACACAGCCAAACTGAGTTGGCAAAAGTGGAGAATACATACGCTGACTTCACCTCCTGTGCCCCTCCACCCCCAACCCTGATTTCCTGCTAGAGTTCCCCATAAGCCAAACTCAACTGAAAGCTGGTGGGTGTGAGCCCTTGAGGTTGCCCATAGAGGTCAGCCTCCTGGGGCAGAAAGTAGGGTGGAGAAAAGTGGCAAGTAGATCTGAGGAACAAAGAAAGGATATCTGGCCCAGGACCTATGGAAGAATTACATCACAGAGTACAAAATGTGTGACAGAGAAAGAAAAGCCACGGGGAAACAGGCAAGCCAGTGATTCTTAAAGGGAAATCACAGGAAAGAAGATTTGGGAGTAAAACTTATCATCTGTTATTTAAATAAGAAAACCGTATTTTCTGTACCATAGATTGGAACAAATAGTCTATGCTTTGCTTTAAAAAGTTAGTACAGGTAATGTTTTATGTTAGTTGCACATTGAATCATCAGTCTTATTGAAAAGTAAATTTATATTAAATTATTAAATTAAGTCTGGCCTAATTCTAGAAAAGGTCGTTATTGCATCCATACCCCAAACAAGCCACACAAAAAAATGTTCATTTTACTGCTGGGTTTTAAGTTGACTTCACCCTGTAACAACTTGCTGATAAGAGTGAACCACAAATGCCAACAAAGATTGATAGTAATAACCCTGGAGCCTGCCCTTTCCACACCAACGAGCACTGGCTTGGATTCTGTCTATGTCAAACTTGAAAGCTCTGGCCCTGAAAACGGTATCTCTATTCTGCATTAACCTTTTTGACTTATTTTTGGAATAGACCTAGTATCATAAATCTTCACTGGTTATCAGTTATTCTTTGCCATGCAGGATTGCTAGTATTGATTTTGCTTACTTCAGATGTAGTGTGGCTTTTTTGTGCATATAATATTCAGCATGGTCTAGGAAGTGGCTATTTGCATTTCTAAGTATCCTCATCAACAGGAAGGAATAAACAGTGATCCCTTTAGTGCCATGCACAACTGCCAACATCTTACAGTTATTTCCAGAATCTCCTGGTTCATTTAGCAAATACCACATATGAGCCATTATAGTAACTCAATTGTCAAGTGCGTTGGTGCCAATTAAACTGTTTTTCTTTTCTTCTCAAGATGTTTCTCTCATTTCCCTACAGGCTGTTCTATGGTTCTGTTGGAAGTCAAAATCTAGTAAGAGCAGAGCATCTGATATATTTGTGTCTTTCCTTATAGAACAATTGCATCAACAGGAAGGTAAAGAAAACAATGAGGAAAACAGTCATGTTGAACTTAATTTTAACCAATAAAGATCTGGTTAATGATTTAAACATGACCAAAACCTTGGGAGAAAGGAATGATATCATTTAAAGTTAGTCCCTGACCAGGCGCCATGTTGGACCCTGCATTAAGAGAGAAGCATACAGTGGCAAAGCCCTACCTTCACAGTGCTCATTGGCCATCTCTAGGAACAAACACAGAACTGCATGCAAATCTCTGCGAAGTCGTGGTTTTGCAAGAGCTCATGTCCAGTTGTACTTTTTAAATTGGAATCTACTGTCCTAATGTTTTATTTGTTGAGATTTGTGGTGTGATTCAAAATGTGAAAGATACAAAAGGAAATGCAATAGAAATTCTGTCACTCTGTTTCTTAGCTACCTAGTTCTCCTCCCTATGAGCACTTCATTTTACCAGTTTCTTGAGAATCCTTTCAAACAAAATACTGTGCATATGTAAACAAATGCAAATAATATATTTTATCAAACCTAAGATGCCATGGATTGCAAGATGTGCTATTGTTACGTATACTACTACAAAAGAAAAATTTTTTAAAGCCCTGACAATTAAACTATGATATGGTATCTGTTACACAATGCATTCTAATTTCAGAGACAACAAATGTGAAAATGTATGCATCTTAGAATGAATGAAACTAAGTGTGGTGGCTCACTCCTGTAATCTCAGCACTTTGGAAGACCAAGGGAGGATCACTTGAGCCCAGGAGTTTGATACCAGCCTGGGCGACATAGCAGGACCCCTGTCTCTACAAAAAAAAAAAAAAAAAAAAAGTGGCTGGGAATGGTGGTGTATGCCTGTAGCCCCAGCTACTCAGGAGGCTGAGGCAGGAGGATCACTTGAGTCCAGGATTTCAATGGGCAACATGGTAAGACTCCAACTCTTTTTTAAAAATTGTTTTAAAAGAGGAACTTATGTCTGACATAAAATAAAACAAAAAGTATGATGAAATCTAGATCTTTTACAGAAGTTACAACCTCTGAGCCTGAACAAATACAAACCACAGCACCAAAACAAACACACAGGTGTGACAGTCAGTGTTGTGGACTTTTGTGAAGTAATGAAGAAGAGGGGACTTTAGAAGAGGTAAAAGATTATTACTGGCCAGGTGCAGTGGCTCACGCCTGTAATCCCAGCACTTTGGGAGGCTGGGGGGGCAGATCACGAGGTCAGGAGTTCGAGACCAGCTTGGCCAATATGGTGAAACCCCGTCTCTACTAAAAAATACAAAAATTAGCCAGGAGTGGTGGCACACGCCTGTAGTCCCAGCTGCTCAGGAGGCTGAGGCAGGAGAATCGCTTGAACCTGGGAGGGGGAGGTTGCAGTGAGCCAAGATCGTGCCACTGCACTCCAGCCTGGGTGACAGAGTAAGGCTCCGTCTCAACAAAAAAAAAAAAAAAAAAAAAGATTCTTACAAATGTGGAAACTGTAGATTAGAAAAAACATGGAGTAGTACAATTTTCCATCCACAAGGTTGAGAATACATTATTAAACAGATGGTTTGTTAGATTTAAAGAGTAAAAATGGCATACATTTTTAATTTTTAAATAAGGAGATGATTAGAAAGAACCAGGAATATACACAGGAATATTATGCCACAGCTGGGTTGTGGCTGTGATATGGGGAAAGAACCAAGGAGACGCTTGCTTTGGCAGGCCCTTAAATGAGTATACCCTATATAGAATTTCCTGTCTCTGATGCTGTGAGTAATACACTACAGAGAACAACAGTATAACAGGGTGAAGAATGGAACTGGTTCAAGTCCTGTTTCAGACAATAACTAGTGAGAATGAGCAAGTCAATTTATTTTGTTTTTCCTTCTCTAAAATAAGGAGATTGCATCTGTTAATTCCTAAATTCCTTTCTACTAATTCCATTGTGTTGATAATCTGATAGGTCAGGAAAATCTAGAAGAACTAGAGTTATTTGATGTAAGCAAAATGTCTGATGTTATCTGTGATATATTGGTGGAAGTGATGAAGAAATCTGGATTAGGTTCCCATCGAATTCCAATCAGTCTGACATCTGGGACCTCATGAGAGGCCTGGAGCAGAGCCACTCAGCTAAGCCATTGCTGGATTCCTGACTCTGAGTCGGTGTAAGACAATATATGCTTATAGCTTTCAGCCACTAGGTTTTAGGGTAATTTGTTTCACAGCAATATAGGACTAGGACTAATATGCACACTTGAAGAGACACTGACAAGACTAAGTATGTCCCAAGAGGGACAGCCAGGAGGGCACTAGGTTTGAATCTCATGGTTTGGGATTCTATTTTAGGATACTCTGTCTGCAATTCAGAGTGGATCACAGCTAAGCTCTTAGCTTAAATGAATATAAGGAGATGTTCCTTCTGCATGAAACTACAAGGTATTGGAGTTCAGGATCTCTGCCCAGCGCTGAAGGCTGAACAATAGGGTGACAGCTTACCCACCCACCTTGTGGGGCGAGGATTTTCACAATTATGTTATTTTACATCTTCACCAACCTCTAACATTTTTTATGTGTTTTCACATACCTTCTCTGATTTGAGACCAACACTGTGAGTAGGTGGCAGGAATGACTTGCCTCTTTTGTACCAAAGAGGACACTGAGACTCAGAGCCATTAAGTGATTCACTTGGAATCACACAGCTGGTAACTAACTAGTTAGGCAGGGACTTGGTGCCTGGATCCTGTTCATGTTCTAAGAGAAATGTCACAGGAAAGCTGAACTTCAGGTGAATAGATCTTGCTTGGAAGATGACCAGAAGAGTCTTCGGGAAACTTTAAGGCTAATTAAAGCAAATGAACCAGTGAAGGAGAGACTAGTCTCAATCTGTATTTCCAGAATGCCTTTCCAGAGACAGCCTTCCACCTGCCTTTTCTGAACCAAACTTGTTAATTGAAGGAATAAATGTGTGGTTGCTTGATTTGAAAATCAGACACTTAGACAGTTTCCTTTACTGGAAAAAAACCAACCAGTTATCTTCTAAGGAAGATAAGGGGCAGTGAGAAGGAAGCGTGATTTTGTGAAACTGTGTGGGTGCAACAGAAAAATCGGTGATAATAACCAGGAAAGTGGGTGTTTAATGCTTTATATTCCCTGTGGTAAGCTGAACCTTTTTTCTCTTAAAAGCTTAGCTTCTGCTCACTGGGTAATTTCTTATAAATATTTGGAGGGAAAGGGAGACTCTGGCTTTGTTCCTAGTTATGCCACCCCTGAAGGCTAATGGCGCAGTTCAAACAGGGTGAGTATACCTTTTCCAGGATAATGTGTCCTACAGGCTGAGGGAGGGTGGATTGGGAGAACGGGGAACTAGAATAGGAAAAGTAAATAGTGCAGCCTCCTTTTTCAAATAAACTTTTGGCTCACACCTGCCTTGGTCACCAGGCCTGGGTAGAAACAAGCCCGAAAGCCTGAGATAGGCAAATACTGTTGTTATCTTTTCATCTCTGAGTGATCACTGGTCCCAACGTAACCTAGGAGCCCAGGTCTCCAGCGAGCCATGTGAAAGCTCTGTGTCATTTCATACACAGAGTGGTATTTCTTTCTTAAACAATCAGTCCAGACTTATTTCGTCAGAGTTGGTTCCTCCTTTCCAGGGACTCTGAAGATATTTTTCTGCTGTCTAGGGGGAAAGAACAATGGAGAAGCATGAACCCAAAGTTTCCCTCATTCATCCTTTGCCTTCAACCTTAAACCTTTTCTAATGAGGCAGAAATTCCTAGTGTGAAAAACATGGGCTTTGGAACTAAATAGAGCACCTGGAATCCTATTTCCATCACTTATAAGAAGTGTGAATATAGGCACATTATATCCTTCTGGGGCCAGTTTTCACATGTATAAGAACACTGCGACTACTTACTTCATGAGATTCTTATGAGGACTGGATGAGATTGTGTATGTAAAACATCTAACATGGGTCTAGGGTCATGATACTTGCACAACACATATTATTTCCTTTGCTTCCACCTTCTACTCTTAGCTCTGCCAGAATCTTCAACTATGTCAGTTACCTGAGCAGATTCATCTAGAGGAGTGAATCTACCAAATGTCCCGTTCTTGTGGAAGCCTAAAAGCTCATAGAGAGACATTCCTGAGTTTTACTCCCAGGAAGGAGAAATGTTTATACTGAGCAATCCACTGTACTGCTTATCTGGCTTTCGTGTGTCCAAGGGCATGCATTGGAAACACAATTGACCAAGGTGTGGAGCACCATCTCTAGCTAGGATCAGGTTAAAATGTGTGGTGAGGAGAACTTATGAATTTGTCTTTAGCTATGGAGCAAGGCACAGGCTAGCTGGCCCACTTAGAGTCAAAGTTGGGATGCTAAAGAAAGGCTGGCCGCCAGCAAACTTGGAGAGTCCACGAGCTCCTCTTTCTGACTCCCAGACTCCCCTTTTAGGATCTTTATTTCTTTTAAGCCCTCAGCAAGCCCATGCCCTCTGAATTAGCTTCCCAAGGCTGCTGCAACAAATTAACACACAATGGGAGGTTTCAAGAAACAGAAATTTGTTCTCTCACAATTCTAGAGCCCAGAAGTCCAAAGTCAAGGTGTCAGCTGGGCCTTCCTCCTTCCAGAGGCTGCAGGGGAGAATCCTTCCTTGCCTCTTCCAGCTTCTGGTGGCTGTCTGCATTCTCTAGCTTCTGTGGCTTGTGGCCTCATCACTCCACTCTCTGCCTCTGTCTTCAAGTCACTTTCTCTTCTGTGTCTGCATCAATCTCTATTTCACTCTTATAAGGATACTTGCCATTCAATTTAGGGCCTACCTGGATAATCCAGGACCATTTCTTCATCTCAAGATCTTTAACTTAATGGTATTTGTAAAGATTCTTTTTCCAAATAATAGTCACACTTCCAAGGATTAGGTTCCAGAGATTAAGACGTGGACATATCTTTTTGGAGGCACTATGCAAGCCACTATACCACCTAAACCTTTTTATCCTTTCTTTCTTTATTTTTTTGAGACAGGATTTTGCTTCATTGCCCAGGCTGGAGTGCAGTGGTACAATCACAGCTCACTGCAGCCTCAACCTTCTGGGCTCAAACTATCCTCCCACCCCAGCCTCCCGAGTAGCTGGGACTACAGGTACACACAACCATGCCTGACTAATCTTTTTATTTTTTTGTAGAGGCAAGGTCTCACTATGTTGCCCAGGCTGGTCTCAAACTCCTGGCCTCAAGTGAGCCTCCTGCCTCAGTCTTCCAAAGTTCTGGGATTATAGCTGTCAGCTACCACACTTGGCCTAACCCCTGTTAGGGAGCTGACCAACTAATTCAGGCAATGTGAGTCCATGTATTACTCTTCCCAGGGGTATATGTACTACAAATATCACATTAACCTAAAAGAAAAGGGCAATTATTAATTCAAAAGGAAAAATAATCACCAATAGTGCCATTTTAGGTACTAACAAGCAACTGCTTCTTTTTATCATTTTCTTCTCATCAGTGAGAAAACTTTTCCTGGAAAGCTCTCTCCAGAAAACTCTCCAACTTTCACTTCTCACTGTATAGTTTTGTATCATATGCTCATTCCTAAACTACTCTAAGGTGAGGGGGATGCATTATACTTCCTATGACTGGCTTAGAGTCTTAGACTGACCAGGAATTCACTCCAGCAGCTGAGGAAGGAGGGAGGACCCAGACTCTGAGAAACATATAACTTCCCATCAATAATAGAACAAAACAAGGAAGTGGAGATTGGTGAGGGGTTTTTGGAAGGCAATCACCAGTGTCTGCACTCCATGTGAGTTATTTCCTTTCCCACTGGCAGTTGCGTTAATCCTGCTATGTAGGCTGCTCCACCACATGGAACATACCTTGTTGGGAGCACTTGGCTGAAAGGCATAAAAACATTGGACATTTGATGTGCAATCCTGATACTTCTGAAATGCAAGAATCTGTGGGAGAAGGCGTTTTTCAACATTCTTTCAAAAGACACCTACCTAATCATCAGAGAAATAGCCAAGGATGTCCACTCAGTATTTTTAAACTCCTGAGGTTTTAGGCCAGGCATAGTGGCTCATGCCTGTAATCCCAGCACTTTGGAAGGCCGAGGTGGAAGGATGGCTTGAGCTCTGGAGTTTGAGGCGACAGTTTGAGGCACGATAAGCTATGATCGTGCCACTGCACTCCAGTCTGGGCAACAGAGTGAGACCCCAATCTCTAACAAACAAACATATAAAACCGAGATTTTAAAGGACCAGGAAGAAAGTTCTTTTCAAAACTCAGAATGTCTCCTTAGAAAAATGTTTGCCTATTCAAATATCCCCTGACGATGGGTTTGCAAAAATTTAGAAGAAAAAGGGTCAAGATATCGGATTTAAATCAGCCTGGGGACTATATAGGGAGATTAGCCATATCTAGCTCAGCCTGATTCTGAACCTGTGACCTGCAAGTAAAGGCTGAACCTTTTCCCTCCAGAGGAAATGTCAAAGCAGCAGTTTTCTTGGGGCAGCCCCTGCCTTTGAGTTAGCCAGGAACCCACCTCCCACTGGCATTACATTCTTGGGGCTTATATGTGCATCTGATACTCTACCAGTTTTATCCTATGAGATATTGCCTTAGATTATTCTTATCTTGTTATTAGTCTTGTCTTTCAAGTCTACCTCAGGTTTCATCAAAGCACAAAGTAAGGCTCTGGGCATCTTGCCCACTGAAAAGCACTGATAAGAGTATAGGTTTGGGCACTGTAGCAATGGGAGAAAAACTATTGCTTCATTATGCAGTTGTACTACCATAAGATGTATCTTACCTTACTCACACCGTTATACCAGAGACCTGCAACTGGCTGGCAACCTACCAGCCACATCTGGCCTGCAGTAATTTTTAACTTTTAGATTAGTTGCATTCAATAGGTACTGGGAACTACTAGAGCAGAGCAAGGATTGAAAAACTGACTATTGGGTGCTGTGCTCACTACCTAGGTGATGGGATCAATCATGCCCCAAACCTTAACATCATGCAACATATCCATGCAACAGACCTGCACATGTATTCCCTGAATCTAAAATAAAAGTTGAAATTATGTTTTTAAAAATAAAAACAATCAGTTGCATATTAAACATTTAAACATTTTTTAAACAAAAAGAGGAAGGTTTGGATTTGAATATTTGTCTGATCCTTCCCACTCTCTCCTCTCCTTCCAGGACTCCAATTACTTGTATGTTAGGATGCTTAAGTTGTTCCACAGATCACTGATGACCTTTTTATTGAAATCTTTTTTTCTCTCTGTGTTTCATTTTGGATCATTTCTATTGCCGTACTCAAATTCACTGAATCTTTTCTTCTGTAATGTCTACGCCATTAATCTCATCCAATGTGTTTTTCTTCTCAGATATTGTAGTGAATATCTCTAGATTTTTTACTTAGGTCTTTTAAATATATTTTGTCTCTGTTTAGCCTTTTGAACACTTATAATTCAGTTATAATAACTTTTAATGCCCTTGTCTGCTAATTCTAACATCTGTGCCCTTTCTAGGTCAGTTTCAATTGATTGATCTTTCTCCTCATTATGGGACATATTTTCTTGCTTCTTTGCATACTGGTAATTTTTGGTTGGATGCTGACATTGTGAATTTTAACTTGCAATGCAAATGGACATTTTTGTATTCCCTTGAATATTCATAAGCCTTATTCTGGGTCACGGTTAAGTTACTTGGAAATAGTTTGGTCCTTTTAGGTCTCGTTTTTTAAATTGTTAGGTAGAGCTAGATCAGTGCTCAGTCTAGAGCTGATTATTCCCCACCATGAATGCAAGACCTTTCTAAATATTCTAATCAATGCCCTGTGAGTCCTGAAATTTCCTATCCTGGCTGGTGGAAAGAGACACTATTCTTGGCCCTGTGGGAGCAGCAGACACTATTCTCTCTAATCCTGTCCTGTAGTTCTTTCCCAGGCTTCAGGTAGTCCCCCCAACAACCCCCCATGCCATGCACTAATCAGTACATAGATGAATACTTGAGGGAACCCTCTTCACATATCCAGGGGAGTCCCTCTATGCACTTCTCACCTCTCTAGCGCTGTGTCATGAAGGTGCTAGCATTGTGGTTTCTCCAGACTGTCAGCTCCATCTCCTCAGCTCAGCAATCTCCCACGCTCTGCCTGGAGTCCTCCTGACTGCATGATAACCTAGAAACCCTCTCAATGCATTAAGCTGAGTCACATGACTCACCTTGTTTTCCATCTCTTCACTATTGCCTGACATTAGCATCTAGAAAAATCATCGTTTCACATATTTTGCCTTTTTTATGTTTGTTTCAGATGAGAGAGTAAACCCTGTCTCTGTTAGTCTATTTTATTTGGAACTGAAAGTTTTTCTCATTCTTTTAAAATGTCATTTTAATTTTTATTTTGCATGTAAAATAAATAGTACATGTACAATAGTACATGTAAAAAAGTTATTAAAAATTAAATCTACATAGGCTGAGGGCATCCAGTTCTGGAAGGTGGAGTAAGCAGCTAAGAACCTAAACATAATGCTTAGAGAAGCCATCCAAAGGCTCTGAAAAGTAAATGATAACAGACATACAAGGGAAAGAAACCAAACTTGAAGTACTAATGAGTTGGTGGTGATTTTTATTTTTTTCTCTTCCATGTCTCCCAGCCTGGACTCAAACTAAGACCAAGAACTGTGGGTCCTGAGAAAAGCTTTTCTTTCTGGCCTGAAGAGCAGGAAGAGGGCCCCTGTGGGATACAGAGATTTGGGGGGAATCTTCTCCCTCATTTTAACGTTCTCTCCTATCTCAGCCCCAGGTGATCCCCAGACACAAAATTACAATTATGTGATGGCAGTGGCTGCCAACAGACACCTAAAACCCACAGAGAGAGGAATGCTGCTCTCTAATCGTTGGAACTGTGATCCTAAAAATATACGGTGAATCTCAGGTGCTTTTTTGTCTATGTATCCTCCTGCTGCTTTTCCCCAGAGGTAGACTCAGTTGTAGGGAACAGAAGGGAGAGCAAAGAGACTAAAGCCCTAGATTTCCATCAGAAGACCAGGAAGGGAGATGTGTTTAATATATATTTAAGATAACTGAAATAATACCAGGTTTCCCAAATAATACCAAACGGAATTAAAGTAGAGCTCAACAACAGAAAGACATCTGAAAAATCCTACAAAACTTAAACATCTAAATAATGCTTATTAAAAATCTATAGATCAAAGAGGAAATATCAAGGGAAATTATAAAGTATTTTGAACTAAATGAAAATTATGTAGCTAAAGCAATGCTTAGAGGGAAAGTTTTAGCACTAAATGCTTAAATGAGAAAATAGGAATAGAGAGAAAACTATAGACTGATAATCTGTCATGAGTATAGATGCAAAAATTCTTTTAACAATGTAGCAAATCTGGCCAGGCGCAGTGGCTCATACCTGAAATCCCAGCACTTTGGGAGGCCAAGGTGGGTGGATCACTTGAGCTCAGGAGTTAGAGAGCTGGGGAACACGGCGAAACACTGTCTCTACAAAAAATTAGCTGGGCCTGGTGGTGCGCACCTGTAGTCCTAGCTACCCAGGAGGCTGAGGTGGGAGGATCACCTAAGCCTGGGAGTTCAAGGCTGCAATGAGCCATGATCACGCCACTGGACTCTAGCCTAGATGAACAGAGTAAGACCCTGTCTCAAAAAAAAAAAAAAAAAAAAGAAAAGAAAGAAAGAAAAATTAGCAAGTCAAATACAGCAATATATAAAAACAATAATATGTCACAACCAAGTGGAATTTATTCTTGGAAGGCAAGGCTGGTTCAACATTTTAAAATCAGTCAGTGTAATCCACCATATTAATGTCTGAAGAAAAAAATGTTTGTACCAAAAGATACAGAAAAAGCATTTGACAAATTTCAACATACATTCATGACAAATAGTTTTTTTGGTATAATTATGTCTCATGAAATGTTTTGGACATAATTATGCTAAAAAATATTCGTTGTTTATCTGAAAATGAAATTTAGCTGGATAGCATGTATATTGTCTGGGAACCATATAAGATCCAAAATGATTTTATAGACTTGATGAATAACAATCAAAATATTAGCAGGATTTTTTAAAACATAAGCAAGCTGATTCCAAAATATATATGAAAAGGCAAAGGACATAGAATAAGCAAAACAATTTGAAAAAGAAGAATGGAGTCAGCTCACCCTAACCAATTTTAAAACTTAGTCTAAAGCAAAGTATAATAATTTTAAGACAATGTGGTATTGATGAAACTATACACACACTGATCAATGGAACAAAATAGGCAATCCAGGAATAGTTCCACAAAAATATGATCAATTGATTTTTGAAGATAGATTTTTTTATTTAGATAAAATTGACATAAAATACATCATTTTAACCATTTTAAAGTACAAAATTGACAATTTTTGAAAAAGGTATTAAGGCAATTCAATGGATAAAGGATAATCTTTTCAACAAATGGAACAACTGAACATCCATATGCAAAAAAATGGACCTTAAGTTATATATCAGAGTATAATCTATAGAAAAATTAACCTCAAATGGATCATAGATCTAAATGCAAAACTAGAAACTATAACATGTTTATTTTAAAACATATGTTTTTGATAATGCTTAGATATGACATCAAAATCCAATTCATAAAAGCAAAAGAAGATAGACAATCAAAATTAAATTTTTTCTGCTAAAAACATTGTTAAATACTTAAGAATTAAAAGAACAAGCTATAAACTGGGATCAAATATTAGCAAATTGTATATCCAACACAGGATTTGTATCCAGAACATGTAAATAACTTTCAAAACTCAATAGTGAGAAGACAACAATACAATTTTAAAAATAGGCAAAAATATGTGAATGAACATTTCAACAAAGAAGTTATGCAGATGGCAGATAAAGATATGAAAAGTTGCTCAAAATCAGCCGTTAGGGAAATGAAAATTCAGACCGCAATAAGGTACTACTCCACACCTATTAGAATGACTGTAATTAAAACACCACCCTCACCACCACCAACAAACGAGAATACCAAATACTAGTGAGGAAGCAGAGCAGCTGGAAGAAACTCTCCCACATTGCTGATGGAAATGTAAAATGGCAGACACTCTGAAATCTGTTTGGCAGATTCTTATAAAGTTTAACATGTGCTTACAATATAACCCTGCCATCCCAATCCTAGATATTTGCCCTAGAGAAATGAAAACTTGATGCTCACAGAAAAACTTGTACATAAACGTTTATAGCAGCTTTATTCATAATCACCCAAAACTGGAAATGCCCCTCGATGAGAGAATGGCGAAGTAAATTGTAATGCATTCATTCAATGAATCATACTCAGCAATAAAAAGGAACAAAGTATTGATATGATCAATGACATGGATGAAGCTCAAAGACATTTTGGTAAGTTTACAGTCTCAAAGTTTCTGAAAGAAACAAGTCTCAAAGGTTACCTATGGTACAATTCCATTTATAAGATATTCTGGAAAAGGTAATACTACAGAGATGATGAACTAATCAGTGGTTGCCAGAGGTTAGGTGTTGGAGACAGAGTTTCACTACAAACTGGTAACATGAGAGAATTTGGGGAGGTGGTGATGGAACTGTTCTGTATTGATTGGTGCTTGCACAGATCTATATATATTAAAGCTCAGAGAACTGTACACACACAAAAATTAATTTTACTCTTTGTAAATAAAAGAAAAAGATGATGTAAAAAATGTTGATCTTTGGATGCCTTTGGTAACAAAAAGAAAAAAGAGAAAAACAAATTTTGGAACTGGGACAGGCTCCTTATTTTACAGTTGGAGAAACTTCAGCCAAAGAGTGAAAGTAACTTAATCAAGGTCAAAAGAGGTAACAAGCAACTACAGGAGTAGATTTTCTTTCTGGAAATATTTCTCATCCCTGTCCCTGACCCAGGCCCATTCTGGCAAGTCTATTAGTGTCTATTTTTCTTTAGGGAATATCTAAGTTCAGAGTTTCTGTGGAAGACAAAACAGAATCATGTGCAAATTAAAACAAAAGAAATATAAATGCTATATGTATAAATAAGTTCATATGCATATAAAAGTGATGGGGTTTGGCTGTGTCCCCACTGAATCTCATTTTGGATTCCCATGTGTTGTGGGAGGGACCCAGTGGGAGGCAACTGAATCATGGGGACAGGTCTTTCCCATGCTGTTCTCGTTTTAGTGAATAAGTCTCACAAGATCTGATGGTTACAAAAAGGGGAGTTTCATCCAGGCACAGTGGCTCATGCCTGTAATCCTAGCACTCTGGGAGGCTGAGGCGGGCGGATCACTTGAGGTTGGGAGTTCAAGACCAGCCTGACCAACATGGAGAAACCCCGTCTCTACTAAAACATACAAAATTAGCCAGGCATGGTGGCACATGCCTGTAATCCCAGCTACTCTGGAGGCTGAGGCAGGAGAATTGCTTGAACCCGGGAGGCCAGGTGCAGTGTCTTGCACCTGTGATCCCGGCATCTTGGGAGGCTGAGGTAGGATGATAGCTTGAGCCCAGGAGTTCAAGATCAGCCTGGGAAACATAGTGAGAGCCTGTCTCTACCAAAAAAAAAAAAAATTTATTGTATTTTTTTTTTTTAAATTAACCAGCATGGTGGTGTTGGTTCCAGCTATCAAGAGGCTGAAGTGGAAGGACCACTTAAACACGGGAGGTCGAGGCTGCAGTGAGCTGTGATTGCACCACTGCCCTCCAGTCTGGGTGACAGAATGAGACTCTATTTCAAAAAAAAAAATTGTTAAGGCCGGGTGTGGTGGCTCACGCCTGTAATCCCAGCACTCTGGGAGGCCAAGGCAGTTGGATCACCTGAGGTCAGGAGTTTGAGACCAGCCCAGACAACATGGCAAAAACCCATCTCTACTAAAAAAACAAAAATTAGCTGGGCGTGGTGGCTCACACCTGTAATCCCAGCACTTTGGGAGACCAAGGCGGGAAGATCACCTGAGGTCAGGAGTTCGAGATCAGCTTGGCCAACATGGTGAAACCCCATACAAAAGTTCACTGGGTGTAGTGGAGTGCACCTGTAATCCCAGCTACTCGGGAGGCTAAGACAGGAGAATCACTTGAACCTGGGAGGCAGAGGTTGCAGTGAGCTGAGACCTCGCCACTGCACTCCAGCCTGGGCAAAAACAGCAAAACTCTGTCTCAAAAAAAAAAAAAATTAAATATTAATTTCTGGCACATAGTTCTCAACCAATAGTTGTTAGCTTTTATCATTGTGGTTACTACTACTACTATTTTAAGAAATGAATAGCAAAGCTTGTAATAAGTTGTAAAATGCTCCTCACGCTGTGCCCTTCTACTGCATCTCTTTCCCACTTTGCTGTTGAATTTTCAAGCCCTGGCACCTGCAAACATGAATGTATGGATGTCACCAGAAAAAAAACAAGAGAAACACTGACCACTTCTCAGTTCTTGTTAGAGGAAAACCACAATGACATGCTAAATGTTGTGGCAGCAGGGTCAGATCTGGCCTGCACATGCTGGTTCTCATGGGATGAGTGAGAACTGAGCAATGTTTGCATCAATCCTTCACTGAAGGACAGGGGACGAGGGCCACGTCCAGGGTGATAAGAACATGGACCTAGGCTGCGGCTCTGGATCTGCCACTTGCCAACCCTGGCACTTGAGGCATGTGGCTCAAGGTCATTTCAGTCTCACTTTCTTCTCTGTGAAAAATAACTACTCATTTACCACACTGAGAGATACATACCTTAGGGTTCCAGTGAGTCAAATGGCTGGAACAGCATGGCTGCAAAGGGAAAGGCACTTAACCACATTGTTTCCCTATATTTCATTTATATTATCATTCAAGTTCTTTGACTCTTTCCATGCAGTTCTATATCTCACTGTAGGAAGGAGCAGTGTATAGGGGGATACCCAGATCTGGTCCTGGAGGCAAACTTAGTGGGATGCTTGGTGCAGGGCAAATCCCTTTGTGTGCCCTGACTCTTCACACCAAAACCCCATTATCCAGGAACCACCTTGGGGGAAAGGGGAAGCTGTAGGTCCTAGAGCTAAAAGAATTAAGGATGAGGCCGGGCGCGGTGGCTCAAGCCTGTAATCCCAGCACTTTGGGAGGCCGAGACGGGTGGATCACGAGGTCAGGAGATCGAGACCATCCTGGCTAACGGTGAAACCCCGTCTCTACTAAAAAATACAAAAAACTAGCCGGGCGAGGTGGCGGGCGCCTGTAGTCCCAGCTACTCGGGAGGCTGAGGCAGGAGAATGGTGTGAACCCAGGAGGCGGAGCTTGCAGTGAGCTGAGATCCGGCCACTGCACTCCAGCCTGGGCGACAGAGTGAGACTCCGTCTCAAAAAAAAAAAAAAAGAATTAAGGATGAAATGTACCATAGGGACAGTGTATATAACGTAAACTATTATTTCCTGAGAAGCAGTTGTGCCAGGTACTGTATTTACTGGTAATTAGTGGTTACAACCCCCTGTTGCATTTGGATAAATGGAGACCGCCATTGAGAGGCAGGTGATTTTCCTAAGATCCTAGAGCTTCCGAGATGGATTTCTTCTGCACACTACACTGTGCTGCAGGGAAGGGAACCCCATGCGAGCCATCCAGATTGCCCAGGTGACAGTGCTGGGGAGTCTTCAGGAGAACCACCAGGCAACTAAGCACTAGCTAAGAATTCTTTCTTCCTTTCTCTTTTATTTAACAAATGTTTACTGGAACCTAGCAAGACCTCTAGACCCTAAAAGTACTCCATGGAACCTGACGCACAGTCCCTGATTCAGGAAGTTTGCACAGTAGTGGGAAAGACCACGAGCGAACCTGGGTTTCATGGAACCTGAAGCTTAAGCAATTTGGAGAGGCCTCTTTAGGAAAAGGAACACCAAATTAGAAACTGGGGCTTGGAGGGAGCACAGCAAATGAAGGGCCCTAAAGCTGAAGCCTTACAAGCATCACTGCAATTCTGCTTTCTGGGAAACAAGCGAGTAGAACAGTGATGACAATAAAATGTAGTGTGGGCTGATGAGAGATCAGGAGAGTCACTTAGAAGAAATGCCTTCTAAGGTGAGGCCCACAGGATGGGCCAGGGAGTCCTGGGAGAGGGAATAATAGGGGCAGGATGCAGCCAAGGAAGAGGAGCTGGTGTGGTTTTCAGGGAGTGAGAAAAGCATCCTTTTTTCCTTCCTTTCCTAGATCACGAGGCACCTGGGATGGTCCCAAAGTGCAGAGCCCTGAGCTGCCACACCCTAGAGGTTAACAGGAGCCTTTCCTCGGCAGGGCTATCACCTTTTCTTCAAGCTCCCTGGGACATCTCAGGCCCTAGGAAAAGGCTTCCATACCTGGTTCTCACGCTCCAGGAAGAACACCAACCTGCTTTGAGGTCCCTGGCCTTCGTTCCTGGTTAGCTTATATTTGCATTTGTAAGAACAAAATGAGCCAGAAAAGCTTCCTTTGTCAGAAGTTAACCCTGAGGTCTAACAGGCTCAGAGAAAGGGAAGACGGGGAGAGGCAGAGGGAGACAGATGTAGGGAAAAGACTAACCATAAACAGGAAATCCTTCAGTGAGGTAAAAGCTTCAGCGACATCTACCCTAACCCAAAGGTGGGGTAAAGTTTGTGCCCCTCAGAAAGCATTCGAAGCAAGGTGTCCAAGGGGCTGTAACGCCCCTTAGGGAGCAGTGAGGGCTTTGTTTCCCCGTGTGCAGCACAGTGCCTTGCCTGTTGAATCCTGATGCCAATGCACTCTCCTCTTTACCTCCCCAGCCCCCAGGCCAAGTCGGCAGCTAAGAGTGGATGGAGGCCCTGATGTCTGAGCCTGTGTCCCTGTGCAGCCGGCCAGCTGGAGCAGAAGCCTTTGCCTAGCGGGGTGTAGGGGCTTCTTTGGAGACTCAGATTCCAGGGAATTATAAAACACACTCACCAGCGCATTTCACACATAAAGTGGGCAAGATTGGTCATGGAGGGAAGCCTTGTCTAGGGGTCTGGAGAACCAGGCTGTCCTCTGGGATCTGATGCACTCGAGTCCTTTACTTTCTCTGAGTTCTAGTAGCCCCGTCTGTAAAATGGGAATAATACTTGCCCTGCACTGTGGTTGAGAAGAGGGGAAAAAGGAGGGATGGATATAAAAGCTCCCTAAAAAGTTCAAAGTATAGACCATCATTACATCTGAAGCCTGCGCCAGGTGACTTGCTCATCAGCCTTCACTGCATTGCAGCAACTCTAAGATCACCTGCACAGAGGACCTTAACCATGTTTCATCTGTGGGTTGGGAATGGACCTCCTCCCGCCCCCCAGGAAAGAGTCGGGGATGGCTCTCACCATGCCACAACTCACACCAGAGATGAGGGCAACTTGGCATTTTAATGGGCAGAGGGAGAGAATCTGGAAGAGATGTTCTTTCTAGACACACCTAGCCCAGTGCGTGGCCTCCTCTTCATCACACCTCATTGTCCTTATCTTGGCCCACACTTGCACCTGTGTCTCTTTCACTTGCACCACAGAGTCCTCATAGCCTTTTTTATAAGGAATAAGATGGGGAAAGGGAGAGGGAAATGGAGAGGGGTTCAGTTCTGCTCTGAGGGTTAACCCAAACAGATCATCCTCATCTCCAGCAAAGGACGAAAGGGCCCAGTGGGAGACGCTGTTCACTGCTCACCAAGAAGCCAGGCTCTCCTCTTCTTCCTGGGCACACTACAGGGCTGTGCTTCCCAGCCTCCCTGGCAATTATATGTGACCATGTGACTAAGTCCTAGCCAATGGGATGCGAGTGACCTGGCCCATAACATCCTCCCAGACTTGCTCCCCAGTAATCTGTTCTCTTTCTGGATGGCTCCACTGGTGACAACCTTCAGGGTGACTCTGGCAGCCTGAGGACAGGGCTACCCCTTGGATTTGTTGACTTACCCAATACTGGTAGATGAGCATGAAATAAATGACTACTGTGTTTGAGCTTTTATGCATCTGGGGATCTATGTGTTAGAGCACTCAGCTTATGCTAATTCATACAGATCATGATAGCCCGTGGGTTTTGCCACTTCCAGGAAGCCCATGTGATCTCTGCCTTCTTTCTACTGTCTTTATCTCTACCAAATGCTACCTTATAGTGCTATTTAATCATTTCATGGGAATACTAACTAAAATTTAAACAAGGGGCTCACATCTTTCTTTTCAATTTTATGCCATGTCTAGCAAAGTGCTAGCCCCAAAGAGATGTTTAATTGTCATTGGATTAAATCTTTAGGTTCACCTTTCTGTGTATTTAGTAGGAAGTTCCTCCACCAGGAATGTCCATTCTTTTTCTCTACCTCTGAACTTCTAGCACCTTGTCCATGCCCATTCTCCACCTCTCTTCGTCCACGGGGGCTTTCCTTACCACTTTAGGCCTCAGTGATCTATCTTTCCTTCCTTCAAAGTCACAGTACCTTATGGTCACTTGCCTGATGATTCATCAAGATAACTTCTACATAATTGTCTTAACAGTGTAACTATAACATAACTAATATATAACATATATGTACATATAACATAACTTACATATAACATAACTTACATATAACATAATTTACATATTATATAACACTAGTTGTGTTATATGTAAATATAACATAACTAATTCTGCAGTGTAACCATAACATAATGATGCATTTAAAAGATGGGCAGGGGAAGAGGAGAATAAAAGAAACTGGCAAGGAGATGCCAAGCAAGTAGGAAGAAAACTTGGAGAGTTCAGATGTCCTTGAAACTAGCAGAAGGGCTGGGCAGGTGACTCACGCTTGTAATCCCAGCACTTTAGGAGGCCGAGTTGGTTCGGATCACAAGGTCAGGAGATCAAGACCATCCTGGCCAACATGGTGAAACCCCATCTCTACTGAAAATACAAAAATTAGCCAGACATGATGGCACTCGTCTGTAGTCTCAGCTACTTGGGAGGCTGAGGCAGGAGAATCACTTGAACCCAGGAGGTGGAGGTTGGAGTGAGCTGAGATGGTGCCATTGCACTCCAGCCTGGGCAACAGAGCAAGACTCTGTCTCAAAAAAAAAAAAAAAAAAGAAAGAAAGAAAAAGAAACTAGAAGGGAGCATTTCAAGGCAAGAGGGGAGACAGCATCATTTGCTGCAAAGAAAGTGGTCAAATAAGGTACAGACCACAAAAGTGAGTTTTAGCAGCATGGAAATGAGAGACGTTCCAATGAGCCCAATGATGTGGGCTGAGGAGGGAGTGGGTAGTAAGAAAATGGAGACTGAAAATAAAAAACACTTAACAAGTGAGAGAGAGAAGAGGGTTAGGTGGTAGTTGGGCAGAAATGTGAGGTGAGGAAGGGTTACAATTTTTTATTTTTTAAAGGGCTGAGACTTACTGAAGGAAAATAAGTGGTAGAGGGAATGAGGGTGGAGAAGGGAAGTGAGAGGGGATCCACAGAGCAGAGCCCCTGGGAAGCTGGGCTGGGTGGTGTCGTCAGAAGACAGGTGGAGGCCTGAGCCCAGCAACCTGCTTCCATGATACCTGGTGGGATGGAGGAATTACATTCTTTCTTCCTTCTTAAGCTGTTGTCAGGCTTGGGGGCAAACCCAGCTGATGGCTTCTGTGTTTTTCAGAAAAGCAAGCCCAGCTATGTGCTGGGATGAAGAGAAACAGCCTCTGAGCAGGCCCTGACCTGCTCCCATGCCCAGCACCTCCCATCCTGGAGGCGATGCCTGCAGTGGGGTTATATGGCCACTTCCCACAACCCTCACCTCGGCTTCAGGAGCTGACCTGCAGCCTCGGGTTTAGGAAAATGCAGGGGTGGTCCCTGTGGTCTGTCTGAAGGCCCTTAGAATATCTTTATCTTCAAATTCTAGCTTCTTTCAAAACTAGACCACAAATCCTTTATCTCTATTTTTCCTGAACCCACCTTGGATTTAACTGTCAAATAGATGGCCTGTGGCTCTAATGCAGCGATAAGAACAGAATTCTTCACTTTGAGAAGCCAAGTTGCTTAAAAAAGAAGTTGGGGGGCAGAGTTTTGGCATACAGCCAGTGACTGCATTTGTCCTCCGCCTGCGAGAGGCATGTGGATAACGGCGGTGGTCCCATGCCGTGTCGTCTTCCTCTTGGCTTATCCTCCTAACTCGCTGCTGTCCTAGTGGCCATGTACTATGTGCAGGACACTTTCATAGACTGTGAACCGGTATTAGTCCTTTCATCCATAGAGCAGTCGTGGCCTCTTCTAATATCCACTTAAGAGCCAATGAAGCTTCCGGAGCGCAGGTAACCTAAGTCACACAGCTTGAATTAGACTGGACAGTGAGCCACCTTTCCACCGTCGCTGCACTCTGACCCTGGGTCAAACGGCCTCATGACCAACCCCCTCCACGCCTGTCCCCTTCTTCCCCAGGTCTGCTGCCTTTTCTGCTCCAGGGCCTTAGGAATTCTCCTGGGACTGTGGCTCCCCTCGCACTCGCCTCCCTCCCAGTTGCTTTCTGTTCTCCTGTTCTTGTGGGTCTCTGTTCTCCTGGCTCCGGGCCTCACGGCCGCCTCTTCCAACCTTGGCCTAGAAGTCTCTTGGGGCGGAGAAGAGAGGGGCTGCCGCCTGACCCCGACCCTGCGACCCTTCGTCGCCCGCTAAACCTGGATGGCAGGCGGACTCGCCAGACCCCTTTTTAGACCCAAGGCTCTTTTCGCCTTTCCATCCGGCGCCGGCCGGGGTGGGGCGACCTGAGGGACCCAGTAGCCGACGACAGAGAAACAAGACCAGGCAGGACGTAGAAGGGTCGCTTCCCCCAGGCTTGGTCCGGGGCTGAGCCGGACACCGCAGGGAGCCGAGACAGCGGAGGCGGCGAGAACCTCGGGAGCCACTGGGGCGAGCGCGTCAGTGTCCACCAGAGGGCGCTGTCGGCTCGCGGAGCGGGGCGCTGGCGGCCCGGGGCCCAGCGGTGCGGCCCAGCGTCAGAGCGCGCAGCGACTTTGTCACTGCAGGGTTGGAGGGTGGGTTGCAGAGGAGAGAAGAGACCCACCCATCCTCAAGGCACTAATTTGGGCAAGGAGGAAGAGACCCACAAGAAGACTATTTGACACTCTTCTCATTTCAAATGTGTATAGAGCACAAAGTTGCATTTACCATGTCCAAGATACCGAGGAGTACCTAGATGAGTCATTCTGGGTCTCCAAATTTAAAGACCTTTAGGGAAGTGGCAGTATCAAAGACAGGTACCAAAGAACTGTACTACAGTATAGTAGGGGGAGGCAGGAACTCCAACAAGACGTGAGGATGAAGCGGTAGGAGAGTTGAGGGAGGAGTTACAGCTTCAGCTAGGGGATGAGGCCCGGTGCATGGAGAACTTGGGTCTTAAAGTGGCACAGCTTCGCCGCTTTCCAGCACATGTGTTGCAACAGAACCTGTGGATTTAAGCAGTTCCGGTTATACGTTCTGTTACACCTAAATGCTTATCAGTGACAAAAGGCAATATTCCTTGCCCTTTAGCCCCAGCTTGTTGATCCTGAAAGGTAAATTAGAAGTAGAAACGGATTCACCAAATATCCAGAATGTGCTAGAGATATATAACCTAGTCTGAACAATTAGATCAGTCATTCTGCTAATTGGTAAAATATCCACAGGGGAGCCCGGGAGACAGCTGTTACAGTTGGTTACAGGTACCATCAAATCATTCGCCGAAAATACCTCAATACTTCTGTTGGTGTTGGGAGAGGAGACGCAAAAATATAGAAGTTGAAGAACAACAAAGTCTTTCAGTCTTTTTGTTTTAAAGACTTTTATTACCAAACAACTTAAGGGAGAACTCTATCAATATCATAGTTCCTTTGAGAATTACATTATTATAGTATAGATTATTATTGAAAGAATTATTATATTGCACTGTGCTAAGGCTAGTTTAATTTGGAGCCAATAAATTAAAACAAATCTAGACCTTAGGTTTATAAAAATGTTGTTTCCAAGGAATTAAAATGTAATTGACATGATTATCATTAAATAATGCCGCATTGGTTCCGGCAAGGCAATGTTGAAAGAACAGTCAATGTATAAGGTATAAGATTTGGGTCTAGACCTCTAGTTAGTGTTTTGGGTTTTTTTTTTCTTTCTTTCTTTTTTTGGCAAGTCAGTTAACTTCTCCAGGTCTCAGTTTCCTTATTTAACAGAGGAATTTAATAATAAAGAATATAGTCTGGGCGCAGTGTCTCATGCCCGTAATCCCAGCACTTTGGGAGGCTGAGGCAGGTGGATCACTTGAGGTCAGGAGTTTGACACCAGCCTGGCCAATATGGTGAAACCCTGTCTGTACTCAAAACATACAAAAATCAGCTGGGTGTGGTGGTGTGTGCCTATAATCTCAGTTACTCAGGAGGCTGAGACAGGAAAACCGCTTGAATCAGGGAGGCTGAGGTTGTAGCAGCGAGACGAGATTGTGTGCCACTGCACTCCAGCCTGGGTGACAAAGCAAGACTCCATCTCAAAAAATAAAATCAACCAACCAACCAACCAACCAACCAACCAACCAAGTGATCTCTCAAATCCCACAGAGTATAACAAGTAAGTCTTCTCATTTCTGTTGGGCCCAAATGCCTCCTTTGTGCTGCTGTGGTTCTAAAGTGGATTTAAGGACCTGCACGTCCCATGACGTGTTAAGCACATAGAGGGAGGGGAAAGCAGCTTGAATGGCTGCTGGTTCTGATATTAGGCAGGATTCTCCACATCATCTGGAGTCTTCTGTATGCAGTAGCCCAGAGCAAAAGGGAGGGAGGATGGTCAAACAGTCTGACTCTTACTGTGATTATTGCTACCCTAAGTTCCTACAGTGCTTTCTGAGTGGGCTGATTATTTGTCATTTATTGTGTGCCACCTTGAATTATTTTTCTGCACCTGTCATTTGAGAAGAGTGTCTATGGCAGTCTTCAGTGCTATTCACCAAATATTCCATGCTCCTTGCTGGTACGGATGGTAGAACTTCCCAGACCCTGTGGTTGGGGAAGGTGGGATCACAAGACTGGTTCTAGCTAACAATTAGTGAGCAGAAGTGATGTTTAGCACTTCCAGATGGATTTTGCGAGTGGGGGCAGGTGGAGGACAGGGTTTGGCTCTGTTGCCTAGGCTGAAGTGCAGTGGCACAATCTTGACTCACTGCAGCCTCCTCAAGCAATTCTCCCACCTCAGCCTACCAGGTAGCAGGGATTACAGGTGCCCACCACCATGTTCAGCTATGGTTTATTTTATTTTATTTTATTTTGTAGAGATGAGGTTTTGCCAACCAGGCTGCTCTGGAACTCCTGGGCTCAAGTGATCATCCCTCCAGGGCCTCCCAAAATGCCGTGATTACAGGCATGAGCCACCAGGTAGACTATTTAATTGCCTGTGTAAGACCCTCCAGACATCCTTTTTCTCTCTGCCCATGACTAGCCATGTTCCAGATGGTGACTTTTTAGCCAGCCTGGATCCAGGAGTGAGAATGATGCTAATGGGAAGCAGAGCTCCCAGACAATCTGCCATGGACCTAGAGAGCATGCCTGAGAAGAAAGCTTTGTTCTTTTAAGGTGTTGGGATTTGGGGGGTGCTTATTACAGCAGCATGACCTAGCCAATCCTGACTAATAAAGGGCCATTGTGTGTTGTCATTTTTTGTTTCCCCAGTGCTCCAATGACATGACACTTACAACTGACTGTTAAATAAAGGACTGACGAATTGATCTACCCATCTCCCCAGGTAGAGTAGAGATTATCCATATAGCTATTTATCCTCCCTGGAGCACCTGCCCTAGTGTCCTGGATATATAGCAAGTACTTAGTAAAGACCCTTGGATTGACATACGAACTTAAAAGTCCAAGACAGGGGCCTGGCGCAAGTGACTCACGCTTGTAATCCCAGAACTTTGGGAGGCTGATGCAGGAGGATCACTGGAGTCCAAGAGTTCAAGACCAGCTTGAGCAACATAGTGAGACCCCATCTCTACAAAAACAATCAAAAAAATTCAGCTGGGCATGGTGGCACATGCCTGTAGTCCCAGTCACTCAGAAGGCTGAGGTGGGAGAATTCCTTAAGTCTGGGAGGTCAAGGCTGCAGTGAACTGTGATTGTGTCACTGTACTCCAGCCTGGGCCACAGAGTGAGACTCTGTCTCTTAAAAAAAAAAAAAAACCCAAGACACAACCCAACATCCGACCCACAGAAGATGGAGAATGTTATGCTATTCTCCAAATGGCGTCCTAGCAAGCAGGGATCATAGCCACAGGCCCTGAGGAAGAGAGGCACCAGCCCATCTCCTCCTGCATCCATCAGCAAGCTCGATGGGGCTGCCTCTGATCCCTCCACCTCTTTGCAGGTATTAAGTGAAGCTTTGCCTGAGTCACTGCAACAGAATACAGAGCAGAGATGGGGCCAAAATAAGACATGGCAGGGCAGACAAGAGCCTGCCACAGGAGCACAGGTGTGGGGCAGAGTTTGAAGTGGGGCTCAGGGTCGGGTGGGGAATAGGCTGGAGCAGGGCCAGCAGAGCTCTGGAAGGTTTCGGTGTCATTGTACTGCTGCGCGTTCCATCCCATGGCCCAGGTGGTTGGATTCTGTTCAGCGGAGCATGTGTGGAATGTATGATAGACCCTGACCAGGCAGACCTTTGCAGAAGCCCATTAACATTCTATAAATGGCAACAACCAGCACAGCAACAGGGACATGAATATTAACGCGCTAGTCTAAGGTTCTGGCTCCCCCTTCCCCGCTTCCTCCAGCTGATCTAAACAGTATCCACAGACAGTTTCAATTTTTGATTATACAGAGCGTAAATCATCTTCAGACTTGGATCTTCTCTTTCTCTAATACCCTGTTTTGAGGTGAGCTGTTTCTGGAGGAAAATTACAGAAGAGAAAAATATTTATCCATCACAAAATCGCCTTTATAAAGCATTAACACTCGTTATGCTACTTGCCTGCTGGAATGTTCGGTGTCTCTCCAGGAAAAAGTTGAGACCCATCTGCAGGCCCTCTGAGGTCTTAACTATCAGGTTCCTACTTACTTCATCTCCTGTTACTCACTGCCACAAGTGGGGCACACCTGGCCACTTACCTGAAGTGCCATGGCTTTCCTACCTGTATACTTTATACTCTTTGCAGCCAGTAGCCTTCCCTTTCCTCTTTGCTGCTGGAAGAACTCCTGTCGGAAAGCCTAGACTCGGCTCAAAGGATTCTGCTGGTTGATGCCTTCCCAGGCTCCCCCGGCAAAGGGGTGATCCTTCCTCTGTGCCACTCCCATCCTTAGATCTACTGCAACCCTGATTGCCCTGTCCTGGGCACATTTGTTGTTCTATTCTTTTCTCATAAGCCTTAATTTTGAAAGGAGAAAGGCTCCGTTTTGGTCATCTTTGTTAAATTATTGTATCATTTTCTTCCTTCTCACAAAGATTATGAAATAACTAGGCCACAGTTGGAATCCAAAGGACATTTTACTCAATGTATATGCTAACCATTGTCTTATCCTTTGGGATTGGAGACAGGGGCCGAGGGTAGGATGAAGCTGGCAATAATTTCTGATTGGAATTTTACCTTCTAAGCCCCCTCCTTGGGCTTTTCTTTTCACATGAAACCTGGAGCAGGGGGTGGAGACCTGCCTCTCCTTCAGGAAACCTTAAGAGTTTTCCCTTAGACAAGCTCACATCTGGCAGCTCCATGATGCCCCTGGGGAATACACATTTTCATTTGGCCAAGTTTGAGAGTAGGAAGGCAAGAGATTTATTTAGAAATAAGGAGGTAATAAGGGCAGAAAACTAGCAGTGTTTGCACACAGACTACTAGCATTCTCCCTTTTTATGTAAACATTAATCCAATACAAAACATGTATTTTGTTTGACAAAGTCTTTTATTACCCCTACTCCGAAGGAGTTGCTGTAATGGAAAGGAGACAAGCATTGGTTGCCCCTGAGAATTGCAGTCTGGTGATTTACACAGAGTAACAGTCTGCTGAGAGGCAGAGGCTGCCTTCCCATAACCTCACCCAAGATGCTAGGAAATGGTGCTGGAAGTTTGTAGGTTATTTGTTTAAAGATAGTCACTGAGATGGTAACAGACCCTATTTAATATATTTGGGGGCTGCGCATGGTGGCTCCTGCCTCTACAGGACTTACCCAAAGCAAGTAGTGAGAAGGTATGAAGCACCAATTAGTCAAGGATCCCTAACTCCATGAAATCCTAGACTTTCCAGACTTCCCAACAGGATCAGGACTAGGGTGAGGTGAGTGACGCACTCGGCTCAGGTACAAAATTTAACGGGTGCCAATAAACTCAGTAGTATAAATATTTTAGTGCAATATTTAAAATTTAAAATTTAAATTTTAATGTTTTTAAAATTTAAAATGTGGATATTGTGTCCATTCTGGATTCTCACATTTTTATTTTTTAAAAATTGTACTAAAATCTTTATCTTGATTACGTTTATCTCACTCATCTCACTTTGGTGCTGGCTCTGCTTCCCAAATGCGTTTTCAGCCATATTTGCCACTGCCTTCCATCACATGCCCTGGAAAGGGGGAAAGAGGCTTCATGAGAATAGCAGGGTGGAAGGAAGAAGCAAAAGGGAAAAAAGTAATAATCAAAGAAATAAAAATTAAACAGCAGTGAGATACCTCTGCTTGTGCTTTGTCAAATGTACATATTTTAAGACATCCTACCTCCAGCTGGGGGAGTGGCAGGGTAAGACAACCATTGAAATCCTGGCTCTTTACATCGGAGCTACCTAGATCGTACGGAAGACTGAATCTTAGCACCATCTCTACCCAGCTGCCCTGTTCAACAGGGCAGGCTGCGAGAAATTACTGTATTAGGAAGCTCCAGAGCGGTTGCAGGCATAGAAGATGGCCGTGGGACTTTTCTGATCATTTTTGGGACCTGTTTGCTGCACTTGATATCCTGTTTTTCCAGAGGACTGCCTCCTTCCTCGCGTTTAAGCCTTTTTAAGCTTTTAAGCCACAGGCAATGATAACCTTTATCCACTGAGGAAAAAGTGATCGGGAGGCGCGTTTTAAATTTTGGTTTACACTAACCAGACCCGCCAGATGAACACTCAGCTTACCACAATACCTACAAATTCCCAGACTTGACTTGGCAGAAGGGCGAGGGCGGAGGTTTTCTTTCCCCACTTGCATAACCCCCAGCTCCCCGGCTGCGGAGCCGACCTCTTACCCGCCGCCGTCTTCGCGGGTGTCCCAGCCGGGGCCGCGCCCCGGGGCCCCGCGCTCCGGGCCCTGCCCTCCCAGGTTCCCAGTCTTGAGCGCGGGGCAGTCCCTCACCGGCCGCCGGCCCCGTCCCGGCTCCCCGCCGAGGAAATTTTTCCCCAGCAGCCCAGGACTCGCCTCACGTGACCAGCCGCAGCGGCGGCTTCCAGCGAGAGTTTAAAGGTTACGGAGGAAATTAGCATGGACACAGCCACTCACTCCTCAGAGGGCGCGCCCCGTTTTCCCGCAGTCCGGACGGCGGCTGTCAGCGCGCTGATCAGAGCCGAAGTCCCCCAAAGGGGCACCGATAAGGCCCAGAGCAAATAGGAACAGTCACTTTGCAAAAAATAGAACACAAACCAAGCCGGGGCTCTACCGAGTTTTCGCTTGTCAACAAGTTCTTGCAGCCTGCGAAGTCCAGGACAGATCCCAAAGGGGAGAATGTCCCCAAAGAAAGGCAAGAGAGAAGAATAGAGTTTAAAACCTCACCCGAGCCATGCTTGTCCCTCCCTCTCCCCCCTCCCCCACCACCGTGGATCACAGCGTCCCGGGACAGAGTGACAGATGGGCCAGAACTCCGCAAGCTGCTCCTGCCAGCCGCCGCCCGAGTGGCGGTGGTCAGGGCGAGGGTCCCGAGGCCTCTGGGGCAACAGGGCTCCCTCCACTCCCCCATCCCCGGCTCTAAAAGACAGTGTTGACCGCAGGGTCCCCGAGAGATGCGCGGCCCGGCGGGGCCCATCCGTGGCCATCCACGGCCCCCGGCACGCGCACCTAGCCCAGCGCCGCCGCTCCCGCGGGTCCCGCGCGGGGTCCTCCCCAGCTCCCCCGCCCGCCGCCGCGACCCCGGGCAGCCTCGCCCGCTCTCCACGGTTCTCTCTTCGGCTCACTTTTTCCGTATTGCTCCCCCAACCGGCAAAACTTTCTATTTCCCCAAACACTGCCGTGCGCGCGCGCGCGTGCACACACACTCACACACACACTCACACACACTGACGTCTTTTGCGCATTTCCTGCATTAGAGGGAGGGAGACTCGCTCGCACACCGACCGAGGGAGAGGAGACCGCGGGGGAGCGCGGGCTGGCGGGCGGCGAGCGAGCGGCAGCCGAGAGCTGGGACGCGGGGAGCGCGGCGGGCGGGCGCCGGCGCCCAGGAGGTGGGGCCGCGCTGAGTCGCAGTCCCGGCCCCGCCGCCGCGCTGCGCACCGCCGGGTGCTGGCCTGCGCCCCCGAGCCGGATCGGCGGCCGCCCGGACTCCGAGCCGGCGCGGATGTGAGATTCCGGGCTCCTGGCGCCTCCCGATCGCCGACTCCGGCGCGGCGCTGCTTCGCCCAGGAGGCGGCGGCCCCGGCTGGTCGTGGGGCTTGTGGATTTTTAAAAATTTGGCTCCGAGGAGGACCATTTCCTCTCGACATGCATCCCTCCGGATAAACTGAACATCCCTCCGTCCACCCCCCGCCCCGCGCGGCCAGAGGCAGGCGCTGAGTGTGCGAAGAGGATCCGGGTTGAAATCTGCGCCCCCGGTTCTCGTCCCCGCCCCGTCCCACCGCCCCATCCCCCTCCCGGAGTCGAAATTTCCCGGGATTATGTTTCGGAAAGGTAGGTAAGCGCCGGGCGCGGCGCCCGCTTTCCCGCAGCCCGGAGTCGGAGAGCCAGCGAGGCGGCAAGGCAGCCCCTGCGGCTTGCAGCGGAGCCGACAGCTCGTCTTCTCTTCTGGAGGTGCAGCTGGTGGTCGCGGGGAGAGACTTGCTCCAAACACGGACATTCCCCAGCTCTCCCCCCTCCCTGTTTTCCGTTAGGAACCCGGCGAGGAAATACATGCACTGGCTGAGACTCGCCCGCGCCAGGGCGCAACGCCACAAGGTGTAGGGAGTGTGTGGGGTGGGGCGAAAGGGGACCCAAGAGTCCCTGTGGCTCGGAGTGCCGGGCCGTCGGTTCTTCATTCCTGCCCTCGGGGCAGACGGAGTGACCCCGGCCCCCACTCCCCGCCCCGACCATGGTAGTGTTCAATGGCCTTCTTAAGATCAAAATCTGCGAGGCCGTGAGCTTGAAGCCCACAGCCTGGTCGCTGCGCCATGCGGTGGGACCCCGGCCGCAGACTTTCCTTCTCGACCCCTACATTGCTCTCAATGTGGACGACTCGCGCATTGGCCAAACGGCCACCAAGCAGAAGACCAACAGCCCGGCCTGGCACGACGAGTTCGTCACCGATGTGTGCAACGGGCGCAAGATCGAGCTGGCTGTCTTTCACGATGCCCCCATAGGCTACGACGACTTCGTGGCCAACTGCACCATCCAGTTTGAGGAGCTGCTGCAGAACGGGAGCCGCCACTTCGAGGACTGGGTGAGTCCGGCGCCTCCACGTCGGTCCGGGAACCCGGTTGTGGGGTCCCGGGGAAAGACTCGCTGGCCTTGATCGTAGGGGTCCGGGACTTATTGACGACTGGGGTGTGTGTGTGTGTCTGTAAATCTCAGTTTCCTTGAGGAGGTGCACTTCACTTCATAGTTGGGGAGAAACAGGCACTGGCGAGGAAGATGAGACTTGGAAAGAGGATGTGGCCCTCTGCCCCCTCTGTGCCCTCCAGATGGTGGGTGCTGCGGGAGGTTTGCAAACTGGGAGAGCCTGGGCCGCCGGTGCTGAAGGTTGGCCGAGGACCCGGCTTTCTTCCGCAGGCGCGTGGTGGGCTGGCTGTGTGTGATTGTGTGTGGGTGGGTCCCTCCGTCCTTGGAAAGGCACGTGGAGCCTTTGACTGAAGGCTTCTTGCACGTCCTGGCTTTGTCCTGCTTAGCCGAGCGAGGAGTTGCTTTATTTTTCCCTCCGAGAGGGAGCTGGCTTGTTTCTGTTCTCCTGCATGGTGGTTAGCTCATCTTCTGACATACGAGTAGAAAAAATGTGTTCTCCAGGATGTCTCCTCTACGGTCCCAGAAACATCAGTCGGGCTTGTTTTGTCCAATTCATTGCCCATCCATGCAGAATGAATGTTGCATTTTAAGAAGGGTTCTGCCTGTGGGTAATTGGAAGTCAGCGCTTTGAATCTTATTTAAAGTTATATTGTTTCTCTGTTTTGATTGTTAAGATACTGTGCAATAAAAGACGATTTCTAAGCCTGAGATTGAGTTGTTAATTGATTTCATTGTGAAACTATTAAGGATTTGGAAATAGGTCTTGTCTCAATCTACTATAAACCAAATGCATCCAACCTTGGCACTTGGACAAGCGAAGAGAAGGAAACCTTCGTTTTGCTTTTTGTATTTGTTTTTGGGGTTTTTTTTGGTTTTCTTTTGCTCTTCTTGGAAGGAAGGTATTAATTTAGGACATGGATTTTTGTGTTTTCAGGTTTGTTACATGTTTCCACCAAGAGCAAGTGCAAGCGTTCCTCTGGAGGTATATGCTTTCGGGGTTCTTTGGTCTACGGAAAAAGTGAGAGAGCTATCTAAGCCTCAAAAGTGGTGTAGAGCAATTGCTTTCTGTTGAAAACCAGATAACTTCATGAATGTCCTAGAGGTCAGAGGTTGCACATGAATCACCTTGGCATATCACCTTACACATTTTTTTCAAGGACACGGAGTTTTAGGGAAAAATAGGAGAGAGCCTGTTGTTTTTATGCTCATGGCTGTGATGTAGTCTGCCTGAAACCATGGTTACGGTTTCACAGGAAAGCTCCAACAAGCCACATGCGTAGAACTCTAGATTTGTGGTTTGCACTTTGGAAAGCAGGCAAACCTTTATGGAATCCTGAGAACTCCATGCCATTCTATTCTGCTTCACAGATGTCCCTCATCTCTGCTTCCCTCAGCCCCCACAACAGAGCTCCCACTCATTCCCCATTTCCTTTCCATGCATGGCCTTTGGGCTCTTTCCTCATGGAGGCAGTGCATGTGAGAGGGGGAGTGGAAGGGCTAACTCATTTCAGAGGCAAACCTTGACACTGAAAACCTGTGATTTTGGAGTTGTTGTTTTTGGACAGGAAGGGGATGGAAAAAACTTGACGCTGGTAGCTAGGAGATGGGGGCCTTTTGCAGTGTATGCAGTTGAGGGGCTTTGACAGTGGGGCAGAAAGCAGGGACAAGGAGCAGCAGGTCTGCATTTATCCATAGAACAGATGTTGGTTGGAGGGAGAGCGTCTTTGTATCTCTGGTGATGTTTTGCTGGGGCACATCACAAACTCTGGGAGCTTCAGGACACTGTCCCCACCTTCATCACTCCTAGTGAAGCATGCAGTGGGAACTTGTTTGGTGATCATCCTCTAAGGTTCTCAAATTCATGTTGGATTTGGCCCTAGACCAGATCATTTAGTGCACAGGCAAGTTTTACAGATGAGGACGTTGAGTTCCAGAGGGTTAATTGGGGACCGAGGGTCACGTGACAAGCAAAGGTGGGTTGGAAGTAGGGCCCTCACCTCCTGTTGCCCATGGCTTGTCTGATGGGGAGCCGAGCCTGTCCATCTGGCCTCCCAGCCTGTTCTCCCTGCAGATCCATGAGCTGTGTCCCCGACATTTTTATTGTGCTTGATAACTTCATCTCTTTTGCCTTATAGCAAGTGTGAATTAGGTATGGCAGGTGTTGGACAAACTAAAAAACTTGAGATAGAGAAGCCCAAAGTCTCAAGGGTGAATCAAGTGGTGGAGCAGGTACAGAATGCCCATCTGTTTTCACCAGAGGATGTTGTGGCCACTCTGGTTCTTCCAGGCTGAAGGTGGGGACTCACTGGTAGGGGTAACTGGCCCTTGGAAATGGAGACAAGTTGCAACTGGGCTAAGTTCACCTTTCCCAGTCTTAACATTCAGGGTAAACCCACGGGTTCATAGCTTTGGGTAGAATTCCCTGGGTTCAGGTCTCTGCACTCCTTACCTGGCAGGAATGAAGAGACACACCCTTCTCAGGTGTGGCTAAGAGATCTGGCCTGAAGTAAGGGGGTGTGGACAGCATGAAGCAGCCGCTTCTCTCATTGCTGCGGAACATCGAATTCAACTGCACTTTGAATTCACTTGTATTCCTGGAGTTCCTGTTTTGTGCTCATGTCTAACCAGGGAAGCTTCGTACTGTGGGCAATCCAGAGGAAAATGAGGCCCTGGGTTACTCTCAGGGGGCTTCCATTTCACTAAGGAATTGACACCAAGTATCCACATATACATCAAGCTTGTCTAACCCATGGCCTGTGGGCCGCATGTGGCCCAGGATGGCTTTGAATGCAGCCCAACACAAATTTGTAAACATTCTTAAAACATTATAAGTTTTTTTGCATTTTTTTTTTTTAGCTTATCAGCTATCATTAGTGTTAGTATATTTTATGTGTGGCCCAAGACAATTCTTCCAGTGTGGCCCAGGGAGGCCAAAAGTTGGACACCCTGATATAGACACTAAACTAACAATTAGGTTCCACACAGGTGGTACCATTAGTATGTTAAGAATTTAAAAAGGGAGTGTGAGCTAGGCACTGTGGCTCACGCCTGCAGTCCCCACTACTCGGGAGACTGAGCTGGGAGGACTGTTTGAGCCCAGGAGTTCAAGATCAGCCTGGGCAATATAGTAAGACTCTATAGCTAAAAAAAAAACTTAAAAATTAGCCAAGTCTGGACCTATGGTGTGGTGTGTGCCTGTAGTCACAGCTACTCAGGAGGCCGAGGTGGGAGGATTACTTGAGCCCAGGAGTTCAAGGCTGCAGTGAGCTATGATCTGACCATCAGGCTACTGCATTCCAGCCTGGGTGACAGAGTGATACCCTGTCTCAAAAAAAAAAAAAAAAAAAAAAAAAAGGTAGGGAGAACTGGAAGAATCCAGGAGGGCTTTTGGAAGGAGGCATGAGTTGGGTGTGAAACAGTAGGTTATATTTAAAGACGTATCTACAAGAAGGAGCAGTGTTCCTGGCATGGCCACCGCAGGAATAAAGGCAGACAATCCTGTGGTCAGGGTCGGAGAACGGATGAGCAGGGCGGAAACTGAGTGTACCTGTCAGAAAGGAGTGGGTAGGACAAGGTTTCCCAAATTTAAGACTTTTATCTGAGTACTGCCTGTGCTTTTATTTACTTAATATTTAAAAAATGGATCCTTTTATTTTCCACTTAGTCTTTTCTTAAGCGCCACTGTTCATGAAATCACAGGTTTGGAACATGTAGTTATAACTTTTCTTCATTCACATTAAAATAAACAGGGCTCTACAATGCAGAACGAAGTTCATTCCAGGTGCCTCTGAACATCATTGGTGATGTGGAGCCCACACTTTTGAAACATTGGAGTAGGAGAAAGTTTAGAAAACTGAGGTGAATTCTAGAATGCGTAAAAGCCAAGCCGAGATGATTATTCTCCAGATAATGAGAGATGTTTCAGTTGTGTTGACAAAGGGCGTTGCTTTAGAGAAAGCTCATTACAGAGAAGGAAAGATCGTGCTGATGCTTTGAAGTAAAATCTATTATAACACTATTGGTATAGCTGGGTTTTCCAAGAACCAGTTAATAACACTACTCAGACTTTCATGTACATAAGAATCACTAAGGGAGGGTATATAAAAATATAGATCTATATAGATTTATATAGATCTATGTAGATAAAAATATAGATCCTCTGGCTCAACCTTGAGAGCTTTTGATGCTACACTTTAGAATAAGCTGGGAATCTATATTTTTAACCAGCTCTCCCAGAGATTCTGACTAGACTGGGCTTGCTTTGAGAAACACTGGACTAGAATAAAAATTGCAGGCCACAGAGGACTCCAGATAATTAATGGATCAAGCATTTGTACATAGATATGTCCTGAAATGTGACTGTATAACTTTATAATTTTTAAAGAAAGATTTAGAAGAATAATTATGTGAACTAGAAGTGTTGGGATTCATGTTAGAAGCAGAGGCGGAATGAATGCTGGATGGATTGGCATTGCATTTAGCACAGGGGTGGGAGGCAGGCGGAGCAAGGATTAGAGCTTGAAGGGCTGCGTGCAGGTGACAGCTGGCTGGCTCATTCACATTTTGGATTTTTCTCTATCATTGCTTCAGTAGTCTACATACTGAGCTCAGTTTCCTCTTTGTTCTACTGCCCTGCCTCTGAAGACGTCTTTGGTGAGTGTCACTCCCTTGCTGTATTCTGTAGAAGAGGCAGGCACTCAGAATCCAGAGGTATAGAAAGCCATCTTTTGAGAGGCAGTTCCCCGGAGAGGGGAAGTCTGGAGTCACACTGCTTGGACTTGAATCCCACCTCTACCATCTACCACTTACTTTCATGACCTTTAGCTAGTGACTTAACCTTCCGTATTTCCATTCCTTCCCCTGTACAAAGCAGGTGATAATGAATATGTATCCCTATAATGAAATGGGGTGATTGTGGGGATTAAAATGAGTTAATACATGTACAATGCCTAGACCAATGCCTGGTCCCTAGTAACTGCTCAATGTATATCTACTACAATTATTATTATTATTATTATTATTATTATTATTATTATTTTTTTTTTTTTTTTTTGAGGCGGAGTCTCACTCTGTCGCCCAGGCTGGAGTGCAGTGGTGCGATCTCGGCTCACTGCAAGCTCCGCCTCCCGGGTTCCCGCCATTCTCCTGCCTCAGCCTCCCGAGTAGCTGGGACTACAGGCGCCCACCACCGCGCCCGGCTAATTTTTTCATATTTTTAGTGGAGACGGGGTTTCACTGTGTTAGCCAGGATGGTCTCGATCTCCTGACCTCGTGATCTGCCCGCCTCGGCCTTGCAAAGTGCAGGGATTACAGGCGTGAGCCACCGCGCCTGGCCTACAATTATTATTATTATTATAGCCCCCAAAATGAGCATGGGACTGGCCTACAGAGAGTTTTTGACTGAATTGATTATTATATAGGCCACAAGAAAGCCAGGTTTTCATATTCCTCAAAGTAGCTCTCTTCAGTCTGGCCATCTCATTTGGCAAAGAACGGGACACTAGAAGTGTCATTTCTGGTTTGTATTTCCCAAGTAGCCCATCGGCTAAGCTTTTCAAAATGATGGTACCCCTGCTGACTCTGGGAGACAGGCTTATACCCTGTTTGGACTCTGGGAGATAGGCCTGTTCACCGTTTGGAGAGGTTAGGCTCTGAGGCCGTTCTCCCTTGGCCCACCAGAATCACTTGGGGGAGATTCATGCAACACAGATGCCAGGGCACAGCCTCTAGCAGTGCTGATTCTGATGCCCCGAATGGAGCCGGAGTAAAGCAGGCCCCCTGCTGAATCTCCTACAATGGCGGCATGACCGCACTTTGATATATACTACTCTAGAGCCATCTCTATCTTCAGGACATTTGTAGGAAAAATTTTTAAAAGGATTTCTGAAACCTCCATTATCATTTAAACACAGCGGGGTGGGAAGGGACTACTAAGGGGGTAAGGAAGTAGGGAAGGGTTGGCAATTGTCCATACCTCCTTCATGTGCCCCTATACCCTGAATTATTCCCCCAGCAGCTGAGGGTCCCTGGAACTCTCCCTTTCCCGTACTCCTATAATACCATGTAATACAATATTGCTCTTGTTGGTACCTAGCTGATTGTTTAACAACTACCTAAAGGATTCGTTCTTGGCCCAGTGCTATCACAGATAACCTCTTGGCATTGGGAGTTAGCCTCCAACTTCATGGATAGTCAAGGGTTGTTTGTCCTGTTTCCTCTTCTTAGTGTCTTTGACTAGCAGCGGATTTAGTGAATATTTGATACCCCAAATTCCCTGGCTTCTCAGTGGACCCCTCTCCCTGGAATCAGTGAGTTCTAACTGGAAGGCGTCTCCACCACTCACTAGTTGTGTGATTTGGGCATGTGACTTAAGCTTTTTAAGCCTGTTTCTTCATCTGTAAAATGGAAATGTCATAGGTCTTGACTTTCAGGATTGCTGTGAGAATTAAATAAGGAACTATAAAGTTTGTAGCAAGTGGTCTGGCTATAATACATTTCAGCAATTTTATTAATATTTGAAGAGTCATCTGTGTGTGTTCATAGTTTTAGAATCTTAAATCAGAACATATGGTCCAGTGAAAGATATTTTTCTCCTTGATTTGTGAATGTATTTATATGAAAAGTCTTACATAGTCTAAAAATAAATTTGATTTAGTTATACTTAACAAATTGCCCTTTTGAAAATAATAGAATTACTTGAAATGAGATTTTTTTGGAAAGTCTAGAACCTGCGGTCATTGTAGACAAAGGTTAATTATTTATTGAAGCATATGGGTAATTGGAAATGAGGATATTTGGGAGCTGGTGTTTTGGTTTTATTGTGCCAATGTCATCTAGTTTCATGGATTTAAATACATTTTCAGTGCTGTTGACACTAAATTCCTAATTCCAGCTCATAGCTGACCCTGAACTCTAGAATTTATATATGGGATTGCCTTCATGTCATCACCTTTCATTGTGTAAAGGGCATCTCAAACTCCATATGCCTAATATTGTATACCTACTTTCCCCTCTCCCCAGTCTAAGCCCTTCTTCCTCAGCTTAAGAAATAACAACTCCATCCTTCCAATTGCCCAGCCAAAAACCTTGAGGGGCCATCTTTGATGCCTCTAATTCTCAGGTGCCCTATATCTTATCTATCAGCAACATCTGCTGTTTCTGCCTTCAAAATATATCCCAAATCACATCTTTTCTGTACCTTTGCTGACCTCACTTGGGCCTAAGTCACTATTATCTCACACCTGGATTATTGCAACAGCCTATGAATTGGTTCCACCTGTCCTGGCTTCTCAGCTCCTGTCTCTGCTCACAGATCCCTCAGGTAAGATTATCCCTTGCCATAACTTACAAGACCAACAAAATCAGGCCTTCTGCTGTGACCTCTCTGACCCCATCACCTGCTACTCTTCTCCTTGCTCATTCCTTTCTAGCTATCCTGACCCACTTGACATCCCTTAAATGCACTTACCATAATCCCGCCTCAGTCTTTATGCTTGCCATCCCATCTTTCTAGAATGCCCCTTTCCCAGATATCCACATGGCTCAAGTCTTCGCTCAGATGTTATGTTCTCAGTAAGACCTTTTCTGGCAATCCTATCTAAAAGTTCACCCTCTTATTTTATACTTCATATGCTCCTTTGCTGCTTTTTTTTTTTTTTTTGTTGTTCTTTAGGTCTTATCTCTATCTTATACACTATTTAGTTTTCTTATTTATCTTTGTTGTTTATCTCTAATACCAGAACACCAGACGCTCTATAAATGTAGAGCTTTTTGTTCACCACTTTGTCTTGGCGCCTGAAACAGTGCCTGGCACTTTGTTGAATGAATGAATTGTTGAATGAATGAATGAATTTCTTGGCACATTGTTGAATGAATGAATGAATATACACAAAACAAGTGTGTATTATGGTCTAGCACTGTTGGTAGATATGGGGTTTGGTAACACAAAAGTTGTATATGCATAATTCCTGCCTCTGAGGAGCATGGCATCTCAATAGAAACCAGTTGAATGAGTTTCTTAAACAATCCTCCTGTACAGTTGAAAGAAGTGAGGAGGAGGAGGAGGAAGGAGAAAAGAATATTTTATTTTATAAAAATCTGTGAGATCCCTGAAGATGTTCTTATGAGAGAATGCTACATTATTTTCATGTAGTGATTTGCGTCAAGCTGAAGAATCTCTGTCAAGTCTGAAGTTCCTAAAAGTAGGAATTTTCTACCCTCTGGGTGCCCACGGCCCATTCCAGGTGCCATGGTGAGGGAAGAAGAATAAGGCCCACTTGTCCTCCATTTGCAGAGTTTAAATGAAATTTAAATTCTCATCAGGGCTTTAGATACAACACCCTTTGTAGTTGGCAGCAACAAGAAATGAAATTTCAAATTCTGGCGCCTGAACTCATACAGCTGTTGAAGCATATTCAGACAAAGCTTCCAGGGGTTTCACTTAGGCTAAAAGAACTCCAGAGCAGGTCTGCAGTACTTTACATCAATACAAGCTACACTTGGCAAAACATTATATTTCTCTCCAAGTTCCTCCAGGTATATATGGGCTTGTTAAGTAATTACAATCTATTATAATGCTAATCAGCAGGATTGCACCTGTTTGAAATTTAGTTTTCTGGCAGAAACCATGTGAAGTGGCCAGAAGTCTGTACTGTGCTGGGAGAACTGGGAGGACGGGAACATACAGTTCATTGTAACTTACTGACATCTAAACAAAATTGAAACTCCAGAGGAAATATAACTGAAATCTGTAATACTGTGCTGGGGAAGAAGAGGAAAAACAGAAGCCTATCATGAAACCCATATGCTGAAATGAGGATCTCCTCTCTCCCCACCATCCCCTCTATCTCACCTTGAAGTCTTAAAGAGGTAGTTTTAAGCTAGTGAAAAGTCACCTGTATTTGCCAGCAAGGAGTAGACTCACTGAGCTCCTGACCCCAAGAGGTAGATAAGACTAAAAATGTAATCAAGCTTAAGAAGAGTTTTTTTAAAATTAGAGATGGAGTCTTGCTCTGTTGCCCAGGCTGGAGTGCAGTGGCGCGATCTCAGATCACTGCAACCTCTACCTCCCGGGTTCAAGCGATTCTCCTGCCTCAGCCTCCCAAGTAGCTGGGATTACAAGCCTGAGCCACCACACCTGACTAATTTCTGTATTTTTAGTGGAAACGGGGTTTCACCATGTTGGCCAGGGTGGTCTTAAACTCCTGACCCTAAGTGATCCACCCGCCTTAGCCTCCCAAAGTGCTGGGATTATAGAGAAGTGAGCCATTGCACCTGGCTTCAAGAAGAGTTTCAAAATATTTATTTATTTATTTATTTATTTATTTATTTATTTATTTATTTGAGAAGGAGTCTCGCTCTTTCGCCCAGGCTGGAGTGCAGTGGCACGATCTCAACTCACTGCAAGCTCCTGCTTCCCAGGTTCACGCCATTCTCCTGCCTCAGCCTCCCGTGTAGCTGGGACTACAGGCGCCGGCCACTATGCCCAGCTAATTTTTTCGTATTTTTAGTAGAGACGGGGTTTCACCATGTTAGCCAGGATGATCTCAATCTCCTGACCTCGTGATCCGCCCGCCCCTGACTCCCAAAGTGCTGGGATTACAGGTGTGAGCCACCGTGCCTGGCCAAGAAGAGTTTTAAAAAATCATGATGAGTGAATCTAGAATTAATTATTGAGGAGAAAAATAGTCTTTGATTTTGCTTATGTCCTTCTTGAATAGATTTGTTTTTTCAGACTATGGCATCTTTTGTTGCCAGTCTTCTTTCCCCAGGCAGATATAAGCATCTCGTGAGCAGGAAGTGTCCCCTTCTACCCCCCTTTAGCTCTCTGGGGTCTGTCTTGTAGAAGCTCAAATAGGCAGTATTCTTTCATCAGACTGACTGAGTTTGTGCTCTTAGAAGTTCATTTGGTACAGTGCTGAAAAAGAAAGAATTCACAAAAGATTCAAAGCAGTGGACAGAGTAGTGTATTCATTCATTGTTCTGGCCATCCTTTCATTCATTGAGCAAATATTTATTGAATATGCCAGGCACTATGCCCACTATGTCAAGAGCTGGTCATGGCTCTCAGAGAGCATATACTCTACTGGGAGATGTGATATTAATCAAAGAATAACATAAATATATGATTTGTAAAATTACAACTGAGAAGGACAGCTTACCACAATCCTTTCAGCACCTGGGGAAACCTAGACCTCACCTCTTCAGTACTAGACTGGCTAATAGTTTTTTCTTGCTCTAGGAAATGTATTGAACGGGGGAGTCATGTGACTCCTATTAATCCCCTAGCTGTGAAATCAGGAGTTAGGATAGTCTAGATGCTCCGTAAAGGAACCTGTTAACTAATGATCCTGACTCAGCGCTCTAGACCCTACATTCTGGGCCTTGGCTGCGGTTAACCTTCGCACTTGATAATATTTTGTCTTTATTTTTTTCCATGAAGTTTAGCCTTGTCTCCCCTAAAAAAGGGTCACCTCCTGCTTTTTTTCCCTTCTTGCCTTTCTTCTTTTTGTGATCAAAATCACAAAGCTATTTTTGATAGCTTGCTTCTTTACCTACCTTTGTTCAAGGCCCACAAAAAATAAATTTAATTCTTAAATGGAGCCCTCTCTCTGTATCATTAAGCCACTCAGAGTACTCTGAAAACAAACAAGCAAGCAAGCAAGCAGAATTCCTAGAATGTGAGGTGTCTGAACCTATCTCCCTGCCTTCTGTACTGATGATTATCTCAACCAGTTGAGGTAGCTGAGAGAATCATCAATCAGCCATTAAAGATGGAGCATATAATTCACCAGTGTTTACCAGACTGACTTTCAAGGAGTGGGAGCCTTATGATATTTTCAGGTCTCTGTGATCAAAGAGGCTGGGAAATGTTACAGAGTCAGATGCACATTAGTGTATTAAAGACTCAAGATGGTCTATTGCAAAGCGAGTTGTACACCTCTGTTTAACCAGATATGTCCCCAAAATATTTCATCATAGAATGCTCTTATTTGGGAAACATTAAGAACTCATGTTTTGTGGACATATTTTGAAAAACATTATAATGAGAAAAAAGAAGAAATGGATGTTCTCAAGTGGGCCATTTGGAAAATCAAGATTAACACCCTTTTATAAAACAGTGAATTTGAAGAACTGTGGAAATTCAAGGGAGAGGGGAGTTAATGTGGATTCTGCTAGTTGGCAGAGGCTTCTTGGTAATATTTTGAGCCAAGACTTGAAGAAAATGGGATCTAAATAGACAGGGAAGGGAGACCCTTTAAATTGGAAGAAGAACATAGAAAATGTTGGACAGCTCACGCCTGTAATCTCAGCACTTTGGGAGGCCGAGGTGGGCGGATCACGAGGTCAGGAGATCAAGATCATCCTGGCTAACACGGTGAAACCACGTCTCTACTGAAAATACAAAAAATTAGCTAGATGTGGTGGTGGGCACCTGTAGTCCCAGCTACTCGGGAGGCTGAGGCAGGAGAATGGTGTGAACCCAGGAGGCAGAGGTTGCAGTGAGCTGAGATCGTGCCACTGCACTCCAGCCTGGGTGACAGAGCGAGACTCCATCTCAAAAAAAAAAAAAAAAAAAAGAAAATGCTGGACAGGCAGTTTTTAGCATTTTGGATTATGAGGGTAGTCAGGAGACCAGTTAAGATTAAAGTAGGAATGCAATCCAAAAAAATTGCTTGATTAAAAAAACAAAAACAAAAACAAACTATCCAAAGAAATGAAACAGTAGCTAGAATATATGTTCATTCATTAATCTATCCATTCATCTAGCCAGCCAGTCATTCAGCAAATATATATTGAGTACTTTCTATGTTCTAGGAACTTTGCTTGGAGCAAAGTGTTGAACAAAATCACTTATGATATATTGAAGTCTTAATTATCCAGGAAATCTATGCTGACAATCTCACATGCTGCATTTCCAATTAATTTTCTTTTGTTTGTTTATTGATAGGTCTGATAGGGATGGAGAATAACTTTGTAGCATCCTTCACGTCATTGGATGGTGGTTTGTCCAAGTTCACGGATCTAAAACTAGTAGAATGGGCTTTGGAGTTAGTCCTGGGTTTGAATTCTAGTTTTGTCAGTTTTGGCTGAATATCATACAAATCATTTGACCTATCTGTACCAGTCTCCTCATCCATAAAATGGGAATAATAGCTACCTTATAGCAAGTTTACCATCAATGGTAACTACTTATTATTGGTAATTATCTGTAATTAATGTTTATTATTAGATGCAGGTAAAATTGTGTTTCTGTTTGGGGATTTTATCGGTAATAACCAACTGAAGGGTTGCCAGTAAAACGTTTTCCAGTCCTTATTCCCTCCCTCTTGGAAATGAATGAGCAACAGAAGTTGGGTTTGCTGAATTCCAAGTGTGCAGAACTAGAATTCCATACTTGGTCCTTTTTAAGCAGCTCCTAGGATGGGGAGGTGAAGGGGACATGGATTACCTTCTCTTGGACTGGCATCTGTTTTAGTGAGTGGGCGTGTCTGTCTGATTGCTCCCTCTTGTGTATTTGAAAAGCTGAGACATTGTTGCATTTTGACCTGAACATCCTTTGCATTAGCTTGTGGGCCTAGTGTGGTAACTGAGGCTTGAGGCTTTTTTTTTTTTACATCCCATTTTCTGTGGTCCAGGTGTATATCCCATTTCTCTGGGCCAAAGCATCTGACTTCATTGTCCTACCATGTGAGTCTTATATATGCCCAACCTCTAATGCAATGCACATTGATTGTTCAGTTGTCCTGGGTCAAATTTGGGCAGTGCACAAGGGTGCTGCCTTTTGAGAGCAAGGCTTTGCTTTTGACCAGGATGTTGGAATTGCTAAGCAGTAACAAAAGTTGAAACATAGCCAGCCTTCTGAAAAGATTACTGTACTCTCAGTAAGGAATTATGCATTTACTTGTAATTGTTTGTTAAGAGCCTTGATCTTTAAGCTCAGATTTCATTTTACATAATTTACATTTAAGTAAAAAAAATATATGTAGCACGTCGTTCACCTACCCTTCATTGAGGATCAGTTCTCAGAAATTGCTTTTTCTTCTTCTTTTCAATCATAGAAACCCTTTTCTTCCTTTAAAACGTTCAGAATTCACCCAGGAGCAGGAGATCTTGTTCTTCTGCTTTATAGCTTTGTGATTTTGAGAAAATTCACTTAACCTCCTCAAACTTCTGTTTTCTAATTTAAGAAAAGGGTTAATAACAGTCATCTTTTGCAGCTCGTCGAGTTGCTGTGAGGATTAAATAAGATAGATGTAGGTGAAGTGTTTGGGCATTTAAGCATCAACTCTCTGCCCCAGTTAGTGAGCAACTGTGAGCTTCTACAGAGTCACCATGTCTTGAAGTTGAAAACAAAGTTTCTCTTTGGTACCCATGCTCCTTTGTCTTCTTTGCTTCTTCATGACACCATCCTAATTCTCTTGCAGGTACACTGAGCCCAGAGTTGCCAGAGGAAATACAGGATGCTCAGTTAAATTTGAATTGCAGGTAAACAATGAATACTTTTTTTTTTCTATAGATATGTCCTAGGTATTGCATGGGACATTCTTATACTACAAAAGTATTTGTTATTTATCTGCAATTCAAATTTAGCTTGGCCTTCGATTTTTATTTGCTAAAGCTGGCAACCTAGGCTTCTGCTTCCCACTACCCCAATAATGAAACATGCCCAGGAATGGATCTGCTTGTCTTCTTTTCCCTGTGAGGGCAGAGGAGGGAAATGTAGCCTCTTGTTAAAATAATTCCAGCCTTAGTGTAAGTAGGTAACGTATTTTTGATGAGGGACCCCTTTCTAGGGCTTCTAGAGTCATGGAGAAGGCCTCCTACCTTAACGTTTGAAGTTCATTCCTAGCCATTAGCCTGCTACAGGACTGCTTCCCTCTCCTCCTCTGATGGTGAATATCAGGGCTCTGTTCATAGAAGGTACACAATTCTTGGCCATGACTACCTAGCTGACTTTAAAAAATATTTCCTTCATTTTAGAAAAGAATATCCCATTTAAGCTCCAGGCGCCTGAGTACTAATTCATGGAGACAGCTATAGGAGGGGTTTTTGTATCTTTATTAGTCTGGTTCCTTGGAATCCAAGAGATTTGTGTATGAGTTGTGTGGGGATCATGGCACTAAATACCCTTCCGGGTGCTCAGAACCCACCATTGTCTCCTGCCAGGCCCAGTTGCCTACATAGTGAAGTCTACTCATCCCTCTAGACATCCAGGGCCCTGTGTGGTTTGCACCTCCCCCGCTTCCATTTTCTGCCAGGTGGATCTCTTATCCTCTGGGGCAGGAACCTTCTGCTTGAGGGCTTGTTTCTAACTTTCATACCCAAACTCTTTCTATCCCTTCTTTGTGCTCTGCTCTCCCATATCCCCATCCCTGGAATACTCTAACCAGCCATCCACATCTCCTTCTCTTTGGGCGATCATTCCCAGAATTCTCTAGGCTACAGCTCTTTTGGCTCTGGGAATTGCGGTAACATTTACTGTTTGTGCCCTCCATTTAAAATTATTGATGCCTAGTGTTGATGCTTTCTGTCTGTTTTTTTAGCAGAGACAGAAGAGGTCTGTTCCTGAGGGTAAAACTCCTGCCTTTTTGTGCTAATGCTTGGCATATTGCCCCACACATAACAGATGCTTGATTGGTTAAATTTAAAAACAAATTTATTTAAGTGGGGTCTTCCTCTGTCACTCAGGCTAGAATGCAGTGGTGTGATCATAGCTCACTGCAACCTCGAACTCATGGGGCCAAGGGATCCTCTTGCCTCAGCCTCCCAAGTAGCTGGGATTATAGGCGCATACTACCATGCCTGGCTAATTTTTAAAAGTTTTTTTATAGAGGCTGGGTGCAGTGGCTCGCGCCTGTAATCCCAGCACTTTGGGAGGCCGTGGTGGGTGAATCACCTGAGGTCAGGAGTTCAAGACCAGCCTGGCCAACATGGTGAAACTCCGTCTCTACTAAAAATACAAAAATTAGCCGGACATGGTGGCACATACCTGTAATTCCAGCTACTTAGGAGGCTGAGGCATGAGAATAGCTTGAACCTGGGAGGGGGAAGGTTGCAGTGAGCTGAGATCACACCACTGCACTCCAGCCTGGGTGACAGGTCGAGACTCTGTCTCAAAAAAAAAGTTGTTTTTTTAATTGAGATGGAGTCTCACTGTGTTGCCCAGGCTGGTCTCAAACTCCTGGCATCAAGTGATCCTCTCACTTCGGCCTCCCAAAGTGCTGGGATTATAGGTGTGAGCCACCATGCCCAGCCTGGTTAAGTAAAATTTTAACATGAAATTATAATATTGACCTAAATAATAAATATCCTTTGGGTATTTACACTAGGGTATTCTTTCTTCCATGACTGAGGGGAGTGTAGTATTGTAAAAAAAAAAAAAATTACATGCACACACACACCTGTATGAACTTTAAAAAAGGAAAAGGCCAACACATGAGGAGGATTTTTATCTTTTACTTCAGCATTATTGTTAAAAATTAATTAACTTTATTTTTTAGAGCAGTTTTAGGTTTATGGAAAAATAGGGGCAGAAAGTACTGAGTTCCCATATACCCCCTCACCTCCACAGCTAGTTTTCCTTGTTATTATGTATGTCTTAACTTCAAAAAAAAAGTGAAAAAGGATGCAGCACAACCACCAGATATGGAATCAGGTGGCACCGTGGTTAAGTGGAAGGGCTTTATATGCTGTCATGGAGCATGGATTCTCCATGCTCAATCCATCCATGGAGATGGATTCTAATCCTGGTCCCACCACTGAACCAGTTGTGTGACCTTTTGACAAGTTGTGTAACCTCTCTGAGGTTTCTTCATCTGTAAAACAAAGTCAGTATTATCTATCTAATTGTGTTTGAAATGAATAACATAATGCATAGAAAGTGCATAGAAAAGTTCTTGTCACGGCTGGGCATGGTGGCTTATGCCTGGGATCCCAGCACTTTGAGAAGCCGAGGCAGGTGTGTCGCTTGAGGTCAGGTGTTCGAGACCAGCCTAGCCATCATGGAGAAACCCCATCTGTACTAAAAATACAAAAATTAGCTGGGCATGGTGGAGAGCGCCTGTAGTCTCAGCTACTTGGGAGGCTGAGGCAGGAGAATCGCTTGAACCCAGGAGGTGGAAGTCGCAGTGACTGAGATGGCGCCACCGCACTCCACCCTGGGCGAGAAAAGTTCTTGTCACATGATAAGCACACAAAAATGTTTGCTATTGTTATTATAATAGTATTGTAAAATATAAATTGTGGACTATGTGGTTTGGGACTGATGATATTGTCAAAGAATCCATTTGGTTTATAGTTTTTTATGTCTGAGAGTCACTTGGGGTTAGGGGTTGCTTTTCATCTCAGGAGTGTGTCCTAGACAGATGGTCTTTCTCCTTATAATGAGTTACATAGGAAATGGCTGTGGTTTGCCAAATGTGTATTTGCTGCCCACTGTCAAGCATTTATAGGCTAGCATATATTCATAAAGTACTACATTCACAGTTTGCTAGTTCATTTTTCGCCATCTCAGCTTCACTGCTAATGAGCTGTGTGACCTTGATGAAGCTGAAACCTCTCTGAGCTTCAGTTTCCTCAGCTGTGAAATGGGAATAGTCACATTGACTCTGCTTACCTCACTGGGTTGTGAGACTCATTTAATATGCATCTGAAAAGAAAAACAGGTCACATATATAAGTAATAGTGATGAACCACTTTGGGATGCAGGGAGGGCATGGCCCTTTCATATACAGTTTACAAATGGGGAAACTGAGGATAAAGGGTGCCTCTTGGTAGGGACTAGAATGGGACTCAGACCTTATTTCCCCAAGTCCCCGATCACACTAAGCAACATTTGGGTTTCTTAGCCAAATAGTCTGCCTCACTCTTTCACATTGTTGGGGCTGAAGATTTAAAATTAATCTGTGGGTTTTGTTTCTAGGAAACTTGTGTCTTAGAAGCCCACCCCCTCACACAAGAGAACGTGTTTCTTTCTCATTGCTTCCTTATCCCTACTTGGCTCTTTAAACATTCTTCTTTATCACTGCTTATCATATGACTGTGCACAGACAACCATAAAGCCAACTGTTTGAAGGGGGAAAAAGGGAGGAAGACAGATAAGACAGTGATTCAGAAACAAGCAGGAAAATGGAGTCATGTGGTTGTCCCCTTGTGGGTGGGATTTACAGCAGTGTTTTAGACTGAGAAAGTCTCCTTTTCGCCTGGAGAATAAATTAGGTCCATCAGGAATGTGTGTTAGAACCCGGAGCGAGCACTCCTTCACAAGTCTCTCTGTGGCCAGCCTCAGTGCTGGGCTGTGTTCTCCTGCCCTGCAGCGTGGCTGAAGCTCTGCTTTGTGTCTGGGACTGGACTGAGCTTGATATAGTGGGGGTTCCAATAGAGAGGTCTTGGTGCTTGTCCCCAAGGAATAAAAAAGGGACAAATGCCGACTTGAAAAGACTGATCTGATCACATCAGTTTCAGGGAGAATAGGAAGAAACTAGGCCTTGTCCTACTGTGTTGGTAGAAATATAAATTAGCAGCACCTTTTTTGGAAAGCAAAAGGGTAGTATCTGTAAAAATTAAAATGTATATCGGCCGGGCGTGGTGGCTCATGCCTGTAATTCCAGAACTTAGGGAGGCCGAGGTGGGTGTATCACTTGATGTCAGGAGTTCGAGACCAGCCTGGCCAACATGGTAAAACCCCATCTCTACTAAAAATACAAAAATTAGCCAGGCCTGGAGGCAGATGCCCGTAATCCCAGCTATTTGGGAGGCTGAGGCACGAGAATCACTTGAACCCGGGAGGCGGAGGTTGCAGTGAGCTGAGATTGCACCACTGCACTCCAGCCTGGGTCACAGAGTGAGACTTGGTCTCAAAATAAAATAAAATAAAATAAAATGTATATAATCAAGACAATCAAATTTGTTATTAGTTATTAGTCATATACAGATGTGTGACATACTAATATTATTTAAGTAGCTTGTCTCTGCTAGCTGAAGGGGTGGCTGTATGGACACCCTCACCCAGTAAGTCGGCCATGTGCCTTCTCTAATGGGATTTGAATTTTAGGAAAGTAAGGCATCATCTGACTCTTTCCAAATTTAAATCTGTTAAGAACCTTTAGTGTTTAATATGCTTTTTGTACAGGCTCCATTTTTCTTTTTGAAGGAGAAAGACATGAGAAAAAGAGAATAAAGGCATATCCTGTCTAGGCTCTTGGTTTTCAAACTCTGGGTCAGGACCCCTCAATAAAAATGATGAAATCAATTGTGTAGATCTCTACAATAATTTTAAATATGAAAATTGAACAATATACACATTATCAGAATGCTTTGCATGCAATATGAATAAATATTGCCTTATAAAACTCCTATTTCAGTTTTATTTGTATGAGTACGTATGATCTTAATTCTTACTGTGAGTCCCAGTTTAAGAAAACATTGAGAAATATTGCCCCAGAACACAGTTTCTCATTCAATCTAATTTTAATGAATACCAGTAACATGGAGAAAAGAAAGTAAAGAGGATAGGGTTCCCTGCACTCAATAAACTTACATTTTACTAACCGAAACAATTCCATAAAAGCAAATACGTTATCATTCCCCAGGGAAAGACTGACGAAGGCTTTGTAGAGGAGGTGGCTTTTGACCTAGGCCTTGAAGGATGGATCGGATAGACTGGTTCTGAGAAACCTGCCTGACTACTCCTCAGTAAACAAGTCTCTGACGACAAATAATGCTGCAGTGCCCTGATGAACGGAAATACCTTCTGTGGCCTGAGAGCCCCCATCTCTTGAAACCCCTGCAAGTGGTATTCAACATCAGATAGTGGTGCTTCAGGGTTCCTGGGTTGAATTGTTGGAAATTCAAGGTCAGAGAGCTTAGTTCATGCCTTGTTCTGAGGCGGGTTTCCTCATCTCTAGCCATACTTCAGCTGGCACTGGAGAGTTTTGATCGGGAATGCAGCATCTTTGGAAGATAAGGTGTGTGTGGCCTCACCCCTCAGGAGACTGCACAATGGGAATACATTTATTCAATAATTTGTACTGTTTTCTTTTGATTCTCCCATCAGACTTGTATGGTAGTGAATATATTCAAAGCGGGAATGAAGATATTCCTCTTAATTTGACATTTCAGGACAAGATCCAGGGAAGTTAAATGATGAATTGGTGGCCACGGCAGATGAATGAACACCTGGGTGTCTTGCTTTTTAGGACAGAGGTTTTTTACTGCACATGCACAGGTATAGAGTCTCCCAAACACACTAGGTACAGGAGGCCTAGGGCCTGGCCTAGAAGGTATTGATATCAGTACCATTACACGTTTAATACCATTATCCATTTATGCATTTAAACTCTATTTAAAAAGGCATTCAAATGAATCAAAATTTCTTCTTTTGTTATTTCCTTACTACCTTCTTCTTTTCCTTCCATTCCCCTCTGCCTCCCCGCACCAGCCTTCTCTCACTTTCTTTCTCTTAGAGAAGATTAGGTAGGGGAAAGATTCATAGACCATTTTACCTCCAATTGAAAAAATGTAAATCTGCTATCTAATAACAGATATTCATTAAATCTTCATTTCTACATAAAAATATAAGAGTTCAGAAGTTTAGTGACTTGATCAAAGTAAAAAGAAATCCAGTAGAGGACAGGTATGGTGGTTCACACCTGTAATCCAAGCACTTCGGGAGGCCGAAGCAGGGGGATTGCTTGAGGTCAAGACCAGCCTGGCCAACATGGCAAGACACTGTCTCTACAAAAACATTTAAAAAATTATCCAGGTATGATGGCATGCACCTGTGGCCCCAGCTACTTGGGAGGCTGAGGCAGGAGGATCACTTGAGCCTAGGAGGTCAAAGGTACAACGAGCCATGATTATGCCACTGTACTCTAGTCCAGGTGGCAGAGTGAGACCCCCGTCTCAAAAAAAAAAAAAAAAAAAAAAAGAGAGGGAGAGAGAAAAGGAAAAAAATCCAATAGAGATAGAAAAAGTATGAGTAAACAGGTTTCCTGATTCCTAGTAAGGTACTTACCTTGCTATATCATGCTTCATCCAGTCACCATTCATCCATCATGCTTCTATCATTCATCCATCTCTACATCCATCCATCTGTCTATGCATCCATCCATCCATCCATCCATCCACCCACCCACCCACCCATCCATTCATCTATCTCTACATCCATCCATCCACCCATCAATTCGTCCATCCATCACTCCATTCATCCATCCATTCATCCATTCATTCATCCATCTCTATATCCATCCATCCATCCATCCATCCATCCATCCATCCATCCATCCATCCATCTATGCATGCATCCATCCATCCATTCACCCATCCACCTCTCCATCCATTCATTCATCTATCCATCCATCCATCCATCCATCCATCCATCCATCCATCCATCCAGCTGGACGGCCAGGCAGCCAGACAGCCTGTCAGTTTATTGGTCATATAGTTAATGCTAATGCCATGTGTCTAAAATTTTTAGTAAGGGAGTCTGATTTATTATTATTATTATTTTCAGTTTGGTTTTCAACTATTGACTGAGGTTGCGGCAATTGACCAGACTACCCTCTGGGCTGATAAAACCTGAAACTTGTCTATTTGGTTGAGATTACCATTTGTCTGTCCCTCAGTGGTTGGTCTTTACATGTGAAGAGGATGGTAAAAACTGCCATAAGGGGCTGAACACAGTGACTCATGCCTGTAATCCCAGCACTGTTAGACGCTGAGGTGGGAGGATAGCTTGAGCCAGGAGTTTGAGACCAGCCTGGGCAACGTAGTGAGACCCGGTCTCTAAAAAAATTTTTAAAAATTAGCTGGGTGTGGTGGCATGCATTTGTAGTCTCAGCTGTTCCAGGAGGCTGAGGCAGAAGGACTGCATGAGCCCAGGAGTTTGAGGTTGTGATGAGCTGTGATGGCACCACTCTACTCCAGCCTTGGTAGCAGAGCAACAGAGTGAGTCCCTGTCTCTAATAAAAGCAAACAAACAAACCAAAGACCATGGTGAGAGATTTTATTTTAAAGACTCCTCCACTCCTTTTTTTGGATTACATTGTTTTTGTTCCCCCTACTTTCTGAACTCTCTGGAGTATAAGGATACATTGACTTTTGTGATTCAATCAGCCTACTGCAATGGTAGATTCTTCCTTTTGAGTTGTAGCTCTTTCCTTGGAGTAGGGTTTCCCAAAATGTGTTCCAAACAATATAAGAAGTTAATAGGTCATTCACACTCAAAAATGAATGCCATAATCAAGTGAATTTGGAAAACCATAGAATAAATGAAGCTAAACATTTACTGCAGAACTTTTTTTTTGTTTTACAGCCTTCAGTAAGCTAATTTCCATCAGTTTTCTGGATGGCAATTGAGTGAGGCAGTGTTTCCAACTGGGTTTGATTGTTCAACATACATTTAGGGACAGTACTTACATCTCTTGATGTCATTTGGGAAACACTATCTTAGAATCTGGCCCCTACTATTTAAAGTTAATACTGCATATTTGGGGCTGTTGGCCAAGAGAAGCTAACATGGTGAGGAGGAAATAATCATTATCTATTTATGTTAATATTTTTATCATAAAGACTAAAACTTTGTTTTTTAAACTAGGATACCAAGTGGTTTTGTTTTGTTTTGTTTTGAGACAGAGTCTTGCTCTGTCACCCAGGCTGGAGTGCAGTGGCGTGATCTTGGCTTCCTGCAATCTCCACCTCCGGGGTTCACGCCATTCTCCTGCCTCAGCCTCCTGAGTAGCTGGGACTACTGGCGCCCACCACCACGCCCAGCTAATTTTTTTTTTTTTGTATTTTTTAATAGAGATGGGGTTTTGCCATGTTAGCCAGGATGGTCTCGATCTGCTGACCTCGTGATCCGCCTGTCTCGGCCTCCCAAAGTGCTGGGATTACAGGCTTGAGCCACTGCGCCCGGCCCCAATTGTTGTTTATAGGCACTTGACTAAAGAAGAGAGAAAAGCTTAGGTTGATGAAGTGTTTGTAGAGTATATGAAAATAGAAGTGCAAACAAGGCCCCTATTAGCCAGATTTTCTAAATGATATTCTAGGAGTTCATCCTTGTTCTGTCTTTAGTGAGTGACATTTATAAAGCAGTGGCAAAGCCAATGTTATGGTTCCAGGGATCGTTCCTATTGAATTACACTGGTTGAGGACAAAGACCCACGCTTCCTCCTCTTTCCTGAATCAGGTCAGGGTGATTATTATCCAAGTGCAATTGAACTCTTGCTCCTTCTCTTCACAAATCAATTGTTGCTTGATTGGACCCAGAATGTTTGCTGCTCATCAACTTTGTTTTGAAGGTGTATCTTAATATTTCATTTCCTTGTGTCTATTGGAATATATTTTTTAAAAGCTACTTGCAAAGATGTAAGTGTGATCATTGGGGTTGACTTGCGGCGAAAATGTGAGAGTCAAAGACTGATTTCAGGTTTTGCGCACGCTCCTTCCACTTTTGAGCCCCTCCAAGCCGGGGGCCCAGCCAGGATTCCTCAGTTCCTCTTGGCTGAGTATAAACTCATTTACACGAGGTAGATGGCCGTAATGAAATATATAAGACTGGCACTTTAGAAGAGTGCTGTGGAGGAGGCCTTCCTTTATCCAGAGGGTGACATTGCAACCTCTGGAATTTTCAGTTATCAGTGACGGGAAAAGATGGACTTTTGGGTCAAGAGGACTCTTTCAAACCAGGTACTCACTGGAGACCAGGCTATTTCTGAGACCATACTCTGTGTCAAGGGCTAGGGGTCTTTACGTGAGCCTTCAACTGTAAGTCAGGGCCCGACTCACTGTGGTCAGTGCATATATTTCTAGATTACCTCACATTGGAAACGCTTGTCTCTCCCCTCTGTGAGGGATTAGTGCTTTTCCACTTTAAAGGAAAAACAGGCCATAAATTACTGAGGAATTTTATGACACAGTCCAAAGCACAGATTGGAGGCCAAGGGAAAATAAAAGTCCAGCTTCTTTATGAAAGTTGAATGGAAAAGAGAGGTTGCTTCCTGAAAAGAGGTGGGCACTGCTTGAGGAAGAGGAGGGAAAGGACTCTGAGTGAGTCTACAGGAGCTCCTTTCTGTGTCCTTGAGGAGTTTATGAGAATTCTCAGCCTCATCTTGATAAACTTGAAGGCAAAGTGAAGCAGGCGGTTGAACTGTTTGGGAAATGGATGAGAGACATGATTATTTTTGGTAGCAAGATTTTCTGTGTTTGGATTATGCATGTTATAAATCCAGCATCTTAATTTCCATTTGCCTTGGGTGATCCATATGCCTGATTTTAATTCAATGCTGATGAAATGTCAGAGAAGGAAAGGAAGGGATGAGGTGGGAGTTTCCAAGCCTGGCTGACCAGGAAGAAAGCAGGCAGATCCTGGAGACTGGACCTCATCAATTACAAAGAGAACAATCCCCTGTAAGTTACAAAACAAAATAGCACAAGAAAACACTTTGTAGATGTACACTAAGCAGTCTCCTTTCCAGAAAACATTTCCCCAGACCAGGAAGACCCAGCGTGCCCCTTAGCACCTTAGCCCAGGCCTTCAGCTCTTCTCAGTTCACCTTTTCCTACAGTGAATAAACACAATGCTGTTTTTAAGTCTCTGCTTTCTTGTTTTACTCCAGAGCAGTGAGGGCACTTGTGACCAGCTTTGGGGAGATGAATACACTGTCATTTATACATAAATGCACTGTCATTTATCATTTCAGAATTGGAGTGAATTCGAAATGAATCATAACAGTTGCATTTAATGAATTATTCTCCTGGGTATTGGCTAATTTTAAACAGGTCTGACGAGTTTTAAGGTCCATGTGGTTTGAGGAAACTCAGTGGTGCATTTCCTGGTTAGGTCCTCCTCATTTCCCTCCAGCCCTGCTCCTTTTCAACATGCCAGGCTGCTTGGCTGGGTTATCTTTAATCACTGTAGGTGGGAGGAGGGGAGGCGGGGAGGTACTAGGCCCAAGGTCATGCCAGAAGAGTTCAGGCCTCTGCTTGTCAGCTGGCACTGCTTGGAATTCTCAGGGGTCTCCGGGGGGCTGGCCCTCAGTTCACAGATGGGCCTGACCTCAGCGAGAGGCGGCCTTCCACCAGGAAGCCTCCAGCTGGCAGGATGGGTGGGTGGGGAGGGCTGAACTCTGACTGTGGAAGCGTCCCAGCATTTTGCTCCCCTTCCTCACAGTTGCTTCCTCACAGTTGCTGCCTCCACTCCAGGCTTTTATTCAAGCAGTACCGGTACTTGGCAGTAGCTCCTACAGTGTTTTCTACATTGGCTCTAAATCATGGCCCAGTAGACACCAGTGCTTGACTTTTTTTTTGTTTGTTTGTTTGTTTTGAGAAGTTGTTTACCATTGGAGTGAGGGGATTTTCTTGGCCTTGTGAAGTACAGGGAGCCTCAGGATGGCTTCACTGGGCGTGTCATTACATGGTCATTATCAGTGGTAAGTTTCCCAGTCTCAAGAGGGAACCCTCTGTTGCTTCTCTGCCACACGTTTGGCTCTGTTGACCTTCCATTGCTCACCTGTGCTTGTTCCCCCAGCAGCCTGATTCTTGTAAATATTTGCCTCATAAAGCAAGTATTCTAGTGAGTGAAGTGTTGCTGTACAATAGAGATCTTTTAAACTGAAACCAGTGCAACAAAACAATTTAAAACATTTTAATACTTTCTTAAAGGATACAGAGCCTTTTCCTCTCTTAATACATGCAGGTCAGAATGACGTCAATAAGGGTTATATTTTTGCATTAACAGGAAAACTAAGTTTATAAGACTAGAGTATGGATGGAAAGGAAGATGGTTCTATTGGGATATAAACTCTGATCCATACAGGGAAGCGGCCCAGTCCGTACAAGCACCATTGCCTATTGCATTCTTGACCGGACACACATATTGTCCCATTGTGAAAGGTTGTGATAATGAAGAGAGTAATAGAAGGCTCAGCTCAGGTTCTAAGGAGGGGGTGAGTAAAGGCCGTGCTGGCCCATCCTTCTGTGGTCAGTCACTGCTGGTTGGGGAAGGAAGGAGGTATTAAGTGTCTCTATCGTTTCCTCTTTTCTTCATAGTTTCTAGATCGTTCATTCAGTAAATCATTAGGGAGCCCCTGCCATCAACCTAGGTCTTGGGATATAACTAGGAACATGCCTAGATAGGGACCCTAATCTCAGAGGGCTCAAGCTGCAGTTGGGGGACAGATACTCAAACAGGCAATGATGACATAGTGTATAAAGCCCTGTGATGTATGCCACCAGAGTACCCAAAAGGGCCCCAAACTAGACATGGGGAGTTGGGGAAGGCTTTTGGGAGAAGGCGACATTTCAGCAGAGACCTGAAAGGAGAAACTGGAAATAATTTAATGTGACTACTGCGAAGTGCAGTGGGGGGTGGGAGTAGGTTGGGGGCATGGGGACAAGTAAGCTGTTTTTTGTCAGCTGCCCTCTATCTTCCTCCCTCTCCTCCTCCCTCCCTGCTTCCTTCCTTCTTTCTGATTTAACCCTGGAATCACGAGAGGTCACTTTAGGTGAATAGCAACCCTTGAGTTTGGGCTTTATTCTGAGGGAGATGGAGGAGCCAGTGAAGGTTTTTTAAGCAGGGAAATAACCTGATCAGATTCAAATTGTATCACCTGTGGGATGGACTAGATGTGGATTAGAACATTAGGAAACTGCTTTAGGTATTTAGCCTGATAAAGATACTCTGGCTTGTGGTCAGGTGTTATTTGCTGGGTGGGCTCTGGTTTAAAAGGCGATTGCTTTAGATCGCTGTGGGAAATTCTGTTTCAGAGACACAACCGCTTCAGATGGGCAGCGACAAGGACAATAGAAAGGCCAGGACACATGGAAGGTCTGAAGAGGTAGTGGGAACTGGTAGGAGCACATCAGTAGCTTTCCCTGCCCTTTTCTCTGCCGCTGCAATGTAAACTTGATTTTACATGGAGCTGAGGAACCTTTTAGAACACAATTGAAAAAGTTGGTGGTTCTACACTGAGCCGGGGGGAATACTTTGTGGTCATAAGGGAATTTATACTCACTTGGCTTCTCTGCCTTTCTCACCAATGCCTTTTTGGTTTTCTTTGGAACTGGATGTGTGCGTATGTGAATACATATTGCATATTGAAATTTTGGGTTTTCTTTTTTAGACCTTTAATGTTCTACCCATGTTCAAATGTGTTCAGGATGTTTGACACTGTTTTTATATAACGTAAACTATTCTTAAAATGTCTTTTTTTTAATTAAAAGAATAAAAGAAACCGAAGTTAATATTTTAAATTTTATTTTGTCATTTGCTACTGGTTGTGATATATAATTTTGGTAACATTAGTGAGGGATCAGGTTTAAAAAATTTTCTCCAATGTTGTTGCCTTCTGCAGATTGCAAATGTTTTGCAACTACTATTGGCAAACTACAAATGCTTTTGCTAGTTAAGGTAACGAGTCATTTCCAAACTTTTTTTCAGTTGTAAGGGCATAGAATGAACATGCACGCATGATTCAGTGTATTAAAACTAATATCATGTGGGGACATTTTATAGATAAGAGGTTAGAAGGCAAACGACTCTATTTTGAGAAAAATTTGGAGGGAACCTTTATTTCAAGATAACTAAATTATTTACTGTCCAGAAATTTATTATGAAATTATCTGGATTTTTTTTTTTCATTTCTCCGAGCTTTAACTCAGCCTTGATGGACTCTGACTTCATAAATACGGTATATTTTTCCATTTTAGAAGTCATGGGAAGAGGCACACAACTTTGGGAATTTGTGAAACTTAAAGCAAGTATAATGAAGAGAAACGTATTCATTTTGTTTGTGTTCTGTTTCCATCCCATTATCTTCTACTATCACCCAGGTTCATCCTTGGCGAGGCCTAGATGAGTGGAAAGTTTCTCATTTTGAAGTTAGTTGTTTTTTAATTGGTCACGCAAAAGAAAGGCTTACATTGATTTTGAAAGACAAAACATGTCATTGTTTTTTTCACTAATGCCCAACTTCTACATGGCTGACTGGATATTGTTCAAATTTTCCAAAAGAATAAAAAAGAGAGAGAAACACCCTTCTTTTGGATCTGAAGCTAGTCATGGAAAATTTCATCCTGAAAGGATAATTTTTCATAAATATGCAAGCAGCAGAATGGCAGTGTGGCTGCAATAGAATCTGTCCCTGGACTTCCATGCATAGTACTTTGCTGTAAACATGGAATTACAGGCACACATATACTCATAGTATTGGAAGCCTAATTATTTCCACTAAGATTGAGATTTTTCCCTCTAAAAGCTATACTGGAGAAAGAGATGCGTCTTACTTCACTTTATTACACATCAATTCAGAAATTTTTATAGCATATATACTCTGTGAAAGGTGGTACTGGGCTAAGGAAAATAATTCTGCCCTCCGTGTGCAATCTAATAGGGAAAATAAAGTCCACATATATTAAAATTTAAGTCTGTTTGTAATGAGTGCCAAGTAGACAATATGAACAGGAAGTACTGTAGATCTAAGGAGGTCAGGCTCATGGGTGTACAGGTTGTAATAGTCATGAAGTCTTTTCAGGAGCAGTAGAACTTGAATGATGGGCTGGATGGGGATAATGCACAGAGTGGGTGCATGTGGAACACTTATAAGAAAAGGGGGTATGGGGAGCTGATGACCACCAAGAACGGGGAGCCTCTAGTCTGCGGGTGTATGTGGGGCCCTGCTGTGGGGGTGTTGATTGACCTCTGTAGGCACTATGCCTTCCTTCTTCTGTGTTCCCTCCAGCTAGGGTGGAGAGGAGTGGCTCAGCTTGGCTCTTCCGGGCCTGCCCAGAGGACCATGCAACATGAAGGTCAAGTGCTTGTAGGGCAAAGGGCATGAGAAGTCTCTCTTCTAAACCTAGGCTCTGCCCTGTCTCCATACTTTTATTTCATGCTGTTAGATCTGGGAAGAGATTTAGCATGTTTCTGTGTTAGTAGAGCATTTGAGGGAGATGATAACTATTACACAAGAGAGTTAAAGAGAAACATTCAGAGATAAACAGGTGTATTAGGATAAAGGGTGAGGGTACAGATTTGAGGCTACCATTCACAGACTAGGGCTGGCTATTCTAGAAACAATATATGTCATTAGACAAATAATGAAATGATGGTTTGGTATTGATGTTATAAACCTCCAGAGGTTAATAACTTTGTTGGATTTCAGTGGTGGACACCAGCAATCTTGGGAGGTCTAGCAGCAAGACTGGTTCTTGCCAAGTTAGGAGATGTTAGTGCTGATTGGATGGAATAAGCATACTACCGCTCTGTGTGCCCCCTTCTCTCCCCTCTGCAGGGTGTGAGAATGGAAAAAGAGAATTACACTCCTGATAACCCAAATATTCGCTAACCTGTGGTGGGGATGCTTATTCTGGCCTTTTAGGCTCAAACTTGTTTCTTTAACTGTTAGTTTTATGGTTCCCAGGGTTAAACTTTAAAGTTGAACTGTTTACATGCTTGGGACATGGTGAACCAAACTGGGAAAGTAAGATAAAAACAGGCTGATAAAGCCCAGCCAACTTCTGCCAGTAGGCTAAAACTCACACACTCTCAGATGTATACATACATATATGGCCAAGATGTCTTGCTGTTGAATGATCTTTAAGAGAGCAGAAAAGCCTTTTTAACAAATGCACATATTATAAAGTCTTTCCAATCGCCTATACCTTTCAACTTGTGAACATAAATAAGAACATATGGTTTGTCTCAACATGCTTTTAACAAAAACCAGATGAACATATGTAAAACAATTAGAGAGTTGTCTTAGGTACCCTGAAGTTCTTATACAGGAGATTTGTTCTTCATTCAACATTTATTGACTACCTGCTGTGTTCCAGGCCACCAGGCCCTGTGTTAGAGGTTAGAGATTTAAAACTCTAGTCACTTATGTATTATAATCTATACATGTCATTTAAAGACATAGCATTTTTGGGCCAGGTGCAGTGGCTCATGCCTGTAATCCCAGCACTTTGGGAGGCCGAGTCGGGTGGATCATGAGATAAGGAGTTCAAGACCAGCCTGGCCAAGATGCCGAAACCCCGACTCTACTAAAAATACAGAAATTAGCTGGGTGTGGTGGCATGCGTCTATAATCCCACTTACTCAGGAGGCTGAGGCAGGAGAATCACTTGAACCCAGGCAGCAGAGGTCGCAGTGAGCCGAGATCGCCCCACTGCACTCCAGCCTGGGTGACAGAGCAAGACTCCATCTCAAAAAAAAAAAGAAAGACATAGCATTTTCTTAATATAATTAGCTTCCTGGTGGGAATTAATTGTGATTGAGTGTCTAGGGCAATGTAGTTATCCTAAACTTTAACCAGGTGATTTTAAAATCGCCATTTGGAAAATGGTCCCATTATATCTATTTGTAAACTGAGTCATGAAGGAAGTTTTCAGGGTACCCAGGTAGGCATTTATGATACACCTAAGTAGAAGTCAGCCAAAACTGTTTTGGTTTTAGTGCTTCTGCCTGTGATTAATGTCCCGCTTGACTCCTTGAGCCGTTTCATCTGAAATTATATTTCTGAAATTCATCTGGCTTTGCTGATTATCCCTACCTGGACCGGTGGATGAGATCAGAGAGACCAGAGCTGGGGCTCTTTCTTGGTGATGCGTGGACACAAATAGACAATGCCTGTGGGAATCCAAATCCCAAGGACTGTGAGAGGCACGCATGCCCTGTGTTAAAGCGGGAGTCTGGTTTGGCGCTCGCTAAGTGCATGGTCAGCAGTCACTACTCCTGTGACATGTATTGTCTGAGTCACTCATTTGGCACTTATTACATCCTGTCTTGGGTTATTAGTAACCTTTGCATGCATTTGTTTGTCCTCCCCAGCCGCTCCTCCCCAGTGGTGCAGACTCAGGGTTCTCCTTGCCATTCAAATTCTTCACCGGTGCTCTTTCTGGGCAGTAAACTTGATTTTTGTTTTAATTATGAAATGGTAGTGTTTAAGCTTATTAAAATGTAAGTATTGTTTATCCAAATAATTATAAATGGACTTACTAAACTTTTTACAAACAGCTTTACTGAGACATCTCTTGACACATAAACTGCCCATATTTAAAGTGTAGAATATGGTAAGTTTGAGCTTTATAACATGATTTCTTATTCTTTTTTTTCAGCTAACATGATTTCTAACTCACTTTTTACAGATAAAATGATTTCTTACTCATTTTCTTTTTCAAAATGATGTTTGATGAGAACTGATTTTACAAAGGGTGCCTATCTGAGAGTACGAGGTAGGAACTTTTGAAATAACACATTGGTGGTAAGGGGGTAATATGGTTCCCAGATAACTTTGAGAGTCTAGTTTTTTTTTTTTTTTTTTGAGACAGAGTCTTGCTCTGTTGACCAGGCTGGAGTGCAGTGGCACGATCTTGGCTCACTCCAACCTTTGCCTCCTGGGTTCAAGTGATTCTTGTGCCTCAGTCTTGCAAGTAGCTGGGATTATAGGCATGTGCCACCATGCCTGGCTAATTTTGGTATTTTTAGTAGAAACGGGGTTTCATCATGTTGGCCAGGAGGGTCTCGAACTCCTGACCTCCAGGGATTCGCCCACCTCGGCCTCGCAAAGTGTTGAGATTACAGGTGTGAGCCACCGCGCCCAGCCAAGATTCTAGTTTTCTGCCGTGGTAAATTGAGGTACTCCTGACATGCAGTAGGCATGAAATAAAGCCTGTTTATTGAAGGCTATGTGTACGTAGTTGTAAAGTCACCTCAGTGCTCTTTACAAAAAAAGAATATGGCACATCTTTTATTTATTTTTTAATGGGGGAATAGTTTGTAATGGCCTTAGTAACTTTGAGCATTTTATCCTCTTGACAAATCCAGCAGAGATTTTACTTCCTGAATGAAAGGATACTGGCTAGCCAAGGGTTGGTTGAAAGGTTCAGTGGGGAAAGTAAGTTGATATTCCTGTCGCTGCAGAATCTCTTTGTCTCTGGATTTCCCTTTGATTTTCATGAGGACTGAGCAAGTCCTGCAGGTAATTCAGTGCCAGGGCAGGCTAGCTGAGTTTTAATTGATGCTAATTAGCACCCCCATAGACTGTGACAATTTTTCCCCTCAAGCAGTCAGCCAAGTGGCATTAGGAAATGTGAGACATCTTTCTTTGGAATCGTCATAGGAACAGAACTATTTTCAGGCCCAGTCTCCTCAGCAGGTCCTGCCCTTCTCAGAAATAGTGAGGAAATGAGATAAGGAAAGTAATACCCCGAGGAGTAAGGTACCAGGTAGTGTGCATTCTAGACCCAACTGTGGGCTTAGGACAGCAGGGAGAAGATGCTGAAGGATTTTGCTCTCAAGTACTTTTGCTTCTAGTTGGAAAGAATGAGAGGTGGGATGGAATGAAATCTGACTGTTGCATGGGAGATGGGGAAATGCTTTGCGGGAGCAGTATTTATGGCAAGTTCAGAAGATATCTTCTTACCTTGAACAAGTCGTTAGAGCTGGAACTGTGTACTGATGCCAAAAGAATAAAATCCAACAAAATAAATGGTCCCCAGACAGTCTTGTGTGCTCCATCCTCCCAGCTATATACTCCATTTTATCCTCTTGACAATCCAGTGTCTGCCTTTGGTGGTAGATGTTCCTGTTTCTCCATCCCTTGGCTAGATATGTGTTTTCCATTGATGGGCAGCTAAGTTTGCAGCCAATTCTCAATCATTTCTGGTGGGGGGGCATGGGGGGGGAACAGAAATAATGTGGGAAGCTAAATTCACCATCAACCCAGGGACTTATTAGCGAGAAGTTTCAATCTTCCTTGCCACTGAACACCATAAACAACTTCAGACCACAGCTGACTTGGTGTTTACAGGTAGGAGGGAGTGAGGAATTACGCCAGAGGTGGGAAAAATTGTCAAGTCAAGGGGGATCTCTTTATTCTTCCCCTCTCCATTCAGAGAGGTGATGGTGTCTCTCTACCTCATTGAAACCTGCTCCCAGGAGCATCTGAAGTTGGCCATTTAGAGCCCGGTGTGAATATAAGGCAGTGGGTTCCCTTTTTCAGGAAGTTTGCATTTGAATCTAGACCTCTTTGATTAACCAGAAGGCCTTGGCTCCTGGTGAAGAAACCATAAGGATATAGGGGAATAGGCAGGCTTGATTCTGAAATGATGCTGGGGAGGATAAGGCCTATTTCATCGGTGTTCACATGAACACCACAGTCAAGCCTGAGGCTGGATTTTCAGATATCTGACCTAGACTCGCTGTAGAAAATTCTGCCTTGTGGCATAGCATGCACCGTAAGGAGCAGTGGAACAACACTTAACCTCACTACATGAGAGGCATTTGATCTATGTTAATAACCTATTATTTTACTAAAAAAAAAATGTTGGTTGGACCTACAACATTGTTTTTACAGCCCCCTGGTGGCATGTGACCCACAGGGCTAGGCTGAGTTGCTCTTTCTGGTTTCCTGCATCTGGGCGCCTAGTCAGGGGGCAAGTTGGGACTGCACCTCGACTCTCATTTTTTTTTTGCCAAATGGGCACCCAGACTCGGGGTTGGGTGTGCCAGAGGTGGCAGCGCCTTTTATGATGTGTGTAAGGGGCAGTGTGCACATCCAAGGAAGGAATGCATGGGACTTGTGTGTCCCCAGTTAACCCCGTTTGTAATTTGCAAATAGGATCTGTGTGACTGGCAGGGGGCTGGCAGTGTGTACCAGGCGGAGGAAACAGAAGGTAGACTCTCAGGTGAGGAAGAGCTAGATCCAGAGGGGGAAATGACACCCGCCCCGGCTTTGGCACTGGTTAGAGAGTCTGTTCCAGGCTTTTTCCTCATGGCCTTTCTTTCACTTTGTGGTCTGAAAATTGGCCAAAAGATCAGGAAGGTGCTGAACCAAGACAAGAAGAAAAGAGCACTTGAAACCTCAACACTGGCCAATGACTCCTAGATAACCAAGATTTGGCTAAAGGGAAGAGCTAACATTCTATCTGCATGGAGAAGTAAAGAAAGATCAGTTCTCTGATGAAAATGAGAAGTATTATTATTAAGTTGATCGACAGTTTGTTGAAAACTTTCTCTGTACCCAGTACTAAAATACCCTGTTGTTTAAATAGCTTCTTATAGTCACTGTGGATTACAGTAATTTCTTTTTATAAGATATAAGATTTGCCCATCTGAACGAATACCTGTATTTTAATTCTATGATTTGTCTTTACTTCTAGCTACTTACTAAACATACATTTCCTGAAAGCAGAAGAGATTCAACTGCTGTTATTCACATAATGACTATCGTGCCAGGAGGGAGTGTCAGGGAAGTTAACAAAACAGGTGTGGTGGCTCACAACTGTAATCCCAGCACTTTGGGAGGCCGAGGTGGGCTGATTGCTTGAGGCCAGCAGTTTGAGACCAGCCTGAGCGACGTGGTGAGACCCTGGCTCCAAAAAAATACAAAAATTAGCCAGGCATTGTGGTATGTGCCTGTAGTCTCTTGACTGTAGGCAACCAGCAGTCTTTCCCCAAGTACGGGGGGCAGTGGTGTAGGACAGCTTTTAAGGGGGAGGAATGTGACTCAGGCTTTCATGGATGAACCTGGTGACAGTCTGCACACCGTAGACTAGAGCACTCTGCTGTGACAGGTATGCCTGAATAGAACTTGCACAGCTCCTACTCTGGCAATTTAGTCACTGCCTATCCACGGATAGAACCCTGACTACTCAGTAGTCCCAATAGACAAATGATAGCTTAGCAGGTTTTGGTTATTATTACTATTTTAAAATTTAAGTATAGGAGATTTTGCATCAATCATATAGAGAATCACATATGGATGTTCTTAGAATGGGCTCTTAGTACCTTATCTTGTGTGTGTCCTGTAAAAAACACACAGCTGATCCTATGAAGCCCAGGCAAGTTTTAAAGGGAAGGGGTAGGGCTTTAGCAGGGGAAATGCAGTTGGAGAGGAGAGAAAAACTTTTCCTTCTTTATAATTTTCCTGCTTCTGCTCTGTTTCACCTAAATCCCAGAGCTGAAATCAGCAATTTAATTGTCTTCCTTTCTCTTCTTCTGTAAGGGTTTGCAGAATACAGAGCCAACGGGATTGCATGGGGCTTCAGGGGGTCATGCTGCCAACAAGATAAGGAGGTCTACTACTGCTGCCTTTATTCACCATTTTTCTGTGGGCACTAGCTGATGTACTTGGACAAAAGAGAAAAAGGTATACATGCAGAAAGAGAGATTGACTTATGTCCGTATGATATGCTTATATGCTATACAATATGCTATTTATTACAAACAATAAGGTAATACAGTGAGGTGACTTGACATAGAATTAATATACAAAAATAACCTTAGAGAACAACGAGGTAGAAAATAGAGTGGAAGCAAATGCTTCATTCATAGTCAGGATAAGTGAGAATAATAAAGATGAACTAGCTCTGCCAGATATTACATATTTTAAACCATATTATGGCTTAAACTATATTTAATGTACTAAATATAGTTTAATATATTTAAATATACTAGTATATTAGTAGATGTATAGTATATTAATATACTAAATATAGTTTAGTATATTTAAACTGTATTTAAGTAGTATAGAATTGACACTGTGTAGACAGAGAAATCAGTAGTACAGAATAGAAATGGAAAATTGGTGTCCAGAGCTAGACACCAATATACACTGAAAATTGGTCTTTGGTGACATTTTGTATTAGTGAAGAATGATAGATTATTCAATAGTTTGGGACAACTGGGTGGCCTTCTGGAAAAACAAAAATTGGATCTATACCTAGTTTCTTCTGCCAACATAAATGCCAGATGAATGAAATATTTAAATATTAAAAGTAATAGAACAAAAAAGAGAAATTTAAAAAATCTTGTGGTGGCACAGTCTTCCTAGGTATAACAAAAACCATGGAAATAAAAAAGAGAGAGATTGATATATTAAATTTCTGAAAACAAAACAAAACAAAACAAACAGGTTTCATGGAGCCCGAGTCCCTGAAAGTTTCATGGACCAACATAAACAAAGTCAAAAGACAAACAATGAATTGAAAATCACACATAAAAACCAAAGGACTAATATCCTTAATTTATAAAGAACTCTAATAAATTAATAAGAAAAGATCAATAGCATAATGAAAAAATGGAAGAAAGTTGTAAACAGACAATTGACAAAAAAGGAGTACAGATGGCTCTTAAATATACAGAAAGATATCCAACTTACAATAGGTTACCATTTTTATTAACTGTTAGAATGATAAACATAAAAACATTTATCGTTGAAGGTGGAGGGAACCAGACATCCATGCATGATGGGAATATAAATTGGAATAACTTCCACAGTGGATGTTTTGATAATCTTTATCCAAAAATGCACATACCCATGAACTCAGTAATTCCACTTCCAGAAATGTTATCCCACAGAAATATTTCTGTGTGAAGATATGTTTAAGAATATTTATTGCAACATTTTGCTCATCTGTAAGGTGGCAATAGGGATTCTAGTTTTCTGACACTTGAAATGGCTGGTATAGGAGCACCTCAGAAACAAGCTAGGCTACTAGAAAGAAGAAAGGTATTCTGTAAATTTAGAACATTATTCTGATATTTCAGAAAAGGGGAGAGTCCTAATTATAAGATAGTTGCGCTGTGCTTTGTAATGCCAGGGCAGAGATAGCTTAGTTGTACTAGGTTCTCGCTTGCTTTTGTGCTCTGTTTGGAAGCATGTTGGAGACCAGTGTGATGGGGGTGGCTGGTGGCCTTTATGGTATGGGGTCCTCAGAGTTGGAGCGTTAGCACCCAGAATATGGGCTCCTCCCCACTAGGAATCCAGCTCTGGCCCTCTGGCAGTATCTCAAGGGAGAAGTTTCTCTAGGGCCTTTTACTTGATGCCCAGCAAGTAAGAAGCCCTTATATTTGACAACATTATATTCACACCAACATTAATTTGACTCAGATAATGATGCCACCTGTTACACAGTCCATCAGCATAATTACAGGTGAGGAAATTGCTAAGAGAGGTCCCTGAGCAGTTGGAGGCCAGAAGAAAATATTTTCAATTAATTAATGGCTGGGCAGGTAATTTTTTTTAAATATTAAAAAAATTAAGAATTCCCTAGCATAAGATGTCATGGCTGCTAACTGTCTAGAAAGGGGGTACATATTAGAAGAGGGTAAGCTGAGATTCAGGATGTTCAAACTTTGGTTGTAAGCTCTTTTCTTCTTTAAAATATTATTTTAAAGATACTGTGTTAGGTTTTCTTATTTTTTTACCCCTTAACCCCCAAACCAACTCTAATAAAATAACCATTCTGTGAGTTTATAAGTGGCAGAGGCTAGAATTCAGCAAAATGAAAGGAATTTAACTTGGATGAATATATTATGCATAAGAAATTGAGCATCAGTCTGGGCTTTGTTAATGGCGAATGCCTAAACCACCAAATGATTCTGTTGTTTTTGTGGGTTTCTTGAAAGAGACCAAGTATTTAGACTCTCCCTGACTTATGTAACATTTCAGCTATTGCACTGGTAAGTCAAGAAAAATAAGGAACAGAGAACAGGATTTGAAATAAAGCTTCCTATCTGGCTTGGAAGAATATGCTTTCTAATTATTTGTTATGATAATTTTATCAATTGCACCTACTGCAAATGCTCCTTGTCCTTGGATCAATGTGCATTAGCCGGAGACTGTCTTATCAGTAAGCTTCTGAATTGCCTGTATGAGGCACAAATCATTGGTTGCTCATCGACAACTGAAGAGACTTGATGTTGGCCTTTTGGGAGCTCATGTTTCAAATCAGATTAGAGCGAATGTGACCAGAACATAAGAACACAAGGAAAAATGAACAAAATGTTGTAGGTATGAATGTGCGATGGGGCGTGCTTTGTTTAAAGCAAACCTCATAAAAGAAGAGCAGGGTTAAAGAAACCTATTACGTTAGGGATCACTTATTTGCTTTACAAGAAGGGAGTGACTTAAGCACAGCTCTGTGGCACATTGGGAATAGAATTTGACTTACAAAAAAATCTAGATCCCAGATTCTGCGTTGAAAGCATGTCATATACGTGAGATAAAGAACAGTGATGCCTCATTTAACTGGGGAACAGATTTCAGGTAATCTTGGGCTACCAGGACATGATCATGAATCAGAAAATGCTGTGGAAGGATAGAAAGAACGGAACTGAACTGAACGGCCGGGGGTCCGGCCTCCCACGACCCCCAATCCCACTCTCTAGACCTTGTTTCCTATTGGTGAAAAGAAGGTATTAGACAGTTTTAAGGTCTCTCCCCTTGTTAAAAATTGATAATGTAACTTATCCTTTATTTGTTTTTATCTATTTTATCTATTTATATCTTTGTAATATTTAAGAAAAGATTTAATTTAATAAATATACATAGTAAAGCATTCATACAGTGAAAAGGTAAATGCTTGAAAGTTTGTTTTCCGGCCAGGTGCAGTGGCTCACTCCTGTAATTCCAGCGCTTTGGGAGGCCGAGGTCAGGTGTTTGAGACCAGCCTGGGCAACGTGGTAAAACCCCATCTCTACTTGAAATACAAAAATTAGCCAGGTGTGGTGGTGTGTGCCTGTAGTCCCAGCTACTTGGGAGGTGGAGGCAGGAGAATCACTTGAACCCGGGAGGCGGAGGTTGCAGTGAGCAGAAGTTACATTGATGCACTGGTGTGACAGGTTGGGTGACAGAGCGAGACTGCATCTCAAAAAAAAAAACAAAAAACAAAAAAAAAACTTGTCTTCCCCTTATCACAGACTCCCACTTCCCTCTCTAGAGACTAGTTCCTTGGATATCCTTCCAGCAATTATTCTATGCATTCTGTAAACTTATGCATATGTCTTTTGGAAACAAACAGGAAAAGCATCATACACACTGTCCTGCTTCTTGCTTTTGTTACTTACCAATTTTGGAAATTGTTATGATAGGCTCATATTGATCTGCTTTCTTCTTCTGAAAGACTCTACAGTGTAGTAATCCATAGTTCAATACTTAGTTTAACTAGAATCTTGGTAAATATTTCATTTGTTTTATAAATCTAATCTTCAGTTCCCTGCAGCTCTAAATTTCTATGACTGTAACATCTAAGTTAAAAAGATGTCTGAGATGTCTGAGTAAGAAAAAAAATAGTTGTTGCAAATCACATGTGCTGCTTCTCTTGGGGGATAAAGGCCCATTTGTTCTTGGTCCCTGACCACTGACATGTATGGTGCAAAGAAAGGGCTGAAAATACTGGTCCATATGTCAGCAGGGGCAGGGGGGCGAAGGAAGCACATTTATTCACGGTGGGGACAGGCCTCTTGCATTGTCAATTTTACCCATGTGAGAACTGCTGTTCCTGTTGGTGACTGGGTCACTGATAAAAGATTAAATCGGATTGAAGACAAAAACTGCACTGCCTTTTAAAGCAATATATACATGTAAGAGGTTTTTTATGTTTAAATGTGAAAAAGTCATTTGGGGTTACAGATGAACCCCTTAAAGAGAGGGCTGTGTGTATCGTGTGGGGCCTGGAAATAAAGGAGTTGTAGAATTTGGGAGGTAGAAGGTTTGAATGATTTTCCCTCTCTGTATAATGATCTGAAGTGAAGAGACCAATGTACTTTTTTAGGGCTGGACTGGGGCACAAGTGGAAAGGCAATCATAGACCATCCAGGTGCTCCCAGAGTTCCCAGAGTTTAGGAACAACTTGGCATGGGCCATGCTGGCTCACTCTGAGGCAGATACAGCACATACCTCAGGGTGCCAGCAAAGTTGGGGCACTGCAGATTTATTTTCGAAATAGTTTTATGTTTTACCAAAAAGCTTCAAAATAGCCTTCATGGGAAAAGCCTGAACTTTACTGGATTTCTTTCTCTTATGGCTTAGGATTAGATTTATTTAAAATTACATACATGGGGAGCATTAAGTTTCAGGACTAAGGTTCTGAAAGCTGTAGCAGGGCCAGAGTGGGGCCTGTAGAAACCAGTGAGCTGTGTCCATCAGTGGGTTGGGCGGGTCTCCGTTACAATCTGTGCAGGGAAGAAGGAGCCGTTTGCATTTCCGTGGCAGGAATAGTCATTTTGCCACCCTCAGATTTGATTTCCTCAGAGGAACAGGCTGGGTGCACCTGTTGCTGGTCTGCAGTGTCTCCAGAGAGACTGTGGATTTTCACTGTGACTCATGAGAATTATTTATGGCCACCAAGCTGGTGGACACCAGCAGACTGAGTGACGCAGGCTCAGAGAGTGTCTCCCCTCTGTCCATCAGAGGTTTTTCTGGAATGCCTTCAGTATATGGGTTTTTAGCATTTGTGCAAGAAAGAAAAAAGAGAAGAACTAACTGTCTGGCACATTCAGTAGTGTTCTCTCCAGCCCATTCATTCCTAAAAGGCTTTCAGTTCAGGCATCCACTTTGTTGAACTGAAAGTGCATCAGTATCAGTGTTGGCATCTTATTATACTCTACTTCGTGTGTGAAGAGAGACCGTTTTTATCAGCCTTCCTTCCCCACACCCCCTTTAATGAATCTAATTTCTGCTGCTTGGATTTGATATTTGAGGTCATTAGCTCAGTGGAACAGAGCCCTGTGCTAATGAGTACAAGGTCACAGCTTTGCATGGAGGAGGCACTCTTTCCTGTAGCGGACACCTGCAGGCCCAGCCAACTGCTTTGCCAGTGTTTCCATGAGGCATGGGGAAGCCAGGTGAAGAAGGTACAGGTGGCTTAGAACTCAGCCCATCTCTGTCCTTCTCTGGACACAACACACTGCTCTGAGGTTCTACTGATTGTGTGTCCATCGTTTTATCTTAGGAAAATGATAGTTTCGGTGTTAATAATAACAGTCAAGCCTCAGAGGTTATTTTTTCAAAAACCTTCACTCATGAAAATAAGTTTCTTGGTGTGGATGGTTCATTTTTGTTCATGAATTCACCGAGAAGTTATTGAGTTTTAAGGACTCTATGGACAGTGAGGAGTCACTCAAAGGTAAATAAGATGCAGCTCCCACCTGTCTTAGTTTCCCAGGACTGCTGTAACAAAGCACCACAAACTGGGTGGATTACAAGCACAGAAATTTATTACTCTTACTTCTGGAAACTAGAAGTCCTAAATCAAGGTGTTGGCAGGACCGTGTTCCCTCTGAAACTTGTCTGGGAGTTTTTTCTTGTCATTTCCACCTTCTGGTAGCCCCAGGCGCTCCTTGGCTTGTGTTAGCACTGCTCCGCTCCCTGTTCTGCCTTTACAGGGCCCTTTTCCTCTCCTTGTCTTCTCCTCTTCTTAGAAGGACAGTCGTTGGATTAGGGCCCACCCTAATGACCTCATCTGAACTTGATTATTCTGCAAAGGCCATATTTCCAAATCAGGTCACATTCATCAGTACTGAGGGTTAGGACTTCAACATATATTTTTGGGGAACACAGTTCAACCCATAAAACTATTTGTCCTCAAGATGCTTCCAATTCAGTGAGGGAGACTGATGGAAAAAATGATGGAATCAGTGCTACAAGGGGCCCAAGCACTGTGCTGAAGAGTCCAAGGGAGGACACACACACACACACCCATGCACACACACAACCCCCACACACGCCACTCTGCCCCACACTAAACACACATCTATCATATGATGTAGAATCGGTCCTTTCTAAAGGCTCTGTGGGTGAGTTTGCCCTGGCATGTGGGCTTGAGGGATGAGTGGAATTTTAGTTGTAGAGACGTGAGCCGTGCAGGGCGTTTCAAGCTAAACATGAGCAATGTCATGAATGCACTTTTGGTTTGGCCTGGGAAGGAAGATGCTTCTGGTAACAATGTAAGGGAAGGGCTGGAGGCTAGAGACTAGAGACTTGAAGTTGACTGAGAGATTCTGCAGGGGGCCAAGGTGGCTCAGGAGGCCTGAACTTGGAAGTGGTGGTGGGATGAGAAGTCAGGGACAGATCCTGAGGAGTGTGGGGTGGGGGAGTGAAGTAGGTGGGAGGTGGCAATGGATGGGTGGGTGGGAGAAGGTCAGAGGCCACCCTCAGACTTCCTGAAAGGGTCGATTGGGAGAATGGTGAAGACTTTAGGCAAGATAGGGGGTTCAGGGGGACAGTAAACTTGAAAGGAAGGTAAGTTTTCTTGTAAAGATGTTGAATCTGAGACAATTAAAGCTCCAGTGTAGGTGCCGAGCACCAAGTGAGAAACTCGAGATTAGCATTCTGGAGGAGAGGCCAGGGCTGGAGGTGAGAATGCCAGTGTGATGGTTGGAACCATGGGGGTGGCTGAGGTGACCTGGAGAGAAAGTGGACAGAAGAGAAGCAGGGCAAGGCCCAGGTTTGGGAAATGCCCTGCGGCATGGGTAGGAGATGGTGCAGGCCGGAAGGGCGGGGAGGAGAGTCAAGAGGAGACAGCCACCCAACAGGGCTGGGTCCTGCCTTGAGCTAGCTGAAAAGAATGGAAAATGAGGAGGCTGTCAGATCTGACAGCTGATGTTCCGTGTGAGAGGCTGATCTCAAGAAAACTCTGTCCACAAAGTGACTGGGGCAGAATCCAAATTGCAAGAGGTTAAGGAGAGGTGGAGTAAGGCAGTTGGGGTGGACCGTCGCCCCCGAGAAATTTGGCAAGGAGAAGTGAGAAGGTATGGACATCTGAAGAAGCAGGGTAAAGAGAAGGAATTTTTAGTTAGGGAGGAAGATAGAGAGGATAGTACACTGAAAGGTGAGTTCTAGAAAAGATGGCAGGTGCTGGGATCCATAGCAGGGAGAGAAGTTTGACTGAGACTTAAAGGAAGTTAGGGAACATATAGGGAGTTGCGGTGTGAAAGAAGTCTGACTGGTGTGAAATGTTTAATCCGTGAGGGTCACTTTTCCAGCCACCTGAATCCTGGGGGATGGAATTATTGACCCGTGGACACAGATTTTGTGGTTATTGATCCCTGCTGTATCCTAACAATATGAGGATGAGAGGCTTACACCTCAGCTGCACGAGCTTCCCATAGCTTCTTGTGGCCATTTCCAGAACTAAGGGGAGCTCTGGCATTCCAGATAGGCTTTCTCTAGCCCCAAGTAGTAAAGCCAGGTGAAATGTCTAATCTGGGAAACAACAGTAGGAGCCTGAGCTGGAAATAGCAATTATTTTCCCTTCATCACCATCCAGGGGAACAACTATGCTTTCCCCTCGCCCCTGCCTCTCTCTAGATCTGAATTTTGGGATCTGGATGTGGACAATGGGCAGAAAAGTGAGGATGGGGTCAGGGAGCATGGAGTGTATGACTTCAACCCCATGCCACGCTTATCGGGTGCCAAAGGTTTCACTCCAGGCCTTCCCCATCTAAGTACTAACAGATACAAGAGGAACGGGTTTCCTGTCTTCATGGGACTTATGTGGGACTAACAGCCTGTCCTATGCTAGTGGGCAAGACAGGAGTTCCCTGGGAAATGCATATGAATGAGTTGTGTGGTTGAGGAAGGAGAGGCAAAGCCAATGTTGGGTAGAGTGGCTGAGAAAGGTTCAGGGAGGACATGAGTGAGACTTTGAATGGTGGGTGGATTGGATAGATGGGTAAGACATGGAATAGCATCGTGGGTGGATGGCCAACATGCTGGAAGCAATGTGGTGCATCCCTGAGAGAGTAAGACCGGCAGACTACAGGGGAGTGTATTTGGGGGTGAACGGTGATCAGGTAGGACAAACCTGAAATGTGGAGGGTTTTAAATATCAGGCTGAATAGTGTGGGCTTTTTCCTGAGAATGGCTGAGAGCTACTGGAAGTTCAAGAGAAGAGGTCACATGAGGAGATCGGTGTTTTGGAAAGAGACCTGCCTCTCCCTTCTCCTTCAGTTTGGCTATAAAGAGCCAGCTGCCTCATGTAAGATGCACTGGCCCTGCCCTCTGCCCCTGTGAGACACATACAAGAAGGCAGTTCCTTCTCTCTGTTTTTCCTGAGTCAGGGAACTTTCTCCCAGCAGCTTGGATGTATTCCTTCAAACTGTATAGAAGGTTATTGTAAAGTTCGAGGAGGAAAACCTGCTTTTCAGCGTTTCTCCTTTTTTCTCTTCTTCTTGACTTTGGTCGCTTCCCCTTAGCCTCTAAGGATCTTGGTAACATTCCTTTTTGGATTTTCCCTGTTCCCACGATGATTTTAATGAAACCATCACTACCCACAGAAAAGAAGCCAGAGTCAGGCTGGAGTTAGAGAGGTCAACTGCGTTACAGTCTTTCTTTCCTTTTCTGCAGGGAGATGGTGTATGCGTTAGATAAACGTACCACCACTTCACAAAATAACTGCCCATCACAGAGGTCCTTGAAGAAATCCTAAAGTAACAATAATAGAATATGTATAATAGGGCAGGTGCAGTGGCTCACGCCTACAATCCCAACACTCTGGGAGGCTCAGGTGGGTGGATCATTTGAGGTCAGGAGTTCGAAACCAGCCTGAGCAGTATGGTGAAACCTTATTGCAACTAAAAATACAAAAATTACCTGGGTGTGGTGGTATGTGCCTGTAATCCCAGCTACTCAGGAGGCTGAAGCAGGAGAATTCTTGAACCTGGAGGCAGAGGTTGCAGTGAGCGGAGATCGCACCACTGAACTCCATCCTGGGCAATGGAATGGGACTCCATCTCAAAAACAAAACAAAACAAAACAAAACAAAATACAATAATAGAATATGTACCATGCTTGTAGGTACATATTCTACATGTAGGCGAAGAGGGTGGAGAGCAGAAAAAAGAAAGAGAGTTTAATGTCAGGCTGACAAGAGTTTATTGTACACATCAGTGGTTAGAATAATTACTTAAAATTTTTCTTTTTAGAAATTGTTTTATAGAACAGGGGTCTCACTGTATTGCCCAGGCTGGTCTTGAACTCCTGGCCTCAAGTGATCCTTTCACCTCAACCTCCCAAAGCAATGGGACTATAGGTGTGAGCCACCACATCTGGCCAAAATAACTACTTTTTTAAATTATGAAAGAAAGGCTTTATTCCTGTTAAATACATATTTGCAGTCTTTACCTATTTAACAGGAATAAACCCTTTTTTATAATTTAAAAATTTATATTGCCGAGGCCCCAAAAGAGCCACCTTGTTTTCCAGGTCCCTGGGGCATTTGGCAACAGGCAGTGGAAGTGCGCCCCTCTCCTGGCCTGCTCACTTCAAGCTTCCCTCGAAGAATTTTGTGTGTCTTTGCCTGATCTCTCCATTTTACAGTTTGGGTTTGGTGTTGGCCTCACCACGGGGCTGCGTGGTAGGTAAAGCCGCTACTCAGATTCATCTTTTCACTGCGTTCAAAACAGGCTTTTCTGAATAAGCAAAATGTATGATGGGTAGCTTTGGAGTCTGTGGGGGTAAGTGGAGGCCCAAAAACCTGATTTTCAGTTTTCCCACCCGGCTAGAATCTTCTCATGGGAAGCTGAGAATGCTGATGATCACTTTGTTCCACGAGTGAAATCTGGCCACCATGCAGCCTTTCGTCCCAATAGCAAGCCGTTCATTAGACTTTTAGACTCATTGCGGACCTCACAGAGGCTCCGAAGCCCTGGTGAGGACCTAGAAGTGACTGCTGGGGACTCCGTTGATCATGTGACTGGTCTCATGACCAGAGCCGCTGGTCACAGACCTGCTTTCCTCCCAGGGCCCCACACGCCACTTCCTTTTTATTCCAGACCTCCTTTCCCCCTTGGCTTTTGTACTTGCCACCAAGGCCCATGTTTGGTGCAGAGCTGAAAGCAACTCCTTTTGTGACTACGTTAATGTCCATGGTAATATTAAAGATTATCCCCTGACTGGAAAAGGTGGATGTTGTTCTAATACTTAGGGGAACATGCCTTCAAATAAGATGAAATGCTCTAGTGTAGCTGACAGTGACTGCATCGTCCTTTCAACGAGTCCGTGCTCTACCTGGGAGGGCCTGCGTAGGTGAGAAGAGGGCGCACCCCGCTGGCTGGCCTGGCCCTCCTGGCTGCCCACATTCTGCTTGGCTCTGGTCCGGAGGTTTTATGGGGGATCTGGAGAGCTCTGGTCTGGCTGACGCTCTTGCCCTCTCTGCCTCTTAATGGCACTCTGACCTCCTATTGTTCTTGGCCAAAATATGGGTGAAAATCCATTTTATTTATTTAGCCAGGACAGATAAGGACTAACAAAACCAAACCAGAGTGGACATGGCAACCTGAACCTCCCCAGCAAAACCAAAGAATTGGAGGGACAGAGAACAGGCTCTGCTCTTCACTCAGGGTAGACTGGTTGGCATCTCTATGTGGGTGGCATCTCCAGCTCTTTCTTTTGTTCCGGCCCTCATTACCTCCCTCCTTAGGTGACATCCCTGCAGGTGCCATCTTCACCTGAAGACCTTTGGCTCCCACCTGCCTCTGTTCCCAGGTGCTTCCTAGAAGTTACTTCCTGTTTCACAGCCCCTCTCTTACTTTGAGGCTCCCATTTCCAGACTGAAAGGACAGACTAGCTCTGCTGACCACCCCAATTTCCAGCAAGCTTTTTTAAATGGATCAGCGCCTAGGGATTCCTGCAGGTGGGTGGAATTTATCCCCAGATTCTTTAATTGGATGTGTTTATTTTTTACACTGGAAGAAATTGAGAATATTAAAACTCTTGCACACATCTTCCCTAGACAGGGTGAATGGAAAGCAGCCCTTTGACAGAAGAAAGACAGAGACCAGTTTTCAGTGAGCTCCCGAGGGTACGTCAGCGCCATGTAGATTTATTTTCAATTTCCAAGCAGCTAAGATTCTAGTGGACGTCAGTTTGTGCTGGCTGTATTTTCACAAATGCTCCGTTGGGTGCCACATGCAGATGTGGCTGTTGGCTGCAGGTCTGGCGGCACACGCTCATTTTGTGGGCAGGTTCTGGAAAAGTGGTTAGAATAGGGTTTTGTAATGTAGTGATCTACGTTATGGATTTATATGTAAGTACCCAGATTGGTGGTAGGTGAATTTGGTGGAATCATTTTCCACCAGCATCCTAAAACCATATTTTAGAATTGTATTTTAGCAAAATGAATGTAATCTGCCTGGATATAAAACAAAATCTCCAGTTGGGGGTGCAAGTGAAGGGAAGGGCTATTTAGAGGGAGTATCCCCAGCCAGTGGGGACCTGGCTCCCTGGGGGCTGGGGGTGGGGGTGGGGGTGAGAGGCTTGATTTTGCCCATCTCTGCTAATGATGTGGAGCTCCAGTAAACAGCAAGTTAATGGACTTCCCAGATATGTGAATTTCAACAGCTGTTGCAAACAGCAGTGAGCACAGAAAAAAAAATATATAAAGGAAGAGAGAAAGGAAGAGGAAAGAGAGGAAGAGGGGGGAGGGAGGTCAGCAGTGGAAGTAGGAAACAACATGGATGAGATCCAGTTTTTAAAATCCAGATTTTTGTATCTGGGCCTGATTGCAAATGCCGTGTATCCTAGGAAGTCATCTGGAAAAACAGCCAATCTGAGAATGCCCTGAGGGTGGCCAAGGACAGCCTTGTGGAGGGAGTTGTCTGGGTTTCCTAGGGCTTGGTGTGCCTATAGAGGGGAGGAGAACAGGCATTCCATACAGAAAGTGTATGTGGTTACCCCTCCCTTTTGAGAGAATTAACATCCATGGACTTAGAAATTCACCATCAGTAGTAGGTTAAAATTTACGTATTGTCAAGCAGTGGTAAGAGAGTACATCTTGTCATCTTGTTTTAAGACTCTTTATAAACTAGCCCCAGTTTTTATCTTTTCTAGCTTCGTCTATTTCTATTTTTAATAGACACCTTATACCTCAGGCGGGTGGGGTGATTTGCTGTTCCCATATTTTTTTTTCCTTCTGCTTAGAAGCTCTGTCTTGTGCCACCAGCTCCTTCCTGTCCTCCTCCCTGTCTGCTGTCCATCCTTAGCAGGCAAAGGAGAGGCTTCCCCTGATCCCCAGAGGTGTCACCCCCTGCAGGGCCCAGCAGCCTTTTGCATGGACCTCTACTGGGACACTGACTCCGCTGCCTTCTTGTTATGTGCTTCTTTGTCTGTAGCTTCTCAGAGTTAAGATGCTGGAATATTGCAGTGAAATAGGCCTTTTTCTTTCTCTCTCTCTCAAGTGACTCAAATGGTTTCGCTGACCTCAGTAAAGAGCTCAGTAAAGGTTGGCTGAGTCCGAGTGAGTGAGTTAACCATGAGTTACAAAGTGATAGAATAGCCAGATTGCTTCCTCCGTGACACCACGCAGAGCCCCTCTGTGTGGTTGAGGGGCCGCTGGTGAGGGATGAGGGGCACCAGCCCCCATGCTGGGTGGGTCACTGTGGACATGGCTCTGCTGTCATCTGTACACAGGCCAAACTTGTTTTAGCCTCAGTAAGTGTTTAAAGCTGACCCCAAGGAAGCCAGTCTTGTTTTTTTATGGTCCTGGAGGACTTCAGAAGCAGATCTGGAGATGTGTGTGCACAGGGTAGGATGGTAAAGATATACAGTTGGGTCCTCAGAGAGCAGTGGCTTAGAGGAGACTGTGCTCTTGCTGCGGGCTGCTGCGGGAGGTGTGATCCTCTTGGGATCCCAGAGGGCACCAGTGTGGATGCCACCCCTTGTGTTTGATGAGAGTGGAGACACAGACGCTCGTTGCGCACACTGATGAGATTGAGGCAGTGTGGGGAGCCGAGGGGTGCAGGGGGTAGCAGGTGGGGTGATAGCTCTCTGGTTTTCCTGTGATTTCTAGGCTGTAAATTGGGCTGTTGAGGGAAGGCAGTGGCCAAGTCCAGCCCACCTGTGGAAGGCAGAAGGCATGAGCCACAAGATAAATGGGGGCAGTTAACTAACCAGGCCACCTGGGGCTGAGGATGAACTAGCTACCTGAGTTTTCCTTTTAAGTAGCAGAGCGCTAACATCTGAGGCCCTGACGGGGCGCCAGGGTCTCTGTGGAGCGGTGAGAACACACTTGTGAATAATATAGAGCGGTCTTTTTTCTTTGCGGGGCTCGCAGTCTGATGGCAAAGAGAGACATCTATGAAGTAACCCCCAAAGAAACGGAAAACTAAGGGTGGTGAGGAGGGCAATGAGAGAGACATAAATGGTGAGCAGAGGTCCTGCGTAGGGGTTTTTGAGCTGGTCTGGGAGGTCAGAGAAGGCTCCTTGGTCGGTATGCTTGAGCTGAGAGGCCAAGGAGGACAGGATAGGTTCGGTGAAGAAGGGAGAGAAGTCTGAAGCAGAAGGAACAGTAGAAGCAGCCTGGCACTGTCATTCTTTGATGTGATAAATTTCCTCCAGATAGTCAAGTCTGTGCTTCTGCCTGACTGAGGATCATCTAGGAAATGAAACTAAACTTTGACCTAGACCTTGTGTGACCTTGAGGTCGTCACCCTCTCACAGGTGGGTGCTATGAGTTGAAGTGTGTCCTAGCAGAAGAGACATATTGAAATCTGAACCCCCCCCCCCCGTACTTCAGAATGTGACCTTATTTGGAAGTAGGGTCTTTGCAGATGTAATGAAGTTAAGATGAGGTCTCTGGGGTAGGCTCTAATCCAATATGACTGGTGTCCTTATAAGAAGGGGAAATTCAGATGCAGAGGCAGATGCAGGGAGAGGGTGGCCCCGTGAGGACAGACACAGAGATTGGAACTGTGCTGCTGTAAACCAAGGAATGCCTGGGGCTCCCAGAAGCTGGGGGAAGCAGGGAAGGATCCTCCTTTAGATGCCTTGGAGCGAGTGTGGCCCTGCTAACACCTTGATTTCGGACTTCTGGCCTTAACAACTTGGAAAGAATGCATTTCTATTGTTTTAAGCCACCTGGTTAGTGGTTCCTTTTTGTGGCAGCCCTAGGAAACTAAGACAGTAGAGGAAGGAAGGACAAAGAAGGATTGTGTTGAAGATTAAGTAGAATATATTTATACCTAGAACAAGGCCAGGCACATAATAGGTGCTCAATGAACAGTAGCTACTCTTGTCTCACTGGGTAGAAAACGGGTACATTTTATTTTTGTATGTGTGTGATGGGGTAGGGTTTTTTTGTTTGTTTTTGGACAAATTGGAAGTACTCAAAGGTTAAATTGGGCTGCTACCTATCTATCTATCTATCTATCTATCTATCTATCTATCTATCTATCTATCTATCTATCTCTATCAAATTTGCAGTCACCCTAGAGAATCATTTACTTACCTATGCTGAAGAAACTGCTCCCATCAGTTACCCTATGATGAGGTCTCCAGCCCTTTCATCAGAAGACAGAGCTTTAAAATGCAGGTGGTTAACAGTGACCTGAAGACGTACTAACAGGTAAATGATGCATCTCCAGATTCTTCTTTGAGGGCAGTTTTGATTTTGATACCAAGGTGGGAGAGCACAGAGCTTACCAAGGCAATAAAGGCCTGAAGTACAGAGGAGGGCACCCCAGATGAGATAATGCAGTGAAGAAACCTCGTTTTGCCCACCTCCTAGGTTCACCCAGGCACGGCCCCAGATGGAGACAGAATATTTTCTAGTTCTCCAGGCTGCTTCCCGTTCCCATGTAAATTCTGATAAAGCCTCACCTTTTACACAGGTGTTTTAGAAAACATCTAGATTCTTAGAGACATGACGAGTCTAGATTATTTTCTTCCTTCTTCTCTTAGTATCTGAAATTTAGGACTCACTGTCACAACACAAATACAAAGCACGAATACAAAGATGGGCCAGGTGCGGTGGCTCACACCTGTAATCTCAGCATTTTGGAAGGCTGAGGCGGGTGGATCGCCTGAGGTCAGAAGTTCGAGACCAGCCTGACTGACATGGTGAAACCTCGTCTCTACTCAAAATACAAAAATTAGCTGGACTTGGTGGCACGCATCTGTAATCCCAGCTACTTAGGAGGCTGAGGCAGGAGAATCACTTGAACCTGGGAGGCGGAGGTTGCGGTGAGCTGAGATTGCACCCCTCCAGCCTGGGTGACAGAGTGAGACTCTGTCTCAAAAAACAATGACAACAACAAAAAAACAAATACAAAGATGACTTATGCACTTGAAAATGGGAGTTCTCCGCTCAGATACAGATGTGGAGATCTACCTGGTTTTAGTGGCTGGTAAGGAGGCTTTGGCGTTGGGCAGCCCAAGATACTCATCCCAGCTCTTGGGCAAGCTATTTGCCTTTCTGCACCTGTAAAATGGGGATGCTAATGCCTACCCACTACAAGCAGTTTTCATAGTGGTGATCAGCTGAGAGAGCATCTGTAAACTATCTGTCTATTGTGTGCGATATAGAAGGAGCTCGGTCAACATGGTCAGTTTTACTTGCATGTGTTTATCCTGAGCGATGGACTTTGTGCCCCCAAAGGTTGATTGTTGGGATTACTTCGAGCATCTAGTGCTGTACCTGGTTCCATACACATTTGTTGAATAACTATTGATTGAGATGTAGTCACTGTTTTACTATAGTGATATCTAAATCACTATTATTTCTTTAGTAGGAGAACCCTTCTTTTTTTGTTGTTTTTTTCAAAATAAAGCTCTAGGGGTACCCCAGCATATATAGTGAATCTAAGAAGAGCTTCTGCTGTTACAAGCAGGACATGAACCACCTTTCTTTTCCATTTCTTTCCTTCACCATTCCTCAAATGCAAGGAGCCATTTGAACACCTTACTCTGGGAGTAGAAGGGCTAAAAGCTCTACTAGAACCAAAGTTTGAAAGGAGTCGTTCCACAGAAAGACTTCTGGGCTTAGTCTTCCTGAGATCAGCTGCTAAGGCCGTAGCTAACAGCCTCGGCAGATAAGAGCCTCTCCTATTATCAAGTTTTCTTGAGAAAGCATTTTTTTCTTCTTCTTTTTTTTTTTTTTTTTTTTTTTTTTGCCCTCAGGAAGTCAGTCCTTATTCCTAACTAAAAGTTGTAAAATTTAGCTGTCCTTAGTGAAGGTGGAACATGTCAGGCCTCAGCTTCTGTTTTATTTTTATTTTTTTGTATTTCTGATGGCTGTTGTTATGTCACTCCTACCTGAGTTAGAGGCCACAGTGCTGTTCGCTTTCCTCCTATATTTTATTCTCTAGCCCTTAAAGGAATAATAATCAGAACTTCTTGGGCTGGGTGTGGTGGCTCACATCTGTATTCCTAGCACTTTGGGAGGCTGAGGCAGGAGGATCACTTGAGGCCAGGAGTTCAAGACCAGACTGGTCAACATAGTAAAACCCCATCTCTAAAAAGAATTTGAAAAAATTTAGCCAGACATGGTGCCATGCACTTGTAGTCCCAGCTACTCGGGAGGCCAAAGTGAGAGGATTGTTTGAACCCCCAGGTTTGAGGCTGCAGTGAGCTATGATTCTAACACTGCACTCTAGCCTGAGTGACAGAGTGAGAGCCTGTTTCTAAAAAAAAAAAAAAAAAAAAAGGAACAAAGCAATAAAAGAAAAAAAGAAAAGAAGCTCGTTGAAGGTAGAGGCACCTTTTTTTGGAGTCTCCAGAGAACCTTCCACCTGAAGGACAAACATGGGCTATCTGCGTGGAACTCATTCTTTTTTGGATTTTCCTTTATTGTCCTAAATAGAAATCATCATTTGTTCTTGTGAAGGTTCTTTCCTAGAACATTTATTTTGTTTTGGTTTTTAAAAGACAATAATTGGGCTTCTGTCACATTCTTTGGAAAACTATCTTTATGCAGCCTGTTCATTCATAACAAAAAAAATTCCTATTCTCTCATCCATATGCTTGCAGAAGATAAAGCTAAAATAGCTTGTTTTATATTACTGGTATTAAAATGACAAATATGTCTCCAAATAGCGAATGGGTAGAGTAATACAGATTTAAATTTCACCTGGGTTAGGAGGCATTATTTCTGACAACATTGTTATTTCACCCATTCATCCATCTATTAACCAAACATTCATTGAGCATTTACTTAGTGCCAGGCCCAGAGACACATGGGTGATGCATAGCTGAATAGAAAAGGGTCAAGGAAGGCATGGTGGGGAGCAGCATATAGTGGAATTATTAGCATTTTACCTCCATTTACTCCTTTGTTTTTAGGATTAAACATAGGGAAAAAAAAACTGTATATGCCTCTTCAAGGTAGTGTATCCCAAGGAAACTATTGGTTTAGTATGTTGGGGTTGGTTTTTCTGTTTTGTAGATTGTTCATTTTTCATTCCTTCTCTTGTCCCCTGAATATTCTGTACCTTCTGTGTCCCTCCCTCTATGTCCCTGTCCAGGGACTGGGCAATCAGAGTGGGAAAGAGAAAGAGGGGTGAACCCATAGTTTTGCTTTTTGTTAGCTACTCCAGGTAAAGACCAGCTCAGAACTCAAATCCTAAAGTGACTTTCCTGTATGAAATGTGACTTGGGAGTGTTGGGGGTTTCCTTAGCCCAGTGTTAAAGTGTCGTGACTTGGCCTTTGTTAGCAGAGTCACTGGATTCTTAATATTAACTCTGTCAGTTATTCTCTGGGTCCCTCCTCTACCTCATCTGAAAAGTGAGCATCGCTACGCCAGTCTTTCAGAAGTATTGTGAGAATGAAATGCCTGTGTGGTGCTGGCATGTACAGGTGCCCAGCAAGTGTCCATCTCTTCCTTCCCCCTCTAGTATTTCAAGGGGACAGGCAGCAGTTTTCACCTAAATGTTATGCCTAAGAAATGATAATAACACTGTTCACTGCCGTATTTTAAGTTTAACCCCTGTGCTTATTAAAGGGCTATCACATTTGGTTGAGGAAGACCAGAGGTCATGAGAATAGTCTTGACCTTGCCAACTACTGTATAGTGTGACCTTAAGTAATTCTCAGTCCCTTTGTCCCTCCCATCTTACCCCATCTATCAGGTGGGAGCCTGAATGGTCCCCTCTTCCTTGCAGGGGAGCTGTGGGGCACAGATGAGATAAGGCGGGTGGAGTACTTCAAGAAGTTTAAAACTTACAAATACCAGAGACTTACTATCATCAGTGTTTGGACATGGAATTCACTTTCAATTCCTTATAGTATCTCTATTGCGGGCATGTCTTTTACCACCATATTTCATGCATACTTGTGCCCGGTTCTGTGGAGCTTGGCTCTGTGCAGCACTAGGGGCCTGAAGTATTATTGTTGCTCTCTTAGGATACAATTTTATGTGGGGAGAAGCAGCAGGCTTTATTTCACCTGCTTAAAACTCTAGTTGCAGAGAAATTTGGCTCAGACTTTCCAAAATAAACTCACCTTTGGGCTGAATCCAGGAGTGGAAAATTTTAGCTGAAAATGATGGTTTGTCAGAAAACATAGGAGTGACTGCCAGTTGGGGGTATATGTACTCCAGAGGAGGCTGGGTGTAAACCCAGCTGTACCATTCTCTGCACGGCATGCTCCAACCAGACCGACCCAGCCCTCTGTGAGTTGAGGTTATAGGCTTATTGGAAGGAGGGAGGCGTGACAAATCTTAGGGATTGTCTGTTTTTTTTTTCCACTGTCAGATAAACCTCCAGGCTTTGGCTTCTAGAGTGATGGGTGGGCTTGCTTTCCTTTTGTGGGTTTGATGGCATTTGACTGTATAATTATTCTTCTCAGCTGAATATCCCTGAGTATCCTTTGACATGATGGTGGTATAGGTAGCTTTACCAGGCGTAATTCCTATAATCCATAGAGTGTCAGGAAGGTACTTATTTTCCTATCAAATGCTGCTGACCTGATTAAGTCTTCTGCCTGGCTTTGTAGCTGAAGATAATGAGTTTGTCCAGTGCAGTGGCTGTTGGGACCTGGGGGCTTTTTGAAGATGACTGTAGCCTGGGTGTTGAGTGGGGCTTTGTGTCAGTTGCTTTAAGTTAGATATCTGCTTTGGAGCTCTGGTCTGATTCTGTTCCCCAGATCATAGTAGCCAATAAAGGGACCTGGTCCCCTGCAGTTGGCCCTTGAATTTTTCCTGTTGTTTGAGAACTAGAAACTATTTCTGCCAGAGATTTCACCTGAGCAGAATATATCCAGGTGAGTGCTTGAGGGTATGGTAGGATGAGAAGCAGTGGAAGCCCTGGGGGAAAAGAATTCTGAGTTGATGCTAGGGTAGGAATGCCATGGGACTGGCCAGGAGAAAAGCTTCACAGCTGCTATTGTAGTTGGCAAAAGAAAGAGGCTATGAAGTGAAATATTACACAGGATTGCCCTAGACACTCAACGGAAAACTTTTTTCCCTCCTTCCACCAGAGGAAATGATTGCATGCTGATGGTAATGAGAAAATGAGGCTCTTGCCTGCTTTTCCTTCATTTTCATCTTTCCCTTCTTTTCTCTGAATCCTCCCTGCCCTTGTGTCAAGCTTCATTCCTGGTTCTGCTAGGTCAGAGGAACTTGAAGCAGTGTCTGTCAAGCAGTCTTGACTGAGAGGTGTCTGAGAAGACTGGGATCTACCCTTGCAGGAGTCAGACTGGATTCCAGAATGACCTCTGCTCTTGTTTCTGCTTTGAATGAATGAATAGTTTGCACATGTCTTCATCTCTGGTATCACATCCCAGCAGTATCTCCTCTCCTGTTCATCCTGAGGCAGGATTTTGTATTGGCCGCCTGACAGTTTGGTCCCCCACAATGAATTAAATTCCAGGAGAAGGAAAATGGGAACCCCTGTCTTCTGTGTGTAAGAGAATCTGAGAATACTGCAGGTGACTCATAGTAAGAGATTTGATCATCAATAGCAAGAAATACCTTTCATTTGAACTGTGTCTTTTAGTTACCAGAGTCCTTTCTCATTCGTTATTCCTGTGAGAGGGAAACTGGGGCAGAGGGTGGTTAAGTGATTTACTCAAGATCCCAAACTGAATAAGCGATGATAGACATGAACCAGTTTTGCTTTTCACAGGTCAGTGGAAATTGAGTCGATTTTCCACTTTCACTCGGGAACTAGCTTTCTCCCCGAGGATGGGGGTCTTGGCCAACTTTGGAATTCTGTGATTTTATGACTGTTATATTCCTCAGTCCAACAAATACCACATCTGAGTCTGCAAGAGCTGGCGGTTGATGAGTGCAGTGGAAGTCCCTCGTGGCTCGCAGTTCATTACTTCACAGGCAGATATTCCTCGTGTGTCCCAGAACTTACCAGGTCTGCTTGCAGCCGAGGCCTGTGCATCAGTCCCCGTCTCTTAAATGTGGAGACTGCTGCCTTTCTTCTACTCATCAAGAGTGAGTCCTAGCCAAGATTGTAATTGTTACCAAACATCTGAATTCATTGGAGAGGCAGGAAGGGTGAGTGGATAATAACACCTTATATTCCCATAGAAAGCTTTATACTTCCCAGAGCCATTTAAACATTGATTATCTCATTCTAACTTCAGAACAGCCTTTATTATCTTCATTTGACAGATGGGGAAGAAATGGAGGCACAGAGGATTTGTCACTTGGCCAAGGTCACAAAGCAAACTCATAGCTCGTCCTGTGACTTGCTCTTGCCCCTGTGCTGGTCCTTTTGGGAGAGGCTTTATCTGTTCATGGAAGTCAAGGGTGTTTCCTTCAAATATTTTCCCCTGAGCCCCTGCTTTTGAGGATCTGCATTGGGGGAGGGAGAACATTTCTTCTGTGGCTTCTCATGTCTGTGGGACACACAGTTCGTGACGAATATGAAATAAAATGGAAATAGCTCCTGCATCCTCCCACACAGACGAGCTGAGAGTCTGCCTCTGATGTGAGAGCCAGCATGGAAGGAGTGATGGCTCTGGCTGTCCCCTTCTCCTTAGTTCACAACTGCCAAGCCAGGAAGCAGACCTGGGAGTACAGGCATGAAGACCCAGTTAGGCAGGCCACAGCCTTCCTGCAGCATGACTTATGTCTGTCTGGTACCCCCGTGGGTTGCATTCCTGCTGCTTCTCATAAGGTAGACACAAATTGGAGGTCTCCTTGATGGCAGGCAGTGCATGAGGAATGCTGGGATGCTGCAGGACGCTGCACATGTTTCTTGCCTTCAAGTGAGCTCCTGATCTACTACCAAAGTCTGTGTCTGTCACTCCTCCCTACACATCATAGGTTGGACTTGAGAGCCGGCAGATTTCCTTTAATGTCTTCCTGGGCAGAGCAAGTTGCTAGTTTAAGCTGGGGCTCCAGTCCAGGATCATCAAGTACCACAGAACAAAGCTGTGAGGTCAGCTGTAGCAGAGATGGCTTATGTGTCCACCAAAGCCTACATCATGGGAAAACAGCTAGACTACACCTCTCATTCCCTTATGACCAGGTGATATGGCTTGGCTGTGTCCCCACCCAAATCTCATCTTGAATTCCCACATGTTGTGGGAAGAACCTCGTGGGAGGTAATTGAATCATGGGGGCAGGTCTTTCCTGTGCTGTTCTCATGATAGTGAATAAGTCTCCTGAGATCTGATAATTTTATAAGGGGGAGTTTCCCTGCACAAGCTCTCTCTCTTTGCCTGCTGCCATCCATGTAAGACGTGACTTGCTCCTCCTTGCCTTCCACCATGATGGTGAGGCCTCCCCAACCACATGGAACTGTAAGTCCATTAAGCCTCTTTCTTTTGTTAATTGCCCGGTCTTGGGTATGTCTTTATCAGTAGTGTGAAAATGGACTATTACACCAGGTATGGCCAGGAGTGGTCATGTGGCTCAATTCTGGCTAGTGGAATGTGGGTGAAAGGAGTAAGTGCTTCTTCTAGGCCAGCCCACGAAAACCTCCTGGGTCAATGTCCCAGGTGCCTCTCCCTCTGTTGACTTGGAGCAGTCAGTCATAGTGGTCTTGGGGGCCATGTGTTGAAGGTGGCAGAGTCAGAAGAGGGAAGGAACCTGGCTCTCCAAATTGCTGCTTGGCAGAGAGCCACTCCTGTGTGGATAGTAGCACACAGTTTCACCTTGAATGGCATTGAGCCACTCTTTGGGAATTTACCTGTTACTCTAATATACCAGTTTCAGGGGCAAAGACAATGGCTTGAGTCAGGATCATGGATTCACTGTGGATGAGACAAGTGGGATTTGTGAAACTTACTGGGGCTGCTGCCTCTGGAATAATGTCCTGGCCTGGAGCTGCCTCTGGGTGTGAAAGAGTAGGAGGTGAGGACTCCCAGTTCCCTTCTGGAAGAGGTTAGTAGGTCCTGCCAGAGCTTGGTGCCAGGTGCTGGTCAGGAGCACCCTGGGCTGGAGCCAGCATACCTGGCAGACCCAGCCAGGCCAGAGTGGCAGCTGCTCCAACCAGGCCAAGACCCATGCACTGAGCTCTCAGCCTTCCTGGGTCAAGGCCAGAGGGCTGCTGTGATGGAATATGCCCCAGTTCTAGCAGATCTTGGCTCTTGCTTCATGCCCCACATCAGCCAGCTACGTAACCTTGGACAAGGCCCTTCTCTGGCCCTCTGCATGATTCCTTTTCTTTGCAGCAGCCAGGTGTGGGCTAGATGATCTTGGATGTCTATGAATGTGAATTTGAAAACTTCAGTACAGACTATGCTCTAGGAGTTTGTAGAGTTCCTGGGCCACCCCACCCCCATTCTGGATTCCAAGGCTGTGGTTCTGCCTTAGTGTGGTTGCTGCAGCATGTTGTCGAACAGCACTTTGACTTTCCCTGTGACCCTAAGTCAGGGACTTCCAGATCTAAACTCTTTCAAACTCTTTTGAATGAAATGGAAAGCATCTCCTCTCCAGTCCCCATCTCTATTCACCTGGATATTGTGATATCCCCCACTGGGACAGATGTCTCCTGTCTCCCCTGTGACCATTTTTTTTTTTTTTTTTGAGACAGTCTCACTTTGTCACCCAGGCTGGAGTGCAGTGGCATGATCTCGGCTCACTGCAACCTCCACCTCCCAGGTTCAAGTGATTCTCATGCCTCAGCCTCCTGGGTAGCTGGGATTACAGGCACATGCCACCACACCTGGCTAATTTTTGTATTATTTAGTAGAGACGGGGTTTCACCATGTTGACCAGGCTGGTCTCAAACTCCTGACCTCAAGTGATCCGGAAAGTTCTGGGATTACAGACTTAAGCCACTGCTCCTGGCCCATTTATCTTATTTAATTAACATATCCATAGCACTGGCTAGGTGCTGGGCACTATTCTTGGAGTTTTCTATATATTAACTCACTTAACCCTGTAACAACCTGATGATGTCGGTACTATCATTATCCTCATATGATGGGTAAGAACACTGAGGCCCAGCCTGAGAGATTAAAGAGTATGCCCCCAGTTTTTCGGCAGTAAGAGGCCAACCTGGGATTTGAACCCAAATAGTCTGGCTTCAAAGTCCATACCTCTGCCCACTGAGGTACACAGCCTGTCGTAAGTACTCCTTGAAAGTCCATACATCTTCCAGGGTCTCTAACATGTCCTCCTGAGAGCTTTGCTCTCCTGCTTCCGAATCTCAGTCCTAGATGGTCTGGTCTCAGTGGAACCCTGGTGTGTTTTTTGGCTGTATTTTCTTCTGTATATTTTCCTGCATGTTTTTCTCTTTGTGAAGCCTGTCCATAGATTAATGATTCCATTGCCAGGCCCCAGGCCAGGATTCCCAGTCCCAAGAAGTGGAAGGAGAAGGCTCTGGACGTTGCGGCTCCGGCATGGCCCAGAGTGTGCCCAGGGCCTGGGGACTGGCTGTCATAGGGATTTACAGCTGTTACTCACTGACATCTTGTTTTTGCCAGGGCCAATCAGAGACACCCAGGCCTGATTGAGATACCATTGTTTGCCACCCTGCTGTTCCCGGAGCTGAGGCCTGCAGACCCTCACCCCCAAGGGATCAGGGTGTTTTACTGCCTGGCAGGCCAGATGACACAACCCGACTTGTCTGGAGGCTGAACCAGGGGTGCTGGGAGACAGGGGGGACCTTGCCTTCTCTTGCTTAACATGGGCTGGGAAAATTCAGCCAGGCAGAAACATATTCCATCTGATCTCTCACTATTCTAAGTGTTCAGTCTTTTTTCAGGTTGCTGCTTGCTCCCTGTCCCCTGTCCCCTGTCCTCTCCCTGTGGTTTTTGGGCTTTTAGATTGAAGGGAGTACAGCTAAGAGCGTGAACTTTGCAGTCCCAGAGATTGATGTGCAACTCAACCACTTACTTACTCTATGTGCAACCATGGGCAAGGTACTTATCCCCTTTGTGCCTCAGTTTCCTTAGCTATAAAGTAGGGAGAAAAAAGAGTGCCTACCTCACAGAATTGTTGTGAGGACCAGAGTAATAGACAACAGCTGCCAGGTACTTTCTACAGTGCTGGGCATATAACAAGAGATCATGGACACTGTGACCAAGAGAGAGGATTCAGGCCAGACTGCCTGGCTGCAAATCACAGCTCTACTACTTACGACCTGGTGACCTGGTGTAAGTTACTTAATGTCTCTGTGTCTCAATTGCCTCATCTGCAAAATGGGGATAATGAAAGTCCTTATTTCACAAGATCATTGCAATGATTAAATGAATTAGCATTTGTAAAGCACTTAGCATGCCTGGTGCCTAGCAAATATTCAGTATTTGTTAAATTAACTATATAAGTGTTCAAGACAAGTTGGCTATTACTTCTATTATGTTTCCATTATTGTTATTATTTATGTATTTTCTTTGAGACAGAGTCTCGCTCTGTCACCAGGCTGGAGTGCAATGGCATGATCTTGGCTCACTGCAACCTCTGCCTCTCTGGTTCAAGCAATTCTCCTGCCTCAGCCTCCCGACTAGCTGGGACTATAGGCATGCACCACCATGCCCAGCTAATATTTGTATTTGTAGTAGAGATGGGGTTTCACCATGTTGGCCAGGATGATCTTGATCTCCTGACCTTGTGATCTGCCCGCCTTGGCCTCCCAAAGTGCTGGGATTACAGGCATGAGCCACCACACCCGGCCTCCATTATTGTTAATAACTTTATATTTTGTCCTATAAAGGAGGCAGGACAAATACTGTTATTTCACTCTGCAGATGAAAGGTTATGTGACAGGGGCAGATCCTCAGTTTAGCCCCCACTGTCACTTGAGTAAAGAATTACATCTTCTCCACACTGTCTGTGTGCCCCCAGGTGTTCCTGTTGACTGACCTCTTGCCACTCTACGGCCTGTCCTTTTTTTTTTTTTTTTTTTGAGACAAAGTTTCGCTCTTGTTGCCCAGGCTGGAGTGCAGTGGCGCGATCTCGACTTACTGCAACCTCTGCCTCCCAGGTTCAAGCGATTCTCCTGCCTCATCCTCCCGAGTAGCTGGGATTACAGGTGCATACCACCACGCCCAACGATAGCTAATTTTTTGTATTTTTAGCAGAGATGAGGTTTCACCATATTGGCCAGGCTGGCCTCGAACTTTTGACCTCAAGTGGTTCACTCCCCTTGGCCTCCCAAAGTGCTGGGATTACAGGCATGAGCCACTGCGCCCAGCCTGTCCTGTCTTTTTGACACCCAAATCTGATCATGCTATTCCCCCTGCTTAAAGCCCCTGATGGGAGACCTATACTCTTGGTGGCCTCCAGGAATATCTCTCCTCCTTGGCAAGGCCTATGAAGCTCTGGGCCAATTGGCCCTGGCTGATCTCACTGACAGTTGCATTCTCTCAATGATCTGCTACACCTCTGGGGCCTGGACATGCCGTTCCCTGTGCCTGGAAGGGCCTTTTGCCTCTTCTCCATCCAGCTCAAGTGTCAGCTCCTCCCTGTACCTACAGGGAGAGTCTGGCTCCCTCCTCTGGGCTTCCATCTGCTTGGCGCCAGTGTTCTATTGTGTGGTCCTCGTTTGTTTAGGAGGTGTTCAACTCCTCCGGCATACTTCCCCGTCCTTGGAGGGCAGGGACCATGTGTCATTTATCTTCATATTCGCCCCATACTTCTACCTCTTTGAGTCTGAGAGTATACCTAGCATATGTTAAATGCTCAGAGATTGTGACTAGATGAATAATAATGATAATTGCAACACTGTCGCCTTGCATCTGTCATGTGCCTCATGATTCAAAAGCTCTCACACCTTTGTGTTTTCTTCTTGGTCCCAGTCTGGTGCTGACTTGCAGTGCTGTCCTCCATCAGCTATAGCTTATTTCCCTGGGCCTCAGTTTCTCTCCCTGTAAATGATCTGTAGTCACTGTCACCTCGAGGCTCTGGTAAAGGTGAAGTGGATGCTTATTTAAGAATGTGTTTGGAATCAAGTTCTAGACATACAGAGGCTGTCATTGTTTTTCTCATCTTGCCCTTGGACTCCGCAGCGGATCACCTTGCCAGATGGGAAGAGCCACGGGAGAGCATAAGCCTGAGGGTGGCTAATAATGTGTATTTTTCTTTGCCCTACATATTTGTGTGACACCTGATGGTAATGGATAGCCGTAAAGACTCATTATGTCCCGTGTAGCTGCAGGGATATGCATCTTCCTTCTGTGTTACTGATTGGGAGGCTGAGCCCACAGAGAACCATCCAGGGCACACAGGCGAACGCTGCTGTAAGAAACTCAGTATATGAACATCCGGACCAACAACATAGTGGATGGTGTTAAAGCAATTTTTAAAAATCATTCTTCATTTGAAGAAGGGATCCACTGGCATTTCTTTAAATAGAAACCCATGGCTGTTTTTAGGTTGAAGAGTTAAAACCTACCTAATAATGAATGTGGTGGGCCAAGAAGGGGGAGGGCAGAGAAGCCTGAAGCTGTGGTATCAGTTTCCACTGATGGTAAATGAGAAGTGAAGATAAAACACCTCTGAAAAAGTGCGTCTCTCTAGAAATAGATCTGGATTCGCAGGCATTCCATTTATGGGCGCCTGTTTTAGAAGTAGGTCTGTGGTTATAACAGAGAGATCCCCATAACAATCTTCATTTACACAAAGGACTTTTATTCTATAAAGCACTGGTTTGCAAACTTTTGTATTTCTTGAGACAGTAAAATGTCTCTTCCTTCAACCCCCACACCTCCAAAAGGGAAGGGCGTTGACCTAAAGTTATGTTCTTTTAATTTTACCAAGAATTTGAGCAATACATTTACTGTCATAATTATTTCATGAACAGAGCATTTTACTTCAATAATTAAATAAGCATTTTTTGAGAGCCAGTAGCCCCAAACACTGTGCTAAGTAGTGGCTGTTTAATGGCAGACACGATAGGCATGGCCCCTACTCTGATGGGACTTAGAGTTGGATGGAGGAGGGGCACGAAACAAGCCAATACATAAGGAAACATGGAAAGGGGGCTCTGAAGAGAGACACGGAGCTAAGATCAAGGTGAGGGGAGACGGCTTGCCTTTTGGTGGCATGGTCAGGGAAGGACTCTCCTATAAAGATGCAATAAACGGGGACAATGACATTGAGACACAGAGGGAGAGAAGGAGCTGAGTAAGGAAAGGAAAATAAGTGTTCCAGGAAGAGGAAACTGCACGTGCAAAGGCCATGAGGTGGGAAAAGAACTTGATGTGCTCAAGGTCAGAAAGCAGAAAAAGCAGGACAGATACATCTCAGGATACAGAATGGCTCTTTAAATGAAATACATTCAGCTTTATGAAAACTTACGACAGTGATTGTCTTTCTGTCTTGCTTTCTGCTTTCCTTCCTTCCTTGCTTTCCTCCTTCCTTATTTGGCTGTGGCCTCGTGAAAGGTCTTCTTGGCCCAGCACTACAATCCTGTTAAAGAGGTCATGTCTAGGGTGTATAGACCGTGTGCTGAGGGGAATGGGGAGCTGGAGGTGTGACTCGCTGAGTGTCTTCCCTGACTCAGGGGATGATGAGCCTTGAGCCTGTCCAGCTTGTCCTGGAATCTCCTTAGCATTCTTGGAGTCTAGTGTCTGTGTCCCTCGGAACCAAGGTGGACGTGAGGCATTGGCCACTGGCCTGAGAGTATCAGTCACTTTCATGAATGTGGGTAAGCTGGTTGCAGCCTCATGGTTTGGGTTTTTGGACGAGCACACAACCACAAGGTGTTTTACCTCTTGGCCTTCAGGTTTCCGGCATCTGCAGGTTCCTCCTTAGGATTTGTTGTTTTCCCTGAAATAGGCTGGAATTGTTTCCTGGCAGAAAATAAGACCGGGCTGCACAAAGCTCTTCCACAGGCAGGCAACTCGGAGCTGTGGATTGAATGCATAACTCATTCCCTCACTTAACAAATATTTCTCGAGTGCCAACGGCGTGCAACTGTGTGCATGACGCTGTGCAGGACACTGCAGGAAGCAGAGGAGTGCCCACCTCCAGATGCTCCTGGTCCACACAATGGCATCTTTTGCCTTGAACTCTATGTGTATTGATCTTGTCACCTCTGCCGGGCTTACGCTCCTTGTGGGAGGAAGCTTCTTGTCTCCTTCTGTTTTGACCCCTTGACACCCCTGATAGATGCTAGTGTATCTTGAATCATGTCTCTGACTTTTGCCATCTTAGGGAACTCAGAGTCCTTAAAGATATGGTTGGGTTTTTTTTCTTTGACCAATTTTGGCTTCTCCTGTTGGAGGATATCCCTCCCCTCTTGCTTCCGTCTATCCAGTGTCCTTTGTTGTCATAGGGTTTCTAAGGAGTAAGGGACTCCTGCTCATCTCTCCTAAAGACTTGGCTTCTTCTGGAATTTTCTACAAGTGTCAGTCTACAAGGTAGTCTATTCTAAGGTGTCAAGTCCCTTTTAAAAACAAAATCTGCATGGTAAGATATAAAGAAGAGGTGAGCAGGCAAAGCAGGGATTATCTATGGGTGGATTCTGAGAGCCCTCTGTCTTCTTTGCACTACACGAACTGCCTTTCCTTGGTGACTCAGCTATTTTTGGGGGTGAGGATGGGGTCTGATGGTTTGGGACAGGTTGAGCAGTGTTGGCTGAAGGCAAACTGAAGTCCACAAAGCCTGTCTTGATTCCTCTTCTTCCCTTTTCTGCACTCCCCCCATGATGCCTCTCATCTCAAAGCACCCCTGAACTCTCCCTCCTGGTTGGAGGCCTGAAAGTCTCTGCTCCCTGTGTGTGCTGGGCCCACATTCTCAGCAGAGTCTTTCCTATTAAAATCCTGCTTCAGTTTTAGCTTCTAAAGTGCTTTTGAAACCTACAAGCCCCTCTTTTCCCTCCCTTATCTTTCTGCCCTTGTCTCTTACTCACCTTCAATTGAATAGGGGCCCAGGCAGAACTGGAATCCCTGGGAGAGTTGTTTCTCTAGCTTTCAAATGTCAAGGCTGGTGCCATGGTGTATTACTTCATTCTCATGCTGCTATAAAGAACTGCCCTGAGGCCAGGTGCAGTGGCCCATGCCTGTAATCCCCGCCATTTGGGAGGCCAAGGTGGGCAGATCACTTGAGGTCAGGAGTTCAAGACCAGCCTGGCCAACGTGGTGAAACCCTGTCTCTACTAAAAATAAAAAATTAACCAGGCGTGGTGTCGCATGCTTGTAGTCCTAGCTACTTGGGAGGCTGAGGCACAGAATCACTTGGACTCAGGAAGCAGAAGTTGTAGTGAGCCAAATTTGTGCCACTGCAACTCCAGCCTGAGAAAGAGAGCAAGACTCTGTCTCAAAAAAAAAAAAAAAAAAAAAAAAAAAAGAAAGGAAAAAACTTCCCGAGACTGCATAATTTATAAACAAAAGTGGTTTGAGGTTTAATTGATACATAGTTCAGCATGGCTGGGGAGGCCTCAGGAAACTTACAATCATGGTGGAAGAGGAAGCAAACACATCCTTCTTCACATGGCAGCAGAAAGGATAAGAATGAGAGCAGAGTGAAGGGAGAAGCTCCTTATAAAACCATCAGACCTCGTGAGAACTCACTTAGTATCATGAGAATAGCATGGGTGAAACTGCCACAATGATTCAATTACCTCCTATGGGTCTCTCCCACCACATGTGGGGATTATGGGTACTGCAGGATGAGATTTGGGTGGGGACACAGCCAAACCATATCACATGGTGATGCCCCTGCTGTCCTGAGCCTGTCCAAGGTCCCTGAGTGAAAAGATGAGGATCCCACTGTTTGCCTCCCACAACAGGCTAGGCCCAGATTAGGATGACAATTACTGTGAAGGAGGAGGAGCCCAGTTCTCCCATTTGCCGCCCACAGTACAGCTTCTATTGCATCCAGGTTTGTGTGTCTGTCACGTCTGTTTGGACCTGTGGGTTAAAGAGCAGCACTTAGATAACAACTGGTTTGTTCTCTCTTTCTCTCTTCTTACCCCCCTCTCTCAATCAATCATCTGTCTCCCTACCCAATCACCTGTCTTTTTCTATCTATTTATCTATACATGGGCACATGCATGTTAACATAAATAAGTATGTATTTTGTAAAGTTTTACTTGCAAAGGAATCCTACATTGGGTTCTCCCTAAAGTATATTGCATGCTTTGTGCATATCTGCGTGTACCCTGGAGCAAAATACGTTCCTTCTTTTTTTTTTTTTTTTTTTTTCTTTTTTTTTTTTTTTTGAGACGGAGTCTCGCTCTGTCCCCCAGGCTGGAGTGCAGTGGCCGGATCTCAGCTCACTGCAAGCTGCGCCTCCCGGGTTTACGCCATTCTCCCGCCTCAGCCTCCCGAATAGCTGGGACTACAGGCGCCCGCCACCTCGCCCGGCTAGTTTTTTGTATTTTTTTAGTAGAGACGGGGTTTCACTGTGTTAGCCAGGATGGTCTTGATCTCCTGACCTCGTGATCCGCCAGTCTCGGCCTCCCAAAGTGCTGGGATTACAGGCGTGAGCCACCGCGCCCGGCCTACGTTCCTTCTAAGTTCTGTAATCTGTCTTGACTGCAAGAAGAGGATCCTGAGACTTTTTTTCCTAATAATTGTTGTATTTAATGGTGATGATGATATTTAATTTAGCCCGCCATAGTAGTCTGCAAGGGATGTCCAGACTTTTTCTTCTGCCCCTGTTTTGGGGGCTCCTGAGGGTCCCATACCCACTGGTCTGGCTACTTCCACAAGCTGGTCATTAATTTTTGAGCAAATGAGAGTCAAACTGCATAACTGGCCTCATGTGGCTGTTAGCTATGGGCAGAGGATGGGGGTAGAGGATGCTCCAGTATCACAGGTCTGCTGGGTAACTGGCATTTGTGCCCCAGCCCCATATTGTACCTCTTGTGGACGTTAAAGGAAAGTATCCTTTTACATGTAAGCAAAGATGGGCCCCCTCAAGAAGCTGGTGGCTGGTTCTAGAAGAATCCTTGTAGATACATCGTTTTGGTGAATTTACCAGGATTCTCAGCTTTGCGGATCAAGACCATGGGTTTTTGGCACTCAGCACTATTGACATTTGGGCCAGATAACTCTTTATTGGGGGAGGCTGTCTTATGCATTTTAAGGTGTTTAGTTGCATCCCTGGCCTCTGCCCACTAAATGCCAGTAGCACTTTCCTCTCAATTGTGACAACCACAAATGTCATTAGACATTACCAAATGTCCCCCGCAGGGCAAAATTGCCCCCAGTTGAGAATCACTGGGTTAGCATACAAGGGAGGCTCCAGCAATTTGGGGCGAGCCAATAAACCAAGTGCTTACAATTTTTTTTTTTTGAGACGGAGTCTTGCTGTGTTGCCAGGCTGGAGCGCAGTGGTGTGATCTCAGCTCACTGCAGTTTTCACCTCCCGGGTTAGCTGGGATGACAGGCACGCGCCACCACAGCTTATTTGTATTTTTAATAGAGACGGGGCCTCACCATGCTGCCCAGGATGGTCTCGATCTCCTTACCTAGTGATCTGCCCACCTCGGCCTTCCAAAGTGCTGGGATTATAGGTGTGAGCCACCGTGCCCAGCCAAGAGCTTACAATTGTTATATAAAGTTGATATACTAGTTCAAGTTAGGAGAATTGTGTGTTACGTCACCTGGGATTCTAGGATAAGTTTGCTAACCCGTTAAGCTCTGGAGGCAGGCTCTGCAGAAAACCCAAGTCTACGCTGGAACCAGAGTCACAAAAATAAATTGAGTAATTTCATGGTTTAATCTGGAGTGCCAAGGAACACTGGTTTTGGAATTATGAATGGTGGTTCCATGTAGAAAGAGTTCTTATGGTCAAATGAATTGGGGAAATATTTAATTAAAAACAAACAGATTTCTTTATATCAGAATTTATCAGAGCCTTTAATATGCCAATATGTGCTAACAGTCTCCTAAAGAATTGATATTCAGTGTTGGCCAAATTTATTAAAACTTGTGGAGTAATTCTTGAGACTATACTTCACAACGTAAAGTGTGGAAAAATGATTTATGAGCAGCAGCTCGAGAAGGCTCGAGGCATCTATCCTTGCCACCTGTAGGCGGTGCTAGGATGGGCACTGTCATCCTATGCTTGGGGACTTCCCTCTTCCTTGGCACTCTTGGCTGGTCCTGGCTACTCCCCAACCCTACCCCAGCTTCTGGCTTCTTGAAGATGATGTTAATGTGTTTCATCTGATTGACATCTAATCTAAAGTGATTGGTTTTGCTTCTCTCTGCATTGATTCATCATTGGATTAATCTTACAGTTTTATTCTGAGAGGGCAAACTGTGTTTCTTAACCTTTTTTCCCCCTAATGAGAATATCAGTGGAGGCCCACATGCTGACATCCTTTGGTCTATATTCCCAGGGTGTCCTGTGGGCCACGGGAAGGACCGTTTGGGCTTCCTTCCCTCATTAGGGAAAGCAATGGCACGCAGTTGGCACTTGGGAAATAGGTACTGAGTGACTGGATGGATGGTGGGTCACATCTGAAAGTCAGGACCAGGACTGTATCTAATACGTATTTCAAGGTGTGGCACATCTGAAATCTATGCACATAATACATGCTATGTAGCCATGAAACACACACGGCATATGGATATGGCTTGGAAGAAATTTTCTCTCCTCCTTTTACAATCTAGATCAAACAAAATCATAACCCTCCTGCCCACAAAAACAATTAAAATACCCAGATTGGCCAGGTGCCATGGCTCTTGCCTGTAATCCTAGCACTTTGGGAGGCCAAGGCAGGAGGATCACTTGAGCCCAGGAGTTAGAGGTTACAGTGAGCTATGATCTAGCCACTGCACCTAGTTCAGGTAAGAGAAAAAGACCCTGTCTCCTAAAAACAACAACAACAAAATAACAACAACAGAACTCTCAGATTGTTAGTAGGGAGTTCACAGACAGCTTGTTTGCTGGAGTCCCTTCCCATGGATCACGGTTCGAGCAGCAGAATTTAGATTAACAAGGAAACAGCATTTCTTGGCTGCATCCTTCTTCTCTGATGGAGCTGTGAGCTGCTTGCCAGGGACAGAGAGGGAGGGAGAGGGCTGGAGGGGTAAGAGGAACTGTAGCGAGGTGTGGTAGGTGAGGGAAACAAGCCCCCAAAGCTGAGAGCAGCCACTGTCCCACCCTTCTGGGAGTTACCATAAAGTGGGGGAGTTGAGATAAAGTAAAGTGAGTGCACTATCGTTTCCACCTATTGGTTGGTAAGAGAACTACCTGGGAGGTTGGTGGCAGGGTGAGGGGGTGGAGGACGGGGTGGGGGGTGGAGGGGAGGTGGGGGGTCGGGGGGGTGCTGGCATGGCTCCTAGGGATTTGAGGGCTCCCCAGTACCCCCTAGGGGTGGCTTAGGAAGTTTTCTATGAGCAAGTGAGAGGAACAACATGTGGCCTCACAATACTGAAATCATAAAGTTCATGTCTGAGATGGAAATCTGTGACATTTGGGTAGGGACTCTGAGATATGTCCCTGCCCACCAACGCCAGTAATTCATGGTCACTAAAAGCTGGTATCCCTCTTTGCCCACATTCATTTCCAAATGTTCCCCTGGGAGGGCAGTACTGTCCTCTGGTGAGATCCAAACTTAGTGTATTGGTTCATGCCTCATTCAGTCATTCACCTAATTATTCATGCAGGCGATGGTTAAGGTCATTCCTGCCTGTCATGGCTGTGAATTTGGAAAGAAGATTGGTCTGTTTCTAATATGCCAGCACTGTGCTTGGGGCTGGCTCAAGAGCGTTACTACTTTTAGTTCTCAGAAAAATCCTGAACTGGCCAGGTGCAGTGGCTCATGCCTGTAATTCCAGCACTTTGGGAGGCCAAGGTGGGCAGATCACAAGATCAGGAGTTTGAGACCAGCCTGGCCAATATGGTGAAACCCTGTCTCTACTAAAAATACAAAAATTAGCCGGGTGTGGTGGCGTACACCTGTAGTCCCAGCTAGGTGGGAGGCTGAGGCAAAAGAATCACTTGAATCTGGGAGGCGAAGGTTGCAGTGAGCTGAGATTGTGCCACTGCACTCCAGCCTGGGCACCAGAGTGAGACTCCATCTCAAAAAAAAAAAAAAAAAAAAAAAAAAAAAAAAAAATCCTAAGCTAGGTGCTGTTGGAAAAGCAGATAATTCCCTGGGTTTCACAGAAAGTCTGCCTGGTCTGCATTTTATAAATAAGGAAACTGAGGCTCTGTAACTTGCCCAAGGTCAGCCTGCTAGTTAAGAGGCAGAGCTGGGATTCAGACCCATTTTCACAGTTCCACATTGCCTTGGGGAAGCAAGACACACCCACGGAGAGAGTTAAATAACAACACAAGTTACATAACCCAGACAATAGTGCAGGGGATGTCACCAGGCAGTGTCTGATGAAATGCTAGGTGGCATCGAAAAACTAGTTGTCAGGAGAGTGCAGAAGGTAGAATTCTCAGAGGGATGGGGCTAGGTCAAGATTTGGTGGAAGACATGGGGGTCGTGCCAGATCCTGAACGATAGATAGGGTCTGATGGACAGAAAAGCAACAGAGTAGTCCCAATTTAGTTTCTCAAAACACATAGACGGGAGTTGGGCATGGTGGCTCATGCCTGTCATCCTAGCGACTCTGGAGGCTGAGGCAAGAGGATCACTTGAGACCAGTAGTTAGAGACCACCTGGGCAATATAGCTAGACCCCATCTCCACAAAAAAATTAAATTAGCCAGGCATGGAGGTGTGTGCCTGCAGTTCTAGCTACTTGGGAGGTTGAGGCAGGAGGCTTGTTTGAACCTAGAAGTTCAAAGCTGCAGTGAGCTGTGACCATGCCACTGTGCTGCAGCTGGGGTGATAGAGACCCTGACTCTTAAAAAAAAAAAAAGAAACACGAATGGGATTTGAACATCTTTCTTTCTTATGAACTACTGTTTTTCACACTCTTGGGTCTCAACATCAAAATTTAAATTATTTAAATTTAAATATTTTAAAATTATTAAAGATTCCAGAGAGTTTCTGTTTATTTGGGCTACACCTATCCATGTTTATCACATTAAAATTGAAACAGATACATTTTAAAATTACTTGATTAAAACATGAGCCCATTACATGTTAACACGAAGGGCGTATTTTTATGAAATAAATGACATTTTCCAAAACAAAAGTCTTGGAGACATTGCACTGTTGTATATTTTTTGCAAATCTCTTTTTTATTTTTTAATTATTTTATTTTATTTTTATTATACTTTAAGTTCTAGGGTACATGGGCATCTCTGTGATGTCTGGCTTCATAGAAGTCAGCTGGATTCTATATTTGCTTCTGCATTCAGGCTATTTTCTTATCACATGTCATGTAGCCTCTGGTCTCTCCTGAGAGTAAGAGAGTGAAAGAGACAAAAAAAAAGTGTTAGTATTATTGTAAGACTAATTATGACCTTGCAGACCAAATGAAAAGGCCACAGGGACCCCCCAGAGGTGCCCAGACCACACTTTGGGAACCACTGCTTACATTTAAACCTAGGCAGAAGAGGGTGCTGAACTTGGGCAGCAACTCAGGTCTTGGATCTCCCTTGGGAAACGGGAAGATGAGGGAAAGCAGATGGGTCACCATCCTTTCACTTCCTGGAGCCATTGTGTGGCCCGTCTCTCTGCGTCTGAGGGTACTAAGCAGGTGTGATTCAGGAGTGGTGACAGGTTTGGCCTATTTCCACTTGGAGTCCTAATCTCACCTTGTGTATGTAATAAAAGCACCTCATGGCTTTCTTCATAGAAACCTAGGAATGCATTGTCGTCAGTTAAAAGATAAGTTAACAGGGCCGGGTGTGGTGGCTCACGCCTGTAATCTCAGCTCTTTGGGAGGCCGAGGTGGGCAGATCACTTGAGGTCAGGGGTTCGAGACCAGCTTGGCCAACATGGTGAAACCCTGCCTCTACTAAAAATACAAAAATTAGCCAGGTGTTGTGGCGAGCACCTTAATCCCAGCTACTCGGGAGGCTGAGGAAGGAGAATCACTTGAACCCAGGAGTCAGAGGTTGCAGTGAGCTGAGATCACACCACTGCACTCCAGCCTGGGTGACAGAATGAGACTGTCTCAAAATAAATAAATACGATAAAAAAATAAGTTAGCAGTGTATTTATTCTCTGCTGACTGTGGAAAAAAGAATATGGAAGGCCACTTTGGCCCTCTTGGGGCTTTCAGTCCGCATGGTTTACACATGTGGTTATTCTTCCCCTAGAGATTCTTGTAGA